>NC_041382.1:571926224-571959774 GCF_002162155.2 Triticum dicoccoides
GCAGCATGCACGGGCGGGCGTGGCCGGCGAAGCGCGGGGCCGGGGAAGTGCGGCGACAGCAGACGGTCAGCAGCAGCGACGGCCGCGGTCGCGGGGCAGCAGCAGCGGGCAAGGGCGGGCGGCAGCGGGTGCGGGCGCTCGGGCAGGGGTGGCGCAGAACGTAGAACGTAGGGGGAAGAGGGCAATCAACGAAGGGCCTCACATTGCAGCGGTAGGGCTAGGCAGCGGGCTCGGGGAGGCCATCAACGAGCGGATCGACGAGGTGGGCGACAACGGTCATGGTTGGGGCAGAAGGCCGATGGCGACGGCTCGAGGCGCTCCGGCTCGACCTGGCACTTGTAGATGGTGCAGAAGAGGACGGTGGTGCTCCTCGACCAGTCGGGGCTGCGCGGGGTTGACCAGTGGCCCTGGCAAATGGCGAGCGGCGGCGACGACAGTGGACGGACTATTGTGGGGGAGAGAGAGGCGGCACGAGGGAGAGCAAGGGGATGAAGTGAGGGGGTTAGCTAGGGATCGGCGCCGGGGAAAGGGGAAAGGGGCCGGCTAAGTAGGCAAGGGGCGCCGAGGGATGCATGCCACAGCACAGGTCGGTGCCGTGGCGGGCATCCGCCATGGCCACGGTGTAGCATACATGGGAGAGAGGGGATTGACGTTGGTGGGCTGGGCCGGTTGGGTGGCCGAGGCCCAGGTGGGGGTTGGGGCTTTTCTCTTTTTTTTTTGTTTTGTTTCACCTTTTCTTTTTTTAATGGTTATAGTTTTATAAAATACACAAATGGTTCCTAAATTAGTATTACTACATTTACTACTACCACATTAATTTGGGTAGCTAAATAAAATGAAAATAAAATAGTTTAACATTTTATAAAATAAAAGGCATTTAATTAATTGATTCTTCTGATGTTTTATTTATTTTGGAGCATTTACACATTTTATAGAAGTGTGGTTTCTCCACCATAATTACCTACACATTATTTGGCACAACCCGAACATTTTAGTTTTATAGTTTGAAAACTTTTGTTGTTTGCCTTTAATTAAATTTGAATTTGCATCTTTTTGAACTAATGCAAGTTTATCAACCGTAACCGTGGTGACATGGCAACATTAACGTGGGATTATTGTAGCTTAATTATCCGGGCGTCACAATTCTCCTCCACTACAAGAAATCTCGTCCCGAGATTTAAGAGGAGAGTAAGGGGGGAAATTCTGGTTACGAAATTCTAACGGATCTTCCCATCTTTGGTTGCTCTTCTCGAAGAGGTTGATCCATAGCATTGATGTCTTCATTTCTCGGTATCAATGCCTCATGATGAAGTTGTTGTCCTTCCTTCCGAACCTTCACCATACTTACGTAGGGACAAGGGATAACTTTGGAAAAACGAACCTTAGAAGCATGATTATCTGGTAGATAGTTCGGGGTATACGGCAGAAAGTATCTCTCGAATTGAACTTAAGAAAACTTTGAGAGCAAAATAAGAAGGTTTCATGAGAAGTTTCGAACAGGTAGGCAATCGTTCGATGCCTAGTCGAAAGGAGAAAGGGGGTTCGGGGCAATGTTAATACGTATTGTGTTTGATACCAGAATTGATGATCCCTCGGAAGGTGGCTCATGAATTATATACGAGGCCACTCGCGAGGGGTAACCATGGGAACAGGGGGTGTACAAGAGAGTCAGGTTTTGATCCTAGGACCTTTGGGTTATGGTCCCACCATGTGGGTTAAAAGTAGGAAGGGCGGTGACGTCTTGCACGATCATGTAAGCAAGGCATGTCAGGGAATAGCCTGTCAGTTATGTTGGCAACAACATCGGTACCAAGGGCGAGGGACGAAGAGAACCATTTCCTGCTTGTTGAACAAGGCGGACCAATAGGCAAAGTTCTCGTCCATCGGTGGTTACCAGAATGTCATCAACAGTATAAGCAGGGTCTCACTAACAGAGTTGTACACCGAGGTGTTCACCTAAGCAATGAATTATTGCTGCTTAGATTATATAGATCACGAGAAACGTTAAACCAACCAATGGGAAGGAAAATAGGATTATCAGATTAAACAAAACAATGGAAAGGAAAATGTGTTTAAACACATATTTTAAGGGTATGTCCTTCCCAAGGACAAGCAGAGCATTATATCGATGACAAGATATAATGTAGAAAACTCTTTAGGTAGGGGAGAGAAATTTCATGACATTACCCATACAACGGTGTTTGGATAATTGATAAAGAAAATTTAGCATTGTGCTTCAAATGTTCTTATTGATGATAGGAGTACCACATACATGCTTCGAGATAGCATTGACATGGTCTTCAAGCAAAGGACAGACTTTGGATACACAAAGGATTCATCAGGAACAACTTATAAAGCAAGTCATACAATTTCCTCTTGGAAGAATGGCTAACCTTGCCAAAAAGGAAGAACTTTAACAATAGGTCCTCCGGCCAGGTGTGCATGATATCATCTTACCAGGTCATATAAAGACCAATAATACAACTCTTGGATATATGTTCCAACCATCTATTCTGACCGAGGTTCAGATCTGGTTGGTGTCAGGATACCTCAGACTCAGGATGCCTGAGAAGAAAAGGTGCAACACAATTGACGAGACGACATTGTAAGATTCTCGGGAAATGTACTATGGAAGCGAGTTCCGAAACAAGAGCTCATCATTAAACCAATGAAGGGATAAGGAGGTAGCTGATGAACTCAGCGACAATTCATCTAGACTTCCAAAAGATGGGTTTCCACAATTATTTGAACGAGGAGATAACATTAGTCAGATCAAATGATATAATGAGGTATGCTCGAGGAAAACATACCCGATTAAACATTGGTTGACAGGTGTGCCCGAAATATGGGCATAGGTAGCCTGATCAATTGTTAGAATGGTGATTCAATAACGAAACTATCATCCATTCACTTTGAAACAATAGGGTTGCTAGAGATATTAAATTCTCACAATAGAATTCACTCAACACGGGGGGCAAGAAAGAATGGTGATGGCAAGAAGCATCATTGCATCAAGAATTTCTTAATAGGTGGTGAAATTCTCACGACATTCTTAACATAATAGATGGTAATACTCCAAGCTAAAGAACAAATGTTGGATAGAAGGATCTCAAGGTATAACACGAACCACGAACAAGTTTGTGCTGAACGGAAGGCAATAAAGTGGTTGATGATAACACAAATCATCGAGGGAAAGGATGGTATTTCTCATCATGAATTCAATTGATATCCTGGAAGAGCTCAGAATGTTGATGATGATCATGACAAATTTTGTTGAGAGGCTCCATGAAGAAGCAATTGAACAACGGCTACATCAAGCAACATGACTAATGCAGAGAGAAAGATTATTGGAACCATGAATATGGCACCAACTCGGAATCAAGCTTGTTGTTCGAGGTGAAATGACAAGACAAGGAAGATCGACTTAATCTTAGCTCATCGCCGAAATTGGTGCTCCGGAAATAAGGACCAGGTAGCATAGTTAAAATCAACACGATACTAATATAGCCGATCAGGCTTGGGATGACGTGATGGAGTACAAACTCGCAAGTAAAGAAGATTACTAAGAGTTGTTGAACCGTAGTGCGGACTCGGTTCAGTTATCAGTGTCTTTGAGTGTTTAATAACTCAGAGCCCATGAAAAATTGTAATCAGTGAGAATGTAGTACTTGATGAAGAACTCACAAGAAGTTATGCAGTTCCAAGATAATCTCAAGATACCAGGGGGGGGTAATACTCGATGACAGATCAAAGTAGAGGTTGGACTAGGGTATTGCTTTGTAGAAGACAAGTGCATAAACTTGCATAAGAAATGGTAGTTAAAGGAGATCATGGTTGGAACCACAATTGCAAAAATGCCAGATCCCATATATAAGATGAACTTATACCGAGGGAGTAATTAATTTAAGAGAAGCTTTAATGATAAGATCTACATCGTTTCCATGGGCATGAACAAAAGTTCAAGGTCGACTCCCATTTCTCCAATGCATGACCATTCATTCACTGCTCTAAATAAAAATGATTTCAGTGTCAAGACCTACATGGAGAATTACCAGAGGAGTATGACCCGTGAAACCTTTCGGGTTCACATTTTAAGGAAGGCATAGGTTCAACCCATTGGGTATCTTAGAAACATATACCACAAGCTTCAAGAGTAAATATCACCAGCTCGAAAGCAGAGCATGGTTGGCAAAATCAGAGAATATGATTTACCAATGGCATTATGTATCAGGGAAAGAACTTCCAAAGTGATTGAATATGAAGGACGTTGTCAGATAAAATCCAACAACGGATCTGGTGGTCCACAAGGGATCTGATGTGAGCATCGGTACTCAACCTGAGGAAGAAAGAATGCAAGGAGATCAGATTATAGAAACAACTGACTAACTCAAAGCTCAAACGCAGAGGAATTATGAATTCCAAAACAAGGGATCAGAAGCAAAGCTCTGATTAGGCAAGGATAAGTAGAATATCACTAGGGGTACAACCGATGGCAATTTGATTGGTCGAGATCTAGCTCATGTTTAAAATAACGTCTGAGCCAGGAGGATGAATTCCAGGATCTGATTGAGGATTGTGAGCATTTGCAACATATTGAATCAACACACTCAAAATAATAATGTCGAAGGATGCCAATAAATTACTAGACTTATGGGATTAACCAAAATGCAAGCAAGCAGGAATTTCAAGAGCAATAGGTGATAACCCACAAGTATAGGGGATCGCAACAGTTTTCGAGGGTAGAGTATTCAACCCAAATTTATTCATTCGACACAAGGGGAGCCAAAGAATATTCTCAAGTATTAGCAGCTGAGTTGTCAGTTCAACCACACCTGGAAACTTAATATCTATAGCAAAGTGTTCAGTAGCAAAGTAATATGATTGTAGTGGTAACGGTAGTAAAAGGTGACGGTAGCAAAAGTAATATTTTTGGTGTTTTGTAGTGATGATAACAATAGCAACGGAAAAGTAAATAAGCGAAGAACAATATATGGAAAGCTCATAGGCAATGGATCGGTGATAGAGAATTATGCCGGATGCGGTTCATCATGTAACAGTCATAACATAGGGTGACACAGAACTAGCTCCAATTCATCAATGCAATGTAGGAATGTATTCCGAATATAGTCATACATGCTTATGGAAAAGAACTTGCATGACATCTTTTCTCCTACCCTCCCGTGGCAGCGGGGTCCTATTGGAAACTAAGGGATATTAAGGCCTCCTTTTAATAGAGTACCGGACCAAAGCATTAACACACAGTGAATACATGAACTCCTCAAACTACGGTCATCACCGGGAGTGGTCCCGATTATTGTCACTTCGGGGTTGCCGGATCATAACAAATAGTAGGTGACTATAGACTTGCAAGATACGGTCAAGAACTCTCATATATTGATGAAAACATAATAGGTTCAGATCTGAAATCATGGCACTCGGGCCCTAGTGACAAGCATTAAGCACAGCAAAGTCATAGCAACATGAATCTCAGAACATAGTGGATACTAGGGATCAAACCCTAACAAAACTAACTCGATTACATGATAAATCTCATCCAACCCATCACCGTCCAATAAGCCTACGATGGAATTACTCACGCACGGCAGTGAGCATCATGAAATTGGTGATGGAGGATGGTTGATGATGACGATGGCCACGGGTTCCCCTCTCCAGAGCCCCGAACGGACTCCAGATCAGCCCTCCCGAGAGAGTTTAGGGCTTGGCGGCGGCTCCGTATCGTAAAACGCGATGAATACTTCTCCCTGGTTTTTTTCTCCCCAAAAGTGAATATATGGAGTCAAGGTTGAGGTTGGTGGAGCGTCAGGGGGCCCACGAGGCAGGGGGGCGAGCCCCCACCCTCGTGGACAGGTGGAGGCCCCCTGATGTTGATCTTCCTTCCAGTATTTTTTATATATTCCAAAATGATTCTTCGTTGATTTTCAGGTCATTCCGAGAACTTTTATCTCTGCACAAAAATAACACCATGGCAATTCTGCTGAAAACAGCGTCAGTCCGGTTAGTTCCATTTAAATCATGCGAGTTAGAGTCCAAAACAAGGGCAGAAGTGTTTGGAAAAGTAGATACGACGGAGACGTATCAACTCCCCCAAGCTTAAACCTTTGCTTGTCCTCAAGTAATTCAGTTGATAAACTAAAAGTGATAAAGAAAAACATTTACAAACTCTGTTTGCTCTTGTTGTTGTAAATATGTAAAGCCAGCATTCAAGTTTTCAACAAAGATTATGAACTAACCATATTCACAATAACAGTTAGGTCTCATGTTTACTCATATCAATGACATAATCAACTAGCGAGCAATAATAATAAATCTCGGATGACAACACTTTCTCAAAACAATCATGATATGATATAAGAGGATGGTATCTCGCTAGCCCTTTTTGAGACCGCAAAAGTGAAAGTGTGTTATATCGACTAGAGGGGGGTGAATAGGCGATTTTTATGAAATTCTTCACTGAGGAATTTGTCGGTGAGGAAATTCCTTAGCGAAGAACTACTAGCAGCGGAATAAGTACTCAAAGGGAAACGTAACAGAATACAAGCATAGTCATCATGATGAAATGAAGGCATGCATAGAGTAGAGGAAGCGTAATCACAGGATAACACAGGATGAGGACAAACAGTCTGAAGAAATTGAACTGAGGAAATTGAGAAAGTCTTCAGTCAAGGTCTTCTAACACAGATATGAACAAACATACAACACAGTTATGAGGAAATGAAAGAGTTAAGGAAATAGAACCAGTAAGCTCGGTGAAGACAATGATTTGGTAGACCAGTTCCAACTTCTGTCTCAGTTGTACATCTGGTTGGAGCGGCTGAGTATTTAAACTCGAGGACACACAGTCCCGGACACCCAGTCAAGGACACTTAGTCCAAGACACCCAGTCCTCACCGTATTCTCCTTGAACTAAGGTCACACAGGCCTCGTCCAATCACTCGTGGTAAGTCTTCAGGCGACTTCCAAACCTTCACAAACTTGGTCACCCGGCGATCCACAATTCCTCTTGGATGCTCTAGACCATGACGCCTAACTGTCTGGAAGAAGCATAGTCTTCAAAGGTAACAAGCGTCGGATCCACTCAGGATCAATCACTTCAGTGATGCTCAATCACTTGGGGTTTGTAGGTGTTTGGGTTTTGGGTTTTTGGTTTTTCCTCACTTGATGATTTTCGCTCAAAGTCCTCGGAGGATGGGTTGCTCTCAGATGACAAGTGTCAGTTTCTCTCGGAGCAGCCAACGAGCTAGTGGTTGTAGGGGGCGGCTATTTATAGCCTAGGGAGCAGCCTGACATGATAAGACATAAATGCCCTTCAATGATATGACCGTTAGGTGGATAGATATTTTGGAACAGCTGGCGCATAGCATAACAACGGTCGGAATTTTGAGTAGCAAAATCCTCAGGGCTATCATGCAATCCGCACTGGCGAATTCCTAACTCCTCAGTCAGGACAAATTCCTCAGAGACCAGAAGAACTTCGTCTCTGTCACTGAAGAAATTGACTGAACTGTATGAGATTTCCAATGGCTTCACTCGAAGGGATTGGTAGGTGTAGGATTTTGAGTCGAGCATCACATGGAAATTTTTCCTTAGTATTTCCTCGACCCCCTTTAACAGTACGGTGTTTCCTATGACTCAAGAAAGAGAAAAACAAAACTATGAAAATGAAAGTCTTCAAGCTTCATATTCCTCACATGAATATCAAGTCTTCACGGACACACCAATTTCTTCACTATCAAAGTCTTCATGAAAGTCTTCAGAAATACCAAAATCTTCAGTCGAAGATATTCATTTTAGGGGTCGACTTTCCCTGTAAATATCAAACTCCTCATAGACTTATAGACATGTGTACACTCACACACGCATTAGTCCCTTAACCTATAAGTCTTCAATACACCAAAATCACTAAGGGGCACTAGATGCACTTACAATCTCCCCCTTTTTGGTGATTGATGACAATATAGGTTAAGTTTTCAACGAGGATAAACATATGAAGTGTAAATACCGATATTGAGGAATTTGATTGCAAGATATAGAAGAACTCCCCCTGAAGATGTGCATAGTGAGGAATTTGCTTTTGAAGTAATGCACACTTGAAGAGTTGAATCATGGAGATCTCCCCCTATATCTTGTAATTCATACACGCATTTAACATATAATATGAAGAATTTGAAATGCATGATGAAATATGGTGCCTGATGAAATTCAGCATGCGTGTAATAATATTAATGAGGAATAAGCATGCAGAAAAGAGTATCAGAGCATAGTGCATCAAAAGTATCAGAGCACCATCAAGTTTAAGATTACAACTCGATCCAATAAAGTTTCAGAAGAATGAGAGTTGTAACTTAGCAAAAAAACATTGTATATGGGCGATAAAATAGACCCGCTTGAAGACTAACTCAAATTTCTCCCCCTTTGTCATCAAATGACCAAAAGGATCGAAACTGAGGACTAACGCCCCTGAAGATAATCAAGTTGATGAAGGAGTGCCAGCGTTGTTGGGGTTGTTGGTTGATGTAGGGCCTGCCGCAGTGTCGTCTAAATCTTCATGTTCATCAGTGTCGCGCGATGAAGAATATGAGCTGGCCACCAGAGAAGGAACCTTGACCTTCTTGAATTTCTTCGATGGAGGTGCAGACCAGTCAAAATCTTCATTAAGACCCATGTTCTTTAGATCTTCTTCACCATACAGATGTGACAGGATTGCCCAGGTACGACCGAAGACTTGATGGAGGTAGTAGTGGTTTTTCTTCACTGCATTGTGTGTGGCAGTCATGTTGTGAAGAAGTGAACCAAACTGACGCTTAACCCATTTGTGATTTCGATCCACCTTTTGGTGAAGACTAAGCAGAAGTTCACGGTCTGTCATCACGCACGGAGCAGTGGCTTGAAGAGTGGACTTGGGAGCATTGGCAGAGTCATGTGTGGCAGAGTCATCATTGGTGGAATAAGATGCAGCTTTGCGAAACTGACCATCCAATGGACGAATGACTTCATCAATTACATCTGGTGCCTTGCCCTTTCCATCAACTAAGGAATATGTCTGCTTGAGGACTTCAATTGGGGGCAAGTAGCTGAGATGATTCTGGAAATCAGCTTTGTAGTTGAGTGAAGACCTTGTCCTGAGGAATCTCATGATCCAAGGTGCATAAGGCTTCAGCTCAAACGGAGACAGTGCAACATTGGCCATAGTCCTCATGAAGAAATCATGATAGTTGACAGGAATGCCATGAACAATGCTGAATACCAGATTCTTCATGATGCCAACAATTTCCTCATCAGATGAGTCGTGGCCTTTGATAGGACTGATTGTCCTCGTAAGAATACGATAGACAGTTCTGGGCACGTACATCAATTCCTTCATGAGGAATTTTGTTCGTGGTGCCTGACCCGGTTTCAAAGGCTTCATCAGCACTTGCATGTCATGATGTGTGAGCTCAGGTTCACTGTAGATGTAGTGAGCTTCTTCAAGGGGAGGACTGAGTGGTAGAGCATGAAGCAATTCAGAGGCTGGTGCAGTGTAGTGAGTGTTTTCACACATCCAGTCCAGCACCCATGAATTCACATCTTCAGCATTTCCGGTGATGTGCAGCGTTGCATAGAATTAAAGAATCAGTTCTTCATTCCAATCACAGATGTCAGAGCAAAAATTGAGCAGTCCAGTATCGTGAAGAACACTGAGGACTGGTGCGAAGCACGGCAGAGATTCCATATCCACGTGAGGAATATGCTCATGGTAGAAAATCTTCTCCTTGTTGAACAACACTGAGGAATAGAAATTGGCTTGACTAGCTGTCCAGAAACGCCTCTTCCTAATGCGAGCAGAGTCATATGGGTTATAATCTTCGAAGAATACGTGCTCGCCGAAGAAATCATCAGCCTTGAACTTTTGCTTGGGTGAGAATGGATCCTTGGGCTTTGGCAGAGGAGTGTCAGTGAGTTGCATCACGACCTCAGGAATCTCAATTGCAGGTTCTTCAGGCCGAGGAATTTCTGGTTCTTCCTCAGTGGCAGTCTGCATAGTTGGTTGTTCAGCAGCAGCAGTTTCTTCAGCGCTAGTGGCTGGAATTTCCTCATAGACAGATGCAGTGGGATGAGTTTCTTCAGAGCCCATGTGAATAGTTTGTGTGGGGGACTGAGGAATTTGAGCACATCTGATGCTTTCCTTTTCTTCATTGTAGCATGCTCTACAACCTTGGTCTTCTTCACATCTGATGCAGATGGAAGGATTGGAGTTGAAGTTGGTGCAGGAGCAGTTGAGGAATTTGGTTGATTTTCTTCAGGCACAACTGATGCAGTTGCCCTGAGTTCTTCAGTTTCTTCAGGCACACCACTAGTGGGTGCCCTGGCAATTTCTTCAGTGGCTGGAATGCAGTCATCAGCCCTGGAACTCACATTTTCTTCAGCAGCTTGATTGTCATCAGTGGTGTTGGCATGTTCTTCAGTCGGCTGAGCAGATGCTTCAGCCTGAGGAATTTCCTGTTGCGCTGGGGCAGCAACATTTGAAGTGAACTGTTCAGTTATCTTTACAAATCTAACTTTGGCTCCTTGCCAATCAGCATAGTAGGCTTGGAAGTCATCGCTGGGGTTTTTGATTTCAGATTGGATTTTTACAGGTTCATCAGTGGTCATAGTGACAACGTTGTTCTTCAGGTATTTCTCCTTTCTGTACTGGGCCTTCTTGATCTGCCTGGCCTTATCATATTTCCATTTCTCCTCTTGGATGAAATGAGTCAGCATGTGATTTTGACCAGGCGTCAGCTTGAAGTCAGGCATAGGAGTATTTGGGTCCTTGTGCCAGAGATCAATGTAGTCGAGGATCAGCTTGGGATCCAAAAGCAGTGGCACAGGTGTGCCTTTGGCTCTAGCGGCCCTAACTTGTCTGCCTCTGATGATTTCTGCAAGTTCATCATCATCAGCTTCATCTTCTTCAGGTGGCACTTGGAAAGCGACTTGCTTCTTTTGAGGACTTGGCCGAGGACCTCATCCAGCAGTTGCCTTGGTCTTCATCAGAGTGGGGCCAGATGAAGAATTTGGTGCAGCTGAGGAGCTTGCTGAGACACCAGAGGCAATGGAGATGCCTGTAGTCCTTTGGCACGAGGCCAGATGCGCAGGTGCTGAGGACTTTGTCGGAACAGCTGAGGACTTTGGAGGAGGTGCTGAGGATTTTGAAGGAGCAGCTTGAGGGATTGGTCGTGAGGACCTTGAAGAGTCTGGCCGTGAGGGCGCAGCTGAGGAACTTGGTCGTGAGGGCACTGTTGGTGAAGCACTTGTCTTACGAGCAGCCTTCTTAGGCATGGATTTCCTCGGCTTGACAGAGGCCTCAGCAGAGGCAGCAGCAGCCACAGCAGAGTCTTCATTGAAATTCCTCACTGCTTCTCTGGCTTGCTTGGCCAACTTGCCTTGGCGCTTGGCCCATTCATCAGGATAGTCCTCACCGCGCTTGAGGCTGGTGGGATCTGCTACTTGGCCAGGTGCCAATGGAGCTCTTTGGCATGGAGAATTGAGTGCGAATTTCTTCATGTACTTAGGAGTGACATATCTGTACTCCCTCCATTCTCTTGCCCATCTCCTCTTTATCCTCTGTTTGCGCACTTTGCGCTCATTCTTGGTTTCCTCAGTAGGTGTGCAGTACCTAGCATATATGTCATCAGGGATCTCGAACGATGTATTTACCTCAGGCCTCTTTCCTCCCTTCTATGGCCTTTTACCATCAGCCATTTTCTTTAGTTGAGGAATTTGAACAATCGAATTCTCTGAAGAAGTATGCAACTTTTCTTCGAGGAACGCTGCAAATGAGTTAAGTTGATGAGAACCTAGTGATTCAGCAGCTGACATGTGTACCTGTGAACAGAGTATAGTTGCGAGGAATTTGGAGAGGTCATATGCATTCTCAGAAGGTTTTTCAAAAAGAACAAGTTTGAGGAATTTGACCAGATGAGTCTTGAAGATTTTCACTAAGCGTTCTTTGTCTTAGGTTCCAGAGTTGTATAGATCGAAGATCCACACAATTGAGGAATCTTGAAGAAAAATGATTCTTAGAGAAACGAATCAAGAACAGATGACATGTGAGGTGTTTAGTGTGTGAAGATTTGAAGAATAAAACACCTTTGAAGATTTTATAGAGAAACTTTGAATCAAAGAGGGCAGTAAAAGTGAGGTGAAGCAGTGGAGTTCGGTGGTGTAGATCTTCCACGCCCTAACTTGGCGGAGGAAGACGTCTACGGCGGCGGCGGAGGTGAAGATTTCTGCGGTCGGCGCGAGTACGACGATGACGAGGTCGAGGCAGTGAAGCTCTTCCTCACCGGCGAGGATGGAGTAGCGGCGGCGCTAGGGTTTGGGAAGCTCGAGTGGGAGAGAGAGATCGAGCATAGTAAAGGAAGTGAGGAAGGGATGACGGGGTATTTATAGTAGCAGTGAAAAACTGTTCGCCCAAAGATTTGGGACGAACGTGCCCCTGACCCTTCTCCTTCGCACGACATGTGTCACCTACGTACTGTGTAGTGGAGATCGTGTAAGATCGTGGGTGAATTAAAATTTACCGTGCGAGCAGAACGATTTGAGCGGCAAAACCGAAAATTTGGATAAGATTAGTTTTAAAGTTCCGTTCGCAATTTCTTCAATTGACAAGGACATAGTGAAGATTTTGAACGTGTTTCAAATAGAACGCACATGAAGAATTTGTGAACAGATAGGGTTGAGTATAGCATTGAGGGGAAGGGTCCGATCGCATTCACTTAGCAGAAAACCAACTTGAAGAAATAGCAATAAGTGAATGATGTAGAGGACATAAACTCATATATGTATATATAGCCAATGAAGAAAAATAATGGAACCAGTGAAGATTATGCAAATTTGAAGAATATGAATAATTTGAGGAATTTCAACTTTTGGTGGTGGCGTGACCCACCGTATAAGAATGATGATTTTAGACACTGCGTACAATTATCGTAGGGTTCTGAGAATCAAATTCTTCATTAATTTCTTCACACTAAGAGTGTTATTCTTCATTGATTGAAGTAAAACGTTTCTTCATGTGTCGCACATCTAAGTCATCAATTTTGCATAAGTGTTAGGATGAGTGTCCTTTTCAAAGAACATTCGAAGATTCTAGGATATTTAGCTCACATCGCAACTTGCTAAATCTCTTCTCATCCAAGGGCTTTGTGAAGATATCGGCTAGCTGTTCTTCAGTCTTCACATGCTCAATAGAAATGTCGCCCTTCAACACATGATCACGAAGAAAATGATGACGAATCTGAATGTGCTTTGTCTTCGAGTGCTGAACTGGGTTGTGAGCAATCTTGATGGCACTCTCATTGTCACATAAGAGAGGCACATTCTTCATGTTGACGCCGTAGTCCTTGAGAGTTTGCTTCATCCATAGCAATTGGGCACAACAAGAACCAGCGGAAATGTACTCAGCTTCAGCAGTAGATAGTGATACGCAGTTCTGTTTCTTCGAGGACCAATAGACCAAAGATCGTCCGAGGAAATGACATGTACCAGATGTTGACTTGTGGTCCACACGATCACCAGCATAGTCAGAGTCAGAATATCCAACAAGATCAAAAGCCGAGCCCTTGGGGTACCATAATCCAAGTGTTGGTGTGTGAGCTAGATATCGAAGAATATGCTTCACAGCCATATGGTGTGATTCCTTCAGTGCAGCTTGAAATCGGGCACACATGCAAACACTAAGCATTATATCTGGCCTAGATGCACATAAGTATAATAAGGAACCTATCATGGAGCGGTATACCTTATGATCGAAGTCAATACCATTTTCATCAGTGCACAGATGGCCATTTGTGGGCATAGGAATTTTGACGCCTTTGCAATCTTGCATGCCGAATTTCCTCAGTACATCCTTGAGGTATTTCTCCTGAGATATGAATATGCCATTGTGTTGTTGACGAATTTGAAGACCTAAGAAAAATTTCAACTCTCCCATACTAGACATTTGATATTCTTCACTCATCATATAGGCAAATTCATCACTATAATGTTGGTCAGTACAACCAAAGATAATATCATCAACATATACTTGGCACACAAACAATTCACCATCATAAGATTTAGTGAAAAGAGTAGGGTCGAGTGAACCGGGTTTGAAGCCTTTCTTCATGAAGAGTTCCTTCAAAGTATCATACCACGCCCGTGGGGCCTGCTTGAGGCCATAGAGGGCCTTGTTGAGTCTGAAGACTTTGTCAGAATTCTTTGGATCTTCAAAACCTGGGGGTTGAGCAACATATACTTCTTCCTCAAGCTTACCATTGAGGAATGCACTTTTCACATCCATTTGATATAGAGTGATATCATGATGGTTAGCATAAGCAAGTAAATATGCGAATAGCCTCAAGTCTAGCAACAGGTGCAAAAGTTTCATCGAAATCAATTCCTTCAACCTGTGTGTAGCCTTGAGCTACAAGCCGTGCCTTATTCCTCACAACAAGGCCATTTTCATCTTGCTTGTTGCGGTAGATCCACTTTGTGCTGATGATATTGTGCTTGCGAGGATCTGGACGTTTGACCAGTTCCCAGACATTGTTGAGCTCGAACTGATGTAATTCTTCTTGCATGGCCTGAATCCACTCAGGCTCCAGAAATGCTTCATCTACCTTAGTGGGCTCTGTAATAGAGACAAAAGGATACTGCCCACAAAAGTTAGACAAGTGTGAAGCTTTTGATCATGTGAGAGGACCTGGCGCTTTGATGTCATTGATGATCTTTTCAACTTGCACTTCTTTTGCAATGCGAGGATGAGCTGGTTGTCGTTGAAGAGTTTGATCAGCGTTTTCTTCAGCACCATTTTCTTCAGGTGCATTAGCTTGATGTTCTTCATGTTCTGGAATGAATTCTTCAGCAGATTCTTCAGTAGGAATGACATCCTCAGTAGCCTTGAACTTGATAGTTTCCTCAGATGCTGGTTCATCTATCACAGTAGGTAGGTGCTCTCTTTGCGACCCATTAGTTTCATCGAACCGCACATCTACAGTTTCAACAACTTTGTGAAGAACATTGTTGAAGACTCTGTAGGTGTGCGAGTCCTTTCCGTAACCAAGCATAAAACCTTCATGTGCTTTCGGTGCAAATTTTGAGTTGTGATGAGGATCTTTAATCCAACATTTAGCACCGAAGACTTTGAAATAACTTACATTGGGTTTCTTATCAGTGAGGAGTTCATAGGCAGTCTTTTTGAAGAATTTGTGAACATATACTTTGTTGATGATGTGGCACACAATATCAATTGCCTCAGTCCAGAAATGACGACGCGTTTTGTATTCATCAAGCATAGTGCGAGCCATCTCAGCAAGAGTCCTGTTCTTGCGCTCCACGACGCTGTTCTGCTGAGGAGTGTAAGGAGCAGATAACTCATGAGTAATACCAAGTTCATCAAGATAGTCATCGAGACCAGAATTCTTGAACTCAGTGCCATTGTCACTTCTGATGTGCTTGATCTTCACACCAAAGTTGGTTGAAGCCCTCGAGGAAAATCGTTTGAAGACTTCCTGCACTTCATGTTTGTAAGTAACAAGGTGTACCCATGTGTAGCGAGAATAATCATCAACAATAACAAAGCCATATTGAGATGCTTCGTTTGAAATAGCAGAATAATGATTAGGACCAAAGAGATCCATGTGAAGCAATTCAAATGGGCGAGTGGTGGTCATGATAGTCTTTGCTGGATGCTTGGCCTTCGTCATCTTCCCAGCTTCACAGGCTCCGCATAGATGATCCTTGAGGAATTTGACATTCTCGATGCCAATGACATGCTTCTTCTTCGCAAGCGTGTGCAAATTCCTCATGCCTGCATGACCAAGTCGTCGATGCCAGAGCCAGCCTTCTGAAGCTTTTGCAAGTAAGCACACGGCTGGTTGTGGTCCTGTAGAGAAATCAACAATATACAGGTCTCCTCTCCTAAAGCCTTCGAACACTTTGGAATTGTCAGCTTCCATAACCACAACACAACGGTACTTGCCAAAGACAACAACCATATCAAGATCACAAAGCATTGAGACAGACATAAGGTTGTATCCTAAGGACTCAACAAGCATGACTTTGTCCATGTGTCGATCCTTTGTAATCGCAACCGTACCTAGACCCAATACCTGACTTTTGCCTTTGTCAGCAAAGATGATATGCTTCAGATGCGACGGTGATAATGGAGCATCCATCAATAGATTCTTGTCACCAGTCATGTGGTTTGTACATCCACTATCGAGGACCCACTCAGTGGCTTTGGGTTGATCATCCTGCAGATGAATTAGTGCAGCTTACAAACTCATATACTTCATCAGTGAAGAATATGACATCAATTCATCAGATCAATTTCATCAAGTAAAAGAACTGATAAAGCAATATGAGGACGTGAGAAATGAAAGTTCATTTCTTCATGATTAGCCTGCGTCCTTTCAGGCATGCTCAGGTCTCCAGCAAATTCTTCAGACGATTACATGCGTCTGGAGACCTGACCCTGCAGAAGAGATTAGTTCTTTTTCTTCACCACCCACATCTGAAGGGGTGGCAAAGAGTTCATCATTCTGCGAGCTCCATACGAGAAGGATGGCATAGAAGCCAGTCCATTTCGTTTCACATAAGAGGGGTTAGAGTAAGCATAAGAGTAAGCAGAGAATTCTTCGAGGACTTATGGACATAATGATTTGAAGAATACTGCACATATCCATAATCCTTAGATCTTCCCTGCGAAACAGACGGGTTAGCATGATGATGTTCATATGAGGACTTTGATCCATATGAAGAATTTGGTCCATATGAAGAATTTGATCTGGGGTTCCTATTCTTCATAGGTGGCGTCATGATGACATTCACCTGAAGATTTTCAAGGCATCTTTTGGGAACCCAGATTTTCTTCACAGGGGAGGCGTTCCTGCAGTTAGTGCCAACATATCTAGCAAAAACTTCATCATTCTGATTTTTGAATAGCTTATAGTTGGAGTCAATTGACTCATCATCAGAATGAGGAGATTCACATGCAAATCTGGATAAGTTAGATGGATCAACTGGAGGTCCCTTTGCAGCAACCCATGTAGTTTTGGGGTACTGCTCAGGCTTCCAATATGTACCATCAGCATTGAGTTTCCTCTCAAAGGTGATACCCTCTTTCCTAGGGTTCCTGTTGAGGATTTGCTTTTTAAGCACATCACAAAGAGCCTGATGCCCTTTGAGGCTTTTGTACATGCCTGTCGTGTACAATTCCTTCAGCCCTGCATCGTCAGTGATACTAGCAATGTCCTCAAATGAGGAATTAGTGATAGCAGAGGCATGTGAAGAATTTGAAACATTAGCAGCATTTGAACATTCAGGTGAAGAATTAGCAGATTCACGTTCAATGCACTTCAAGCATGGAGGAACAAATTCTTCCTGAGATGCGCTGATTTGTTGAGCAAGTAATGAATCGCGCTCCTTCTGAAGATCTTCATAACTCACTCTTAGCTTCTCAAGATCTTGCTTTCTTTGAAGAAATTCATAAGAAAGCTTTTCATGATCCGATAAGAGAGTGTTATGATGACTTTGAAGTTTGTCAAGCTTGGACTGAAGTCTCTGAAGATTTTCAGTCAAAGTTTCAGTGCGATCCATTTCTTCACCCAACATATCATCACTTTTATTTAGCATGTTTTGAACCTTTTCTAAAGCCCTTTGTTGTTTTATAGCAATCTTAGCAAGTTTAGAATAGCTGGGCTTAAGGTTTTCATCAGATTCATTCTCACTTGATTCAGAGGAGGTATATTTGAGTACCTTGGCACCCTTTGCCATGAAGCAATTGGTGGGAGCGTAGTCATCATCCCCTTCATCAGCCTTGTTGGTGAGGTCATTTTCCTCAATGTTGAAGATAGACTTGCTGACGAATGCAGTAGCGAGAGCAAGGCTTGCCACTCCAGATTCGGACTCCTCAGATGACTCCTCTTCCTCATTTTCTTCAGATTCAGCCTCAGAGTCCATTTCCTTGCCAATGAATGCCCTGACCTTCTTGGAGCTGCTCTTCTTGTGATATGAAGGCTTTGAGGATTTTGATGATGAGGATTTTGTGGATTTCTTCTTTTTCTTTGCATCATCAGAACTGTAATCCTTGTATTTCTTCTTCTTTGATTCCTTTTCCCACTGAGGACAATCTTGAATGAAATGTCCAGGTTTCTTGCACTTGTGACAGAGCCTCTTCTTGTAGTCACTGGATGATGAATCATTGCTCCTTGAGGATCTTCCAAGGCGACCACATCTTGAGAACTTTTGGAACTTCTTCATGAGCAGAGCCAGATCATGGCTCAGTTCTTCAGGATCACCAAGGCTGCTACTAGAGTCTTCATCTTCGGACTCAGATATTGCCTTGGCCTTCAGTGCACGTGTTCCGCCATAGCTTGAACCATAGAGATCTCTCTTTTCAGCAAGTTGGAACTCATGAGTATTTAGCCTCTCGGGAATATCAGCGGGATCAAGTGACTTGTAACCAGCACGTTCTTGTATCATCAATGCTAGAGTGTCAAATGAAGAATCAAGCGATCTCAGCAATTTCTTCACCACCTCATGGTCGGTGATGTCAGTGGCACCAAGTGGTTGAAGCTCATTTGAGATGTCAGTGAGGCGATCGAAGGTTTTGTTGAACATTTTCATTTTCGAGTCTTTTGAAGCGGTTGAAGAGATTGCGAAGAACATCAACTCGAGAGTCACGCTGAGTTGAGACTCCTTCATTCACTTTGGACAACCTATCCCAGATAAGCTTCGCTGTTTCCAAAGCACTCAGTCTGCCATACTGTCCTTTGCTCATATGGCCACATATGATATTCTTTGCTTGAGAGTCGAGTTGCTTGAATCTCTTCACATCGGCAGCATTCAGAGAAGGTATGACTGAGGGAACACCCTTTTCCACAACATACCAGAGATCGTTATCAATTGCTTCAAGATGCATTCGCATCTTATTCTTCCAGTAGGGGTAGTCCATCCCATCGAAGGTAGGACACCCAGCAGAGACCTTGATCATACCTGCGGTCGACATAACTAAAACTCCAGGCAGTTAAACCAAAATCACACAGAACAAGGGAGTACCTTGCTCTGATACCAATTGAAAGTGCGTTATATCAACTAGAGGGGGGTGAATAGGCGATTTTTATGAAATTCTTCACTGAGGAACTTTCCGGTGAGGAAATTCCTTAGCGAAGAACTACTAGCAGCGGAATAAGTACTCAAAGGTAAACATAACAGAATACAAGCAGACTGAAGAAATTGAAATGATGAAATGAAGAAAGGCACAGAGTACATGAAGCGTAATCACTGGATAACATAGGATGAGGACAAACAGACTGAAGAAATTGAACTGAGGAAATTGAGAAAGTCTTCAGTCAAGGTCTTCTAACACAGATATGAACAAACATACATCACAGTTATGAGGAAATGAAAGAGTTGAGGAAATAGAACCAGTAAGCTCAGTGAAGACAATGATTTGGTAGACCAGTTCCAACTGCTGTCTCAGTTGTACGTCTGGTTGGAGCGGGTGAGTATTTAAACTCGAGGACACACAGTCCCGGACACCCAGTCAAGGACACTTAGTCCAAGACACCCAGTCCTCACCATATTCTCCTTGAACTAAGGTCACACAGGCCTCGTCCAATCACTCGTGGTAAGTCTTCAGGCGACTTCCAAACCTTCACAAACTTGGTCACCCGGCGATCCACAATTCCTCTTGGATGCTCTAGATCATGACGCCTAACTGTCTGGAAGAAGCATAGTCTTCAAAGGTAACAAGCGTCGGATCCACTCAGGATCAATCACTTCAGTGATGCTCAATCACTTGGGGTTTGTAGGTGTTTGGGTTTTGGGTTTTTGGTTTTTCCTCACTTGATGATTTTCGCTCAAAGTCCTCGGAGGATGGGTTGCTCTCAGATGACAAGTGTCAGTTTCTCTCGGAGCAGCCAACGAGCTAGTGGTTGTAGGGGGCGGCTATTTATAGCCTAGGGAGCAGCCTGACATGATAAGACATAAATGCCCTTCAATGATATGACCGTTAGGTGGATAGATATTTTGGAACAGCTGGCGCATAGCATAACAACGGTTGGAATTTTGAGTAGCAAAATCCTCAGGGCTATCATGCAATCCGCACTGGCGAATTCCTAACTCCTCAGTCAGGACAAATTCCTCAGAGACCAGAAGAACTTCGTCTCTGTCACTGAAGAAATTGACTGAACTGTATGAGATTTCCAATGGCTTCACTCGAAGGGATTGGTAGGTGTAGGATTTTGAGTCGAGCATCACATGGAAATTTTTCCTTAGTATTTCCTCGACCCCCTTTAACAGTACGGTGTTTCCTATGACTCAAGAAAGAGAAAAACAAAACTATGAAAACGAAAGTCTTCAAGCTTCATATTCCTCGCATGAATATCAAGTCTTCACGGACACACCAATTTCTTCACTATCAAAGTCTTCATGTAAGTCTTCAGAAATACCAAAATCTTCAATCGAAGATATTCATTTTTAGGGGTCGACTTTCCCTGTAAATATCAAACTCCTCATAGACATATAGAATTGTGTACACTCACACACGCATTAGTCCCTTAACCTATAAGTCTTCAATACACCAAAATCACTAAGGGGCACTAGATGCACTTACAAAAAGATAAATACAGAGCACCTTTAAAGATCTAGGACTGACTAGACATTGTAATTCATGGTAAAAGAGATCCAATCAAGTCATACTCAATGTAAACTAACAGTAATGGATGCAAATGATAGCGGTGCTCTCCAACTGGTGCTTCTTAATAAGAGGATGATGACTCAACATAAAAGTAAATAGATAGGCCCTTCGCATAGGGAAGCAGGGATTTGTAGAGGTGCCAGAGCTCGGTTTTGAAATAGATATGAATAATATTTTGAGCGGTATACTTTCATTGTCAACATAACAACCAAGAGATGGCGATATCTTCCATGCTACACACATTATAGGCGGTTCCCAAACATAATGGTAAAGTTTATACTCCCCCTCCACCAACAAGCATCAATCCATGGCTTGCTCGAAACAACGAGTGCCTCCAACTAACAACAGTCCTGGGGGAGTTTTGTTTGCAATTATTTTGATTTGATTTGCATAAAGCATGGGACTGGGCATCCCGGTGACCAGCCATTTTCTCATGAGTGAGGGGCGGAGTCCACTCCTCTTGAGAATAACCCGCCTAACATGGAAGATACGGACATCCCTAGTTGATACATGAGCTATTCGAGCATACAAAACAAAATGTTTATTTGAAGGTTTAGAGTTTGGCACATACACATTTACTTGGAACGGCAGGTAGATACCGTATATAGGTAGGTATGGTGGACTCATATGGAACAACTTTGGGGTGTATGGAATTGGATGCACAAGCAGTATTCCCGCTTAGTACAAGTGAAGGCTAGCAAAAGACTGGGAAGCGACCAGCTAGAGAGCGACAACAGTCATGAACATGCATTAAAATTAATCAACACCGAATGCAAGCATGAGTAGGATATAATGCACCATGAACATAAATATCGTAGAGGCTATGTTGATTTTGTTTCAACTACATGCGTGAACATGTGCCAAGTCAAGCCACTCGAATCATTCAAAAGAGGATACCACCCTATCATACCACATCACAACCATTTTACTAGCATGTTGGCACGCAAGGTAACCCATTATAAGCTCCTAGCTAATTAAGCATGGCATAAGCAACTACAATATCTAATTATCATTGCAAACATGTTTATTCATAATAGGCTGAATCAGGAACGATGAACTAATCATATTTACAAAAACAAGAGAGGTCGAGTTCACACCAGCTTCTCTCATCTCAATAAGTTCATCGTATAATCATCATTATTGCCTTTCACTTCAACGACCGAATAGTGTGGATAATAATAATAGTGCACGTGCATTGGACTAAGCTGGAACCTACATGCATTCAATTCAAGAGAGAAGACAAGGTAATATGGGCTCTTTTGTCAGATCAACAATAATGCATATAAGAGCCACTTTAACATTTTAATTATGGTCTTCTCCTCTCGACCCCCAAAGGAAAGAAAAGAAACAAAACTATTTACACGGGAAAGCTCCCAACAAGCAAAATAAGAACAAGAAATATTTTTGGGTTTCTTTTTAATTACTACTACAAGCATGGAAAGTAAACTAATTAAAAGCTACAACTAATTTTTTTTGTTTTTCTTAAGGTCTACTAAACACACAAGAAGAAAGCATAAAAAGGAAAATAAACTAGCATAGATGATACAATGAAAAAGTATCAGCACCGACACCTAGCATGAGTGTGTGAACGTGAATGTAATGTCGATGAGAGATACGTACTCCCCCAAGCTTAGGCTTTTGGCCTAAGTTGGTCTATGGCCACGGTTGGCCTGGCGGATATCCAAAGTAATAGTTGGGGTTGTACTGAGATGCAGCAGCTATTGCCTCATGAGCTGCCGCTTGGAGACGGGCCGTCTCCGTCCTCCTCTTATACTCGTTCGCCTCCTCCCTGGTTATAACATATCTCCCTTTTGCCTGGGAGTCAAAGAAAGCAGGAGCAGGGAGAGCGGCGTGATAGGTGCGTCATCTGTCAAAGATTAGTCGGTACTGGAGAAACTGATCGTTCCTCTCAACAAACTAATGACGAACCATAGCCTCATAATCTAAATAAACAGGAGGTAACTCAATATCATACCCATGTATGGGTATGTCAAGAAAATTAGCTAGACAGGTTGCATAAATTCCACCGAAGAAATCTCCATTAAATCTATTATTATGCAACCTACGTGCAACAATGGCTCCCAAATTATAATGTCTATCTCCTAATACAGCACTCCTGAGAACACTGAGGTCAGGGACACACATGTGACATGCTTCATCCTTACCATTTATGCATCTACCTATGAAGAGAGCAAAATAATGTATAGCAGGAAAATGAATGCTCCCTATGGTAGCTTGTGTTATATCTCTAGATTCCCCCACAGTTATACTAGCAAGAAAATCTATAAACTCATATTTGCGAGGCTCACCAGTGCTGCCCCATTGTGTAAGTTTGTAAGAAGTATTAAAATCCTCTAAGTCCATAGTATAAGAATTTTCGTAAAGATCAACCAGGACAGTTTGAGAATTGCGTGATGATGAAAATTTAAACCTTCTCACAAAGGAATCAGTGAGATAGTGGTACTGGCGGCACTTATCTGCCTCGAAGCTCTCAAGATCAGTATTACGCACATATGCATTAAATTCTTCCTTGATTCCTGCTCGATCCATAAAGTCCTCTGAAGGCCATTCACGAGCCCGCATTCGAGCTTCCCTTGGTGGTTCATCGCCGGCATCGCGTATTGCGAGCATGGGTCCTTGCTTCCTTGAAGGACCACCTTGGTACATTTTCCTAAACATATTTCTTCCTCTGAAAAATTTCTGAAATTTTAGCAATTTCAAAATAAAAGTGAACCAATCTCAACAATATTGATAGCAACTACTCCTACAAGTGCCTAGAGGCAATATCATGCATCAAAACTACTTTTGACCACATAAATTTGACATGCAAGCTCAAGAACGGGGTCACCTAAGCAGCAAAAGTATGCAATGAATAAAGCACTAGAACAAAAACTAATTGGACCATTGGAGGAGTCACATGCCGAGGAACAATCCCCCAAAGCAGTTTTGCGAATGGAGCTTCGAGCAAGGAGATCGAAAATGGTAGCAAAATGAGCTTGGACTCGGGTTTGAGCTGGTTAGTGATGTTTGTGGGAGGAAGAAGGAGTGTGTGGTAGCTAGAATAAGTGTAGGGGAGCCACCATGGGCCCACATGGCAGGGGCGCGCCCAGGGGGGTAGGGCGCGCCCTCCACCCTCGTGGCCAGGTGCTTGCTCCCCTACTGTGTTTTCAGTGCCAGATATTCTCAAATATTCCAAAAAATCATATTTAAATTTCAGGGCATTTGGAGAACTTTTATTTTCGGGGTATTTTTTATTGCATTGATAATTTAGAAAACAGACAGAAAAATACTATTTTTTCTTTATTTCAACTAAATAACAGAAAGTAAAAAGAGGGTACAGAGAGTTGTGTTTTCTAAATTCATCCATCTCATGCTCATCAAAAGGAATCAACTAACAAGGTTGATCAGGTCTTGTTAACAAACTCATTCTGAATAACATGGAACCGGAGAATTTTCGAATAACACTAGGTTACCTCAACGGGGAAATGCACATCCCCAACAATATGAATATCATATTTCTTCTCGATAGTAGGAAGAGGAAATTCAAAACCTCCAAAAATAATTGATGGAATTTTTCGAATAGATTTTATACTATGAACTTGAGGAAAGTGTACCGTATGCTCATTGCCATTAACATGAAAAGTGACATTGCCTTTGGTGCAATCAATAACAGCCCCTGCAGTATTCAAAAAGGGTCTTCCAAGAATAATAGACATACTATCGTCCTCGGGAATATCAAGGATAACAAAGTCCGTTAAAATAGTAATGTTTGCAACCACAACAGGCACATCCTCACAAATACCGACAGGTATAGCAGTTGATTTATCAGCCATTTGCAAAGATAGTTCAGTAGGTGTCAACTTATTCAAATCAAGTCTACGATATAAAGAGAGAGGCATAACACTAACACCAGCTCCAAGATCACATAAAGCAGTTTTAACATAGTTTCTTTTAATGGAGCATGGTATAGTTGGTACACCAGGATCTCCTAGTTTCTTAGGTATTCCACCCTTAAAAGTATAATTAGCAAGCATGGTGGTAATTTCAGCTTCCGGTATCTTTCTTTTATTAGTGACAATATCTTTCATGTACTTAGCATAAGGATTCATTTTAAGCATATCAGTCAAACACATACGCAAAAAGATAGGTCTAATCATTTTAGCAAAGCGCTCAAAATCCTCATCATCCTTTTTCTTGGATGGTTTGGGAGGAAAAGGCATGGGTTTCTGAACCCATGGTTCTCTTTCTTTACCGTGCTTCCTAGAAACAAAGTCTCTCTTATCATAACATTGATTCTTTGATTGTGGGTTATCAAGGTCAACAGCAGGTTCAATCTCCACTTCATTGTCATTACTAGGTTGAGCATCAACATGAACATCATTATTAACATTATCACTAGGTTCATGCTCATTACAAGATTGTGTTTCAGCATCAGAAATAGAGATACCATTAGGATTCTCAGGTGTGTCAATAACATGTTCACTAGAAGCATGCAAAGTCCTATCATTTTTCTTTTTCTTCTTCTTAGAAGGACTAGGTGCATCAATATTAGTTCTCTGAGAATCTTTCTCAATTCTCTTAGGATGGCCCTCAGGATAGAAAGGTTCCTGAGTCATTTTACCACCTCTAGTCATAACTCTAATAGCATTATCATTTTTCTTACTATTCAATTCATTGAGCAAATCATTCTGAGCTTTAAGTACTTGTTCTACTTGAGTGGTAACCATAGAAGCATGTTTAGTAATAAGTTTTAGTTCACCTTTAATATTAGCCATATAATCACCCAAGTGTTCAAGCATATCAGCATTGCATTTTAATTCTCTACCAAAATAAGCATTGAAGTTTTCTTGTTTAACCATAAAGTCATCAAACTCATCCAAGCATGGGCTAGCAAACTTAGTAAATGGGATTTCAGCTTTATCATATCTATAGAGAGAATTTACCTTTACTACCTATGTCGGGTTATCAAGACCATGTATTTCTTCAACAGGCGGTAAATTAAGACCATGTGTTTCTTCAATAGGAGGTAAATTCATAACATCTTCAGCTTTAATACCTTTTTCTTCCATAGATTTCTTTGCCTCTTGCATATCTTCAGGACTGAGAAATAGAATACCCCTCTTCTTCGGAGTTGGCTCAGGAGTTGGTTCAGGAATTGAATCAGGGATTGGATCAGGAAGTGTCCAATTATTTTCATCAGTCAACATATTATTCAATAGAATTTCAGCTTCATCTGGTGTTCTTTCCGTGAAAACACAACCAGCACAACTATCCAGGTGGTCTCTGGAAGCATTGGTTAGTCCATTATAAAAGATATCAAGTATTTCATTTTTCTTAAGAGGATGATCAGGCAAAGCATTAAGTAATTGGAGAAGCCTCCCCCAAGCTTGTGGGAGACTCTCTTCTTCAATTTGCACAACATTATATGTTTCCCTTAAAGCAGCTTGTTTCTTTTGAGCGGGGAAATATTTAGCAGAGAAGTAATAATCATACCCTGGGGACTACGCACACAACCAGGATCAAGAGAATTAAACCATATCTTAGCATCACCCTTTAATGAGAACGGAAATGCCTTCAGGATATAATAGTAGCGAGTTTTCTCATTATTAGTGAACAGGGTGGCTATATCATTTAATTTAGTAAGATGTGCCACAACAGTTTCAGATTCATAGCCATAGAAAGGATCAGATTCAACCAAAGTAATTATATCAAGGTCGACAGAGAATTCATAATCCTTATCAGTACCAAAGATAGGTGAAGTAGCATAAGCAGGATCATATTTCATTCTAGCATTCAGAGTTTTTTGTTTCAGCTTAGCTAATAATTTCTTAAGATCACTCTTATCATTGCAAGCAATCTCTAGCAGTTTCTTCATCCATAACATAATCCTCAGGAACAATAGACAATTAATATCTAGGGGGAGAATCTTCATCATCACTTTCATCAATATTATCAGTTTCAATAATTTCATTCTCTCTAGCCCTAGCAAGTTGTTCATCAAGAAATTCACCAAGTGGCACGGTAGTATCAAGCATAGAAGTAGTTTCATCATGAGTATCATGTATAGCAGAAGTGGCATCATCAATAACATGCAACATATCAGAATTAATAGCAGCAGCAGGTTTAGGTGTCGCAAGCTTACTCAAAACAGAAGGTGAATCAAGTGCAGAGCTAGATGGCAGATCCAAGTGACTCAAAGAATAAAGCTATGCTCCCCGGCAAGGGCACCAGAAAATAGTCTTGATAACCCACAAGTATAGGGGATCGCAACAGTTTTCGAGGGTAGACTATTCAACCCAAATTTATTGATTCGATACAAGGGGAGCCAAAGAATATTCTCAAGTATTAGCAGCTGAGATGTCAATTCAACCACACCTGGAAACTTAAAATATCTGCAGCAAAGTGTTTACTAGCAAAGTAATATGATAGTAGTGGTAACGGTAGTAAAAGGTAACAGTAGCAAAAGTAATATTTTTGGTGTTTTGTAGTGATGATAACAATAGCAACGGAAAAGTAATAAGTGAAGAACAATATACGGAAAGCCCGTAGGCAATGGATCGGTGATAGAGAATTATGCCGGATGCGGTTCATCATGTAACAGTCATAACATAGCGTGTGTAAGTGCATCTAGTGCCCCTTAGTGATTTTGGTGTATTGAAGACTTATAGGTTAAGGTACTAATGCGTTTGTGAGTGTACACAGGTCTATAAGCCTATGAGGACTTTGATATTTACAAAGAAAGTCGACCCCTAAAAATGAAGTCCTTCGACTGAAGACTTTGAATCACTTCAGACTTTCTGAAGACTTTGAAAGTCAAGAAATTGGTGTGACCTTGAAGACTTGGTATTCGTTCGAGGAACATGAAGCATGAAGACTTTTTGTTTTCATAGTTTCATTTTCTCTTTCTTGAGTCATAGGAAAGACCGTACTGTTAAAGGGGGTCGAGGAAATACTAAGGAAAAATTTCCATGTGATGCTCGACTCAAAATCCTACACCTACCAATCCCTTCGAGTGAAGCCATTGGAAATCTCATACAGTTCAGTCAATTTCTTCAATGACAGAGACGAAGTTCTTCTGGTCTCTGAGGAATTTGTCCTGACTGAGGAGTTAGGAATTCGCCAGTGCGGATTGCCTACACAGTGAGGAACATGATAGCCCTGAGGATTTTGCTACTCAAAATTCCAACCATTGCTGTGCTATGCGCCAACTATCCCAAAATATCTATCCACCTAACGGTCATATCATTCAAGGGAATTTATGTCTTATCATGTTAGGCTGCTCCCTAGGCTATAAATAGCCACCCCCTACAACCACTAGTTGGTTGGCTGCTCCGAGAGAAACTGACACTTGTCATTTGAGAGCAACCCATCCTCTGAGGACTTTGAGCGAAAATCATCAAGTGAGGAAAAAGCCAAAACCCAAACACCTACAAACCCCAAGTGATTGAGCATCACTAAAGAGATTGATCCTGCGTGGATCTGACGCTTGTTACCTTTGAAGACTCTGCTTCTTCCAGACGGTTAGGCGTCATGGTCTAGAGCATCCAAGAGGAATTGTGGATCGCCGAGTGACCGACTTTGTGAAGGTTTGGAAGTCGCCTGAAGACTTACCACGAGTGATTCTACGAGGTATGTGTGACCTTAGTTCAAGGAGAATACGGTGAGGACTGGGTGTCCTGAGCTGCGTGTTTAGGACTGGGTGTTCAGGATTGTGTGTCCTCAAGTTTAAATACTCAGCCGCTCCAACCAGACATACAACTGAGACATCAGTTGGAACTGGTCTACCAAATCATTGTCTTCACCAAGCTTACTGGTTCTATTTCCTCAACTCTTCGATTTCCTCATAACTGTGTTGTGTGCTTGTTCATATCTGTGTTTGAAGACTTTGACTGAAGACTTTCTCAATTACCCAGTTCAATTTCTTTAGTCTGTTTGTCTTCATCCTGTGTTATCCTGTGCTTACGCTTCTGTACTCTGTGCCTGTCTTCATTTCATCATGATGACTATGCTTGTATTCTGTTATGTTTACTTTTGAGTACTCATTCCACTGCTAGTAGTTCTTCTCTAAGGAATTTCCTCACCGGCAAATTCCTCAGTGAAGAATTTCATAAAAATCGCCTATTCACCCCCCCTCTAGTCGATATAACGCACTTTCAATTGGTATCAGAGCAAGGTACTGCCTTGTTCTGTGTGATTTTGGTTTAACCGCCTGGAGTTTTAGTTATGTCGACCGCAGGTATGATCAAGGTCTCTGCTGGGTGTCCTACCTTCGATGGGACGGACTACCCCTACTGGAAGAATAAGATGCGAATGCATCTTGAAGCAATTGATAACGATCTCTGGTATGTTGTGGGAAATGCTGCTCCCTCAGTCACACCTTCTCTGAATGCTGCTGATGTGAAGAGATTCAAGCAACTCGACTCTCAAGCGAAGAATATCATATGTGGCCATCTGAGCAAAGGACAGTATGGCAGAGTGAGTGCTTTGGAGACAGCGAAGCTTATCTGGGACAGGTTGTCCAAAGTGAATGAAGGAGTCTCAACTCAGCGTGACTCTCGAGTTGATGTTCTTCACAATCTCTTCAACCGCTTTAAAAGACTCGACAATGAAAATGTTCAACAAACCTTCGATTGCCTCACTGACATCTCAAATGAGCTTCAAGCACTTGGTGCCACTGACATCATCGACCATGAGGTGGTGAAGAAATTGCTGAGATCGCTTGATTCCTCATTTGACACTCTGGCATTGATGATACAAGAACGAGCTGATTACAAGTCACTTGATCTCGCTGATATTCTCGAGAGGCTAAATACTCATGAGTTCCAACTTGCTGAAAAAAGAGATCTCTATGGTACTAGCTATGGCAGATCACGTGCACTGAAGGCCAAGGCAGTATCTGAATCCGAAGATGAAGACTCTGGTAGCAGCCTTGGTGATCCTAAAGAACTAACCCATGATCTAGCACTGCTTGTGAAGAAGTTCCAAATGTTCTCAAGACGTGGTTGCCTTGGAAGATCCTCAAGGAGCAATGATTCCTCATCCAGTGACTACAAGAAGAGGCTCTGTCACAAATGCAAGAAACCTGGACATTTCATTCAAGAGTGTCCTCAGTGGGAAAAGAAATCAAAGAAGAAGAAATACAAGGATTACAGTTCTGATGATGCGAAGAAAAAGAAGAAATCCACAAAATCTTCATCATCAAAATCCTCAAAGTCTTCATACCACAAGAAGAGCAGCTCCAAGAAGGCTAGGGCATTCATTGGCAAGGAAATGGACTCTGAGGCTGAATCTGAAGAGAATGAGGAAGAGGAGACATCTGAGGAGTCCGAATCCGGAGTGGCGAGCCTAGCTGTCACACCCTAGATGCGACTATATCTCCCACGTGTCGAGGCACGACTTAGAGGCATAATCGCATTGAAGGCATATGTCGCAAGTTAGGCAATCTTCACAACATCCCATGTAATATGATAATAAAAGGGGAGATAACATAGTTGGCTTACACTCGCCACGTCAATCAAGTACATAAATAACATTACATCATCCAAACACTCATGGCCTGACTACGGCGCCAAAATAAAAGATAACCCAACATGTGACACGGTCCCAATCACCCCCAACTGGGCACCACTACTGATCATCAGGAAAAGAAACATAGTAACATTGAGAGTCTTTGTCGAACTCCCACTTGAGCTCAAGCGCGTCTCCTGGAACGGAATCATCGGGCCCTGCATCTGGTGTAATAGTAATCTGTGAGCCACAGGGACTCAGAAATCTCGCACCCTCGCGATCAAGACTATTTAAGCTTATAGGTATGGCAAGGTAAATATATGTGGATCTGCAGCAAGCGACTAGCAAAATATGGTGGCTAACTTATTCGCAAAAGAGAGCGAGAAGAGGATGCAAAGCGCGAGCAAGAAACTAGAGAGCAACCTGCGCAAACATTACTCCAACACCGTGTCCACTTCCCGGACTCCGCCGAGAAGAGGCCATCACGGTAACACACTCAGTTGATTCATTTTAAATAAGTTAAGGTTCAAGTTATCTACAACCGGACATTAACAAATTCCCATCTGCCCATTACCGCGGGCACGGCTTTCGAAAGTTCAAATCCCTACAGGGGAGTCCCAACTTAGCCCATGACAAGCTCTCACGGTCAACGAAGGAATAGACCTCCTCCCAAGACGTTCCGATCAGACTCGGTATCTCGGTTCTTCAAGACACTTCGATAGGTTGAAACAAGACCAGCAACACCGCCCGAATGTGCCGACAAATCCCGATAGGAGCTGCACATATCTCTTTTTCAGGGCACACTCAGATTGTCCTAGGTACGGGTAGGCCAGCCCAGAGTTGCTCCTGGTGGCCACCGGCAGCTGACAGGTGGACCAACACTCAGAGGAGCACTGGCCCGGGGGGGTTTAAAATAAGATGACCCTCGGGCTCCGGAAACCCAAGGGAAAAAGAGGCTAGGTGGCAAATGGTAAAACCAAGGTTGGGCATTGCTGGAAAAGCTTTAATCAAGGCAAACTATCAAGGGGTTCCCATTATAACCCAACCGCGTAAAGAACGCAAAATCCGGGAACATAACACCGATATGACGGAAACTAGGGCGGCAAGAGTGGAACAAAACACTAGGCGAGAGGCCGAGCCTTCCACCCTTTACCAAGTATATAGATGCATTAAGATAACAAGGTAATATAATGATATCCCAACAAGTAAATAAAGGTTCCAACAAGGAACGGGCTCCAATCTTCACCTGCAACTAGCAACGCTATAAGAGGGGCTAAGTGAAGCGGTAACATAGCCAATCAACGGTTTGCTAGGACATGGTGGGTTAGAGGTTTGACATGGCAATTTGGGAGGCTTGAAAGCAAGTGGTAGGCATCGTAGCATTGGCATAGCAAAAGAGCGAGCAAACTAGCATAACAAAGATAGTAGTGATTTCGAGGGTATGATCATCTTGCCTACACAGTTGTCAGAGTTGACTGGATCCTCGAAAGCAAACTCAACGGGCTCCTCGTTAGCGAACTCGTCTCCCGGCTCTACCCAAACAATACAAACAAGCAACAAAGACACAATCAACCACGTGCAAAGATCAAACAATATGCTGCAATGATGATATGCTATGCGGGATGCTATGCGGGATGCAAAATGCAAGATATGACAGGAAAATAAATAACATGGCCTCAACTTGGAAATCCAAGTATTCCACTGGAAAGATGAGATGAAATCGCTTGAAAACGATATAAAGAACGCCGGAATTGGAGTTACGGTTTGGAAATGGCAAGCGATTCAAATATGACACCGGTCTGCGATTTACAGCAAGTAGCCATCTAAATGCAATGAGATGAACATGCTACAGCACCCAAACATGACAACAAAATACATGGCAGGGATGCATTCAAGATTCTCAACAAAAGTCTAGCACTGAGCTACGGCCAATTCATCCATTAACAGGTTCAAACAAGCATGGCAAAAATGCATATGGCAAACAGATCTCAGACTTAGTGAAATTAACACTTGTCTGGAATTTCAGATCAGATAGCACTCTTCGGAGCAACAAAACTACACGCTACAGGACCTGAACATGGAAAAGTAAAGCATGGCATGGAGCTACTCAAAGAGCTTAACAAAAGTCCCTTAGTGTCCTTGAGCCAAAAGGGATCAGAAAATACAATTGCAAGCATGTGAACATGGCAAAAACATAATCAGATCACAGACTTAGTGAAAACTGGAGCATGCTGAAAACAGATATCAAGTAGGCATGTTTACGAGCTCGATGCACTCACTACGGTGCAAGTCATGGCAAGACAAGCATACACCCATCAAGAATACACAAAGTGCAAGCTAGACATGGCAAGAACAATAGCATAGCATGCACGGATCAACTACAACATCATAGGCAAAATTGCAAACAAGTTGATAATCTGCCCAGATTCACAAAGCAGCAAAAGTAGAGCTCGATTGACTCAAGCTAGGTTGCTCCATAATTGCAAACAAAGACATGGATGGGTAGAGAACTACAAGATTAACAAAACATCCTTACTGATCATTCTCAAAAGAGGCACAGATCAATAGGAAACAACATGAACATATGAGCATATGAGATAAGCAGCTCAAGGACTTAGTGGAATAGCTAAGACCCTGAAAACAGAATTACCAAGTGCACCACTTTGCAAGCTTGTGCTAGTCACCACACACATCACAAAAATACATGAGTTGCACCTCTGGAAAGATGACAAAACCCTTAACAAAACATATGTAGAGCATCAGGGCATATCATGCACACATTAACCATGGCAAAATGACAAAAACCTAAATGGAGCAGCAGATCTGACAATTATCTCAAGTAGCCCTCTTCTAACAGCATTTCGGGCATCAAGATGAACTCAAGCGAAAATGATGCAATGGAATGAAATGATGTACTCTCTGAGATAAACATTTTGATATGCTATATGCATGAATCGGAGCTACGGATGCAAAGTTACAAGGCTATGAACATGGGCACTTGGATCGGAGATTTCTAGACTTAGAAGAAATTTACCCTGCGCGGATCTAGGGTTTACTGTTCACCCGGCGCGAACTACTGTAGCGGCGGCGGATCCGAAGCTCGCCGGAGATGGCCGCGGCGGCTGGAGGCAACGAGGAGGACGGCGGAGGGCGGCGGGGTCGCCGGAGAGGCGGGGAGGCGCTGGCCGGTGAGGGTCGGGCGCGGCGCCTGGTGGTGGCGCGCAGGGCGGCAGAGGCAAGGGCGGCAGTGGCGGCCGTCGATGCCGACGAGGAACGGCGGCGAGGTCTGGCCGGGCGGGACCGCGGCGGAGGCGGCGGACC
>NC_041382.1:571960354-571969760 GCF_002162155.2 Triticum dicoccoides
GTGGCGGGCGGAGACAGGCCGGGGGGAGTGGGGCGGACACGTCCGTCGGTGGGATTTTTGTCCGGCGGCGGCGGCGAGGGGATTTTTAGGGTTTCAGACGAGGGGGATCCGGATTTTCGGGAGGGGGTGTATAAATAGGCATAGAGGGAGCTAGGAGAGTCCAAACAAGGTGCGGTTTTCGGCCACGCGATCGTGATCGAACGATCTAGAAGATGGAGAAGGCTTAGGTGGGTTTTGGGCCAAATTTGAGGGGTGTTGGGCTGCAACACACACGAGGCCTTTTCGGTCCCTCGGTTAACCGTTGGAGTATCAAACGAAGTCCAAATAGTACGAAACTTGACAAGCGGTCTACCGGTAGTAAAACAAGGCCGCTTGGCAAGTCTCGGTCCAATCCGGAAATGTTTAATCCCCACACACGAAAGAAAGGTAGAAATGACCACCGGAGGAGAATGCAAAAAGGACAACGGGGAAAATGCTCGAATGCATGAGATGAACACGTAAGCAAATGCAATGCACATGATGACAAGATATGGGATGCATGACAACGATAACAACACACGGAGACAAAGACCCGAACCTGAAAAAAATAAAATAACTTAATGCCGAAACGGCAAGAGTTGGAGTACAAATTGGGAAAGTTACATTCGGGGTGTTACAACACTCCACCACTATGAAAGGATCTCGTCCCGAGATCTAGGACTGAAAGAACGCTGGGTACTCAGAAAGGAGGTGATCCTCGCGTTCCCAGGTAGCTTCACGGTCGGAATGGTGTGACCACTTGACTTTGAGAAATTTGATTGACTTGTTGCGAGTCTTGCGTTTAGTCTCTTCAAGAATAGCAACTGGGTGCTCACGATAGGAGAGATCTTCTTAGAGCTCAATGTCCTCGAAGTTGACGGTGCGGTCAGGAGTCTTGAAGCACTTTCGGAGCTGAGAGACATGGAACACGTCATGAACATTTGCAAAGTTTGAAGGAAGCTCGAGTTGATAGGCGAGGTCGCCTCTCTTGCTGACAATCTTGAAAGGTCCCACGTATCTAGGGGCAAGCTTCCCTTTGATACCGAAGCGACGAGTACCTTTCATAGGAGAGACGCGGAGGTAAACATGATCTCCGATCTCGAAAGCCAAATCACGGTGCTTACTATCATAGTAGCTCTTCTGACGGGATTGGGCTGCTTTGAGGTTATCACGAATGACTTTGCACATTTCCTCTGCCTCTGTGATTAAGTCATTTCCCAAAAGCTGACGTTCACCGGTTTCAGACCAGTTGAGAGGGGTACGGCACTTCCTGCCATACAGAATTTCAAATGGGGCCTTGCCCAAACTTGCTTGAAAACTGTTGTTGTAGGAGAATTCAGCATAAGGAAGACAATCCTCCCACTTCATGCCGAAGGAGATCACACAAGCCCTGAGCATATCTTCAAGAATCTGGTTGTCACGCTCGACTTGACCGCTAGTTTGAGGATGGAAAGCTGTGCTAAAGCGGATGTTGGTGCCTATGGCCTTCTGAAAAGAATCCCAAAACTTTGAGGTAAAGATGCTGCCACGGTCTGAAGAGATCACTTGTGGAATACCGTGCAGAGAGACAATCTGAGAGGTATAGAGTTCCGCCAATTGAGCTGCAGTGATCAACTCTTTGATAGGCAGAAAGTGAGCCACTTTGGTGAGTTTGTCGATGACAACGAATATAGCATCATTGCCACGTTTGGACTTTGGAAACCCAGTCTCGAAGTCCATTTCAATGTGGTTAAACTTCCATTCTGGAATGGCAAGAGGTTGGAGGAGACCAGCTGGCCTTTGGTGTTCTGCCTTCACTCTTCTGCAGACATGACATTCGTTCACGAATTGAGCAATCTCGCGCTTCATTCGAGTCCACCAATAAGCCTGCTTAAGGTCCTGATACATCTTCGTGCTCCCAGGGTGGATGGAAAGGAGAGAATTATAATCCTCGTTCATGATCACTTTACGAAGTTCACCTTTGGGTACAACAATACGATCCTCGAAGAAGAGAGTGTCCTTGTCATCAAGGCGGTAGCACTTGTACTTGGGTTGACTCTTGGCAATCCCAATCTTCCCCTTTTTCACCATAGCATCAAGAAGCTGGGCTTGGCGAATCTGGTCTTCCAAGGTAGGAGAGACTTGAAGGTTGGCGAGGAAACCTTGAGGAACAACTTGCAGATTAAGTTTGCGGAAAGCTTCACAAAGCTCGAGTTGATAAGGCTTGAGAATCAGACTGTTGCAGTAAGCCTTTCTGCTCAATGCGTCAGCAATCACATTGGCCTTGCCTGGAGTATACTCGATACTCGGATTATACTCTTGAATCATTTCGACCCATCGAGTCTGCCCGAGGTTGAGATTAGGATGAGTGAAGATGTACTTGAGACTCTTGTGATCAGTGAAAATGTCCACTTTTCTTCCCAATAAGAGATGTCTCCAAGTCAAAAGAGCATGCACAACTGCCGCCAACTCGAGATCATGAGTGGGGTAGTTCTTCTCATTGGGCTTCAATTGGCGAGAGGTATAAGCAACAACTTTCTTCTCTTGCATCAATACTGCGCCAAGGCCTTGGAGAGAGGCATCACAAAAGACCTCGTACTGCTTGGATTCATCAGGCGGAGTCAGAACTGGAGCAGTGATCAATTTCTCTTTCAAAGTGTTGAAAGCAATGTCACACTCCGGAGACCAAACATACTTGACGTGCTTCTGGAGAAGATTAGAGAGAGGCTTCACGATCTTAGAAAAGTTTTCAACGAATCTTCGGCAATAGCTTGCGAGACCGAGGAAGCTACGGAGTTGCTTCATGTTCTGAGGAGGTTCCCAATTCACACTTGCAGACACCTTCTCAGGATTCACGGCAATGCCCTTGGCAGAGATGATATGACCAAGATAAAGAACCTCATCGATCCAAAATTCACACTTGGAGAACTTGGCGTAGAACTTGTGTTCTCTCAACTTATCGAGCACCAAACGCAAATGCTTGGCATGATCTTCCTTGTTCTTCGAGAAAACCAGAATGTCGTCGAGATAGACCAAAACGAAGTCATTGGTGTAGGCGTTGAAGATGAAATTCATCATGCGAGAGAACGTCGGAGGAGCGTTGACGAGACCAAAAGACATGACAATGTATTCATATGAACCAAAGCTTGTCCTGAAAGCCGTCTTGGGAATATCTTGCTCACGGATTCGAATCTGATGATAACCCATACGGAGATCAAGCTTGGAGAATACTTGGGCACCTTTGAGTTGTTCGAACAGCTCATTGATGTTGGGAAGTGGGTATTTGTTCTTGATGGTCTTCTTGTTCAATGGACGGTAATCAACACATAGTCGGTCTGTACCATCCTTCTTCTTCACAAAAAGAACACCACAACCCCACGGAGAAGAACTAGGCCGGATGAGACCCATTTTCTCTTGAATATCGAGTTGCTTCTTCAGCTCCTTCAACTCTTTAGGTCTGAGCTTGTAAGGATGCTTGCACACATTCCGTGCCAGGCTCAAGATCAATAACGAATTCAACTAGCCGGTGCGGAGGCATTCCTGGAAGCTCTTCTGGAAAGACGTCTTGATATTCGCAAATGACTGGAATTTGCGAGATAGCATCCAGTTCACCCTTCTCATTGAGAGAAAACAGACGGATAGTATCATCACGAGCGGCAAAGACAATTACATCCTCAGACGAATGAGTCAATTGAATCTGCCTGGCTGCACAATCAAGTTGAGCCTTGTGCTTAGAAAGCCAATCCATTCCGAGAATAAGATCAATATCCGAGTCACCAAGAACCGTTGGAGAAGCCAGAAACTTGTAGTCGCCCAAGGTGATAGTAACATCCGGAACGATGGAGTTAGCATGCATGCGCCTACCGGGAGATACAACTGCTAATGGACTAGGAAAAATAGCAAAGACAAACCATGCTTAGATGAAAATGGTCTCAAGATGAAACAATGCGATGCACCCGTGTCGAAAAGAACTTTAGCTGGAATATCGTTAACAGGAAGGTTACCCATGATCACATCTGATGAGTCCTCTGCCTGAGCTGCATTCATCAAATTTACCTTGGCATGCTTGGGGTTATGCTTGACCACAGCTGTACTTGCCGATCTCACCGGAGGAGGAGGAGAAAGACGCCTCTGGTTGAAAAACTTGTTGGCATAGTGACCCTTCTGTTGGCACTTGTTGCACGTGACCTCTGAAAGCGGACGGTGATACAGAGCACTCGATCTTGGAGGTTGAGACGAAGTCTTGTTCTGAAAGCCAGGGTTGGGTGGGTGGGAAAAGCCACTGCCACCTTTGCTCTTCTGCTGATACGGCTGACGGAACGGAGGAGGAGGAAGCCAATACTTCTGCTGCTTGGCCACTTGAGTAGAGGAAGAAGGAGTAACATCTCTGACTCGCTTCTTGGAAGCATCACACCTCAACTGAGCAGCCTCTTGCTTCAGTGCCATGTTGTAGAACTCATCGTATCTCAAGGGCTCAAAGAGAACAAGAGCTAGCTGAATTTCTTCTCTGAGACCACCCCTGAACTGGTATATCATGCTCTTCTCATCAGGTACGTCCTGCTTGGCAAAGCGGGCGAGCTTCTGGAACAACTTGTTGTAGTCATAGACAGACAAAGAGCCTTGCTTCAGGTTGCGGAATTCCTCACGCTTGCTTTCAACCACGCTCTGGGGAATATGATGAGCTCGAAAATCTCGACGGAAATCATCCCAAGTGATAACACGTCCATCTCTGGAGTCCTTGTACTGCTGGAACCATTCTGCAGCTTGATCTTTGAGTTGGAAGGAAGCGAACTTAACAAAGTCCTCAGGCCTGACGTTACTGCACTCGAAATGCTTGCACAGATCCACTAGCCAATCGTCAGCATCGGTTGCCTCAACACAATTGTTGAAAGTCTTTGGCCCGTTAGCAAGGAACTGGTTGAGTGAAGAAAAGTGATTCTGATTGTTGCCTTGGTTCCCTTGGTTGCCTTGATTGCGCTCTTGGAGAATTTGCATGATCAACTGTGTGTTTGCATTGGTTGCGGCCATCACAGCTTGCCATGCCTCCGGAGGAGGGGGAGGTGGTGGCGGATTAGGATTCGGAGTCGTGCGCATTGGAGGAGCCATCCTGAAGAGGTTGGCATCCATTAGCACATTGATAGACAAATATTGAAGCTGAATCCAACGGAATGAAAAATTGCAACATATAGTCTTCACATCCGAACCAAATGAACGAATGCATTCCTCTTGAAATGGTCACATATCCATAAATTGAGAAGCCACGTAGAATTAAGGTAGAGAAATAAATCAACAAGGTACGGATCAAGAACGAATAATCGGTAAGAAATCCCAATCTCAAACCAATATCCGTGGAAGAAGAACTAGAGCTACAAGAATTCCCACCTATGAAACTCCCGAACCTTTCTGGTTATGCAATCAGGTGTTGGGGATACAGGGGAAGCATAATATCTCACCCAAATCTAGCAAATCCTACATCCAGCTGTATCCATCCTTCAACACATAACCAAGAAACCTTCGGAAACCATCTACCTCAACCTTCGAAAAGCATCCGTTATACAAGTTATGGCGATACTCCCGAACTCCCGCCCCAGTACTGGGTGGCATCGAGGTTATCTCACCAACGAACTGCATAAAAGAGATTTTCGATGTCGGCGTACTAAACTCAGGTATTCCAGAACTGCAACGATAAAATTATGACGACAACACCTCAGAGCTCAACTCCCCGGGACACTTCCACTAAACCCCTGACAGGAGGCACCAAGACAATGTTCTCATCATAAAACCATTGGAACGATTCCAAGATACCCGCGTGATCCTAAAAATTTTTTTAGTGAAATTTGAGAAGAGAAGAGTCAAAACTCTACGTTAGGATGCCTTACCAGAGCGATGAGGAGACTGGGAAGTAAAAAGAATTCCTAAACTCTCCAATATATAATTCCTAAATGACTCAAAACATTTTTCTAGACACAACTCGGCCGCTAAAAATGATCAAGCAATGGGGCTCCTAAGGTCGGGGAAGGCTCTGATTACCAACTTGTCACATCCTCGATGCGACTAGATCTCCCACGTGTCGAGGCACGACTTAGAGGCATAATCGCATTGAAGGCATATGTCGCAAGTTAGGCAATCTTCACAACATCCCATGTAATATGATAATAAAAGGGGAGATAACATAGTTGGCTTACACTCGCCACGTCAATCAAGTACATAAATAACATTACATCATCCAAACACTCATGGCCCGACTACGGCGCCAAAATAAAAGATAACCCAACGTGCGACACGGTCCCAATCACCCCCAACTGGGCACCACTACTGATCATCAGGAAAAGAAACATAGTAACGTTGAGAGTCTTCGTCGAACTCCCACTTGAGCTCAAGCGCGTCTCCTGGAACGGAATCATCGGGCCCTGCATCTGGTGTAATAGTAATCTGTGAGCCACAGGGACTCAGAAATCTCGCACCCTCGCGATCAAGACTATTTAAGCTTATAGGTATGGCAATGTAAATATATGTGGAGCTGCAGCAAGCGACTAGCAAAATATGGTGGCTAACTTATTCGCAAAAGAGAGCGAGAAGAGGATGCAAAGCGCGAGCAAGAAACTAGAGAGCAACCTGCGCAAACATTACTCCAACACCGTGTCCACTTCCCGGACTCCACCGAGAAGAGGCCATCATGGTAACACACTCAGTTGATTCATTTTAAATAAGTTAAGGTTCAAGTTATCTACAACCGGACATTAACAAATTCCCATCTGCCCATTACCGCGGGCACGGCTTTAGAAAGTTCAAATCCCTACAAGGGAGCCCCAACTTAGCCCATGACAAGCTCTCACGGTCAACGAAGGAATAGACCTCCTCCCAAGATGTTCCGATCAGACTCGGTATCTCGGTTCTTCATGACACTTCGACAGGTTGAAACAAGACCAGCAACACCGCCCGAATGTGCCGACAAATCCCGATAGGAGCTGCACATATCTCTTTTTCAGGGCACACTCAGATTGTCCTAGGTACGGGTAGGCCAGCCCAGAGTTGCTCCTGGTGGCCACCGGCAGCTGACAGGTGGACCAACACTCAGAGGAGCACTGGCCCGGGGGGTTTAAAATAAGATGACCCTCGGGCTCCAGAAACCCAAGGGAAAAAGAGGCTAGGTGGCAAATGGTAAAACCAAGGTTGGGCATTGCTGGAAAAGCTTTAATCAAGGCGAACTATCAAGGGGTTCCCATTATAACCCAACCGCGTAAGGAACGCAAAATCCGGGAACATAACACCGATATGACGGAAACTAGGGCGGCAAGAGTGGAACAAAACACTAGGCGAGAGGCCGAGCCTTCCACCCTTTACCAAGTATATAGATGCATTAAGATAACAAGGTAATATAATGATATCCCAACAAGTAAATAAAGGTTCCAACAAGGAACGGGCTCCAATCTTCACCTGCAACTAGCAACGCTATAAGAGGGGCTAAGCGAAGCGGTAACATAGCAATCAACGGTTTGCTAGGACATGGTGGGTTAGAGTTTGACATGGCAATTTGGGAGGCTTGAAAGCAAGTGGTAGGCATCGTAGCATTGACGTAGCAAAAGAGCGAGCAAACTAGCATAGCAAAGATAGTAGTGATTTCGAGGGTATGATCATCTTGCCTGCACAGTTGTCAGAGTTGACTGGATCCTCGAAAGCAAACTCAACGGGCTCCTCGTTAGCGAACTCGTCTCCTGGCTCTACCCAAACAAGACAAACAAGCAACAAAGACACAATCAACCACGTGCAAAGATCAAACAATATGATGCAATGATGATATGCTATGCGGGATGGGATGCGGGATGCAAAATGCAAGATATGACAGGAAAAGCAAGAACCTGGCTTCAACTTGGAAATCCAAGTATGCCACTGGAAAGATGAGATGAAATCGCTTGAAAACGGTATAAAGAACGCCGGAATCGGAGTTACGGTTTGGAAATGGCAAGCGATTCAAATATGACACCAGTCTGCGATTTACAGCAAGTAGCCATGTAAATGCAATGAGATGAACATGCTACAGCACCCAAATATGACAACAAAATACATGGCAGGGATGCATTCAAGATGCTCAACAAAAGTCTAGCACTGAGCTACGGCCAATTCATCCATTAACAGGTTCAAACAAGCATGGCAAAAATGCATATGGCAAACAGATCTCAGACTTAGTGAAATTAACACTTGTGTGGAATTTCAGATCAGATAGGACTCTTCGGAGCAACAAAACTACATGCTACAGGACCTGAACATGGCAATGTAAAGCATGGCATGGAGCTACTCAAAGAGCTTAACAAAAGTCCCTTAGTGACCTTGAACCAAAAGGGATCAGAAAATACAATTGCAAGCATGTGAACATGGCAAAAACATAATCAGATCACAGACTTAGTGAAAACTGGAGCATGCTGAAAACAGATATCAAGTAGGCATGTTTACGAGCTCGATGCACTCACTAGGGTGCAATTCATGGCAATACAAGCATACACCCATCAAGAATACACAAAGTGCAAGCTACACATGGCAAGAACAATAGCATAGCATGCACGGATCAACTACAACATCATCGGCAAAATTGCAAACAAGTTACAATCTGCCCAGATTCACAAAGTAGCAAAAGTAGAGCTCGATTGACTCAAGCTAGGGTGCTCCATAATTGCAAACAAAGACATGGATGGGTAGAGCACTACAAGATTAACAAAACATCCTTACTGATCATCCTCAAAAGAGGCACGGATCACTAGGAAATAATATGAACATATGAGCATATGAGATAAACAGCTCAAAGACTTGGTGGAATAGCTAAAACCCTGAAAATAGAATTACCAAGTGCACCACTTTGCAAGCTTGTGCTAGTCACCACACACATCACAAAATACATGGGTTGCACCTCTGTAAAGATGACAAAACCCTCAACAAAACATATGTAGAGCATCAGGGCATATCATGCACACATTAACCATGGCAAAAATGACAAAAACCTAAATGGAGCAGCAGATCTGACAATTATCTCAAGTAGCCCTTTTCTAACAGCATTTAGGGCATCAAGATGAACTCAAATGAAAATGATGCAATAGAATGAAATGATGTACTCTCTGAGATGAACATTTTGATATGCTATATGCATGAATCGGAGCTACGGATGCAAAGTTACGAGGCTATGAACATGGGCACTTGGATCGGAGATTTCGGGACTTAGAAGAAATTTACCCCGCGCGGATCTAGGGTTTACTGTTCACCCGGCGCAATCTACTGTACCGGCGGTGGATCCGAAGCTCGCCGAAGATGGCCGCGGCGGCCGGAGGCGACGAGGAGGACGGCGGAGGGCGGCGGGGTCGCCGGAGAGGCGGGGAGGCGGCGGCCGGTGAGGGTCGGGCGCGGCGCCGGGTGGTGGCGC
>NC_041382.1:571969771-571970339 GCF_002162155.2 Triticum dicoccoides
AAGGGCGGCGGTGGCGGCCGTCGACGCCGACGAGGAACGGCGGCGAGGTCCGGCCGGGCGGGACCGCGGCGGAGGCGGCGGACCGGGTCGCCGGCTCGGGAGGAGAAGGCGGCGGCGGGCGCGGGAGCGGCGGCTCGGGAGGCGGCGCGGGAGGGCCGGCCTCGGGCCCGTGCGGGCGCAGCGGCGGCGGTGGCCGGGTACCACGTGGCGAGCGGAGACAGGCCGGGGGGAGCGGGGTGGACACGTCCGTCGGTGGGATTTTTGTCCGGCGGCAGCGAGGGGATTTTTAGGGTTTCAGACGAGGGAGATCCGGATTTTCGGGAGGGGGTGTATATATAGGCATAGAGGGAGCTAGGAGAGTCCAAACGAGGTGCGGTTTTCGGCCACGTGATCGTGATCGAACGATCTAGGTGATGGAGCAGAGTTAGGTGGGTTTTGGGCCAAATTGGAGGGGTGTTGGGCTGCAACACACACGAGACCTTTTCGGTCCCTCGGTTAACCGTTGGAGTATCAAACGATGTCCAAATGATACAAAACTTGACAGGCGGTCTACCGGTAGTAAACCAAG
>NC_041382.1:571970350-571976086 GCF_002162155.2 Triticum dicoccoides
GGGTAGAGACAGGCCGGGGGGAGCGGGGCGGACACGTCCGTCGGTGGGATTTTTGTCCGGCGCCGGCGGCGAGGGGATTTTTAGGGTTTCAGACAAGGGGGATCCGGATTTTCGGGAGGGGGTGTATAAATAGGTATAGAGGGAGCTAGGAGAGTCCAAACGAGGTGCGGTTTTCGGCCACGCGATTGTGATCGAACAATCTAGAAGATGGAGAAGGCTTAGGTGGGTTTTGGGCCAAATTGGAGGGGTGTTGGGCTGCAACACACACGAGGCCTTTTCAGTCCCTCGGTTAACCGTTGGAGTACCAAACGAAGTCCAAATGCTACGAAACTTGACAGGCGGTCTACCGGTAGTAAAACAAGGCCGCTTGGCAAGTCTCGGTCCAATTCGGAAATGTTTAATCCCCACACACGAAAGAAAGGTAGAAATGACCACCGGAGGAGAACGAAGCGCCGGAATGCAAAATGGACAACGGGGAAAATGCTCGAATGCATGAGACGAACACGTATGCAAATGCAATGCACATGATAACAAGATATGGGATGCATGACAACGATAACAACACACGGAGACAAAGACCCGAACCCAAAAAAAATAACTTAACGCCGAAACGACAAGAGTTGGAGTACAAATTGGGAAAGTTACATCCGGGGTGTTACACTAGCTCTCGCTACTGCATTCGTCAGCAAGTCTATCTTCAACATCGAAGAAAATGACCTCACCAACAATGCTGATGAAAGCGATGATGACTACGCTCCCACCTATTGCTTCATGGCAAAGGGTGCTAAGGTACTCAAATATACCTCCTCTGAATCTAGTGATGATGAATCTGATGAAAACCTTAAGCCCAGTTATTCTAAACTTGCTAAGATTGCTATAAAACAACAAAGGGCTTTAGAAAAGGTTCAAAACATGCTAGACAAAAGTGATGATATGTTGGGTGAAGAAATGGATTGCACTGAAACTTTGACTAAAAATCTTCAGAGACTTCAGTCCAAGCTTGACAATCTTCAAAGTCATCATAACACTCTCTTATCGGATCATGAGAAGCTTTCTTAAGAATTTCTTCAAAGGAAGCAAGACCTTGAGAAGTTAAGAGTGAGTTATGAAGATCTTCAGAAGGAGCACGATTCATTACTTGCTCAAAAAATCAGCGCTTCTCGGGAAGAATTTGTTCCTCCATGTTTGAAATGCATTGAACGTGAATCTGCTAATTCTTCACCTGACTGTTCAAATGCTGCTAATGTTTCAAATTCTTCACATGCCTCTGGTATTACTAATTCCTCATCTGAGGACATTGCTAGTATCACTGACAATGCAGGGCTACAGGAATTGTACATGACAGGCATGTACAAAAGCCTCAAAGGGCATCAGACTCTTTGTGATGTGCTTAAGCAGCAGATCCTCAATAGGAACCCTAGGAAAGAGGGTATTGCCTTTGAGAGGAAACTTAATGCTGATGGTACATATTGGAAGCCTGAGCAGTACCCCAAAACTACATGGGTTGCTGCAAAGGGACCTCCAGTTGATCCATCTAACCTATCTGGATATGCATGTGAATCTCCTCATTCTGATGATGAGTCATTTGACTCCAACTACAAACTGTTCAAAAATCAGAATGGTGAAGTATTTGCTAGATATGTTGACACTAACTGCAGGAACGGTCCCCCTATGAAGAAAATCTGGGTTCCCAAAAGATGCCTAGAAAATCTTCAGGTGAATGTCATCATGACGCCACCTGTGAAGAATAGGAACCCCAGATCAAATTCTTCATATGGATCCAAGTCCTCATACGGACCAAACTCCTCACATGGATCAAATTCCTCAAAAGAATCAAAGTCCTCATATGAACTTCATCGTACTAACCCGTCTGTTTCGCAGGAAAGATCTAAGGATTATGGATATGTGCATTATTCTTCAAATTATTATGTCCATAAGTCCTCGAGGAATTTCTCTGCTTACTCTTATGCTTATTCTAACCCCTCTTATGTGAAACAAAATGGACTGGCTTCTATGCCATCCTTCTCGTATGGAGCTCGCAGAATGATGAACTCTTTGCCACCCCTTCAGATGTGGGTGGTGAAGAAAAAGAACTAATCTCTTCTGCAGGGTCAGGTCTCCAGACGTACGTAATCGTCTGAAGAATTTGCTGGAGACCTGAGTATGCCTGATAGGACGCAGGCTAATCATGAAGAAATGAACTTTCATTTCTCACGTCCTCATATTGCTTTATCTGTTCTTTTGCTTGATGAAATTGATCTGATGAATTGATGTCATATATTCTTCACTAATGAAGTATATGAGTTTGTAAGCTACACTAATTCATCTGCAGGATGATCAACCCAAAGCCACTGAGTGGGTCCTCGATAGTGGATGTACAAACCACATGACTGGTGACAAAAATCTATTGATGGATGATCCATTATCTCCGTCGCATCTGAAGCATATCATCTTTGCTGATAAAGGCAAAAGTTAGGTATTGGGTCTAGGTAAGGTTGCGATCACAAAGGATCGACACATGGACAAAGTCATGCTTATTGAGTCCTTAGGATACAACCTTATGTCTGTCTCAATGCTTTGTGATCTTGATATGGTTGTTGTCTTTGGCAAGTACCGTTGTGTTGTGGTTATGGAAGCTGACAATTCCAAAGTCTTCAAAGGCTTTAGGAGAGGAGACCTGTATATTGTTGATTTCTCTACAGGACCACAACCAGCCGTGTGCTTACTTGCAAAAGCTTCAGAAGGCTGGCTCTGGCATCGACGACTTGGTCATGTAGGTATGAGGAATTTGCACACGCTTGCGAAGAAGAAGCATGTCATTGGCATCGAGAATGTCAAATTCCTGAAGGATCATCTATGCGGAGCCGGTGAAGCTGGGAAGATGACGAAGGCCAAGCATCCAGCGAAGACTATCATGACCACCACTCGCCCATTTGAATTGCTTCACATGGATCTCTTTGGTCCTAATCATTATTCTGCTATTTCAAATGAAGCATCTCAATATGGCTTTGTTATTGTTGATGATTATTCTCGCTACACATGGGTACACCTTGTTACTTACAAACATGAAGTGCAGGAAGTCTTCAAATGATTTTCCTCGAGGGCTTCAACCAACTTTGGTGTGAAGATCAAGCACATCAGAAGTGACAATGGCACTGAGTTCAAGAATTCTAGTCTCGATGACTATCTTAATGAACTTGGTATTACTCATGAGTTATCTGCTCCTTATACTCCTCAGCAGAATGGCGTCGTGGAGCGTAAGAACAGGACTCTTGCTAAGATGGCTCCACTATGCTTGATGAATACAAAACGCCTCGTCGGTTCTGGACTGAGGCAATTGATACTGCGTGCCACATCATCAACAGAGTATATCATCACAAATTCTTCAAGAAGACTGCCTATGAACTCCTCACTGATAAGAAACCCAATGTAAGTTATTTCAAAGTCTTCGGTGCTAAATGTTGGATTAGAGATCCTCATCACTACTCAAAATTTGCACCGAAAGCACATGAAGGTTTTATGCTTGGTTACGGAAAGGACTCGCACACCTACAGAGTCTTCAACAACGTACTTCACAAGGTTGTTGAAACTGTAGATGTGCGGTTCGATGAAACTAATGGCTCGCAAAGAGAGCACCTACCTACTGTGATAGATGAACCAACACTTGAGGAAACTATCAAGCTCAAGGCTACTGAGGATGTCATTCCCACTAAAGAATCTGCTGAAGAATTCATTCCAGAACATGAAGAACGTCGAGCTAATGCACCTGAAGAAAATGCTGATCAAATTCTTCAACGGCAACCACCTCATCCTCGCATTGCAAAAGAAGTGCAAGTTGAAAAGATCATCAATGACATCAAAGCGCCAGGTCCTCTCACATGCTCAAAAGCTTCACATTTGTCTAACTTTTGTGGGCACTATGCTTTTGTATCTATTACAGAGCCCACTAAGGTAGATGAAGCATTTCTGGAGCCTGAGTGGATTCAGGCCATGCAAGAAGAATTACATTAGTTCGAGCTCAACAATGTCTGGGAACTGGTCAAACGTCCAGATCCTCGCAAGCACAATATCATCGGCACAAAGTGGATATACCGCAACAAGCAAGATGAAAATGGCCTTGTAGTGAGGAATAAGGCACGGCTTGTAGCTCAAGGCTACACACAGGTTGAAGGAATTGATTTCGATGAAACTTTTGCACCTGTTGCTAGACTTGAGGCTATTCGCATATTACTTGCTTATGCTAACCATCATGATATCACTTTATATCAAATGGATGTGAAAAGTGCATTCCTCAATGGTAAGCTTGAGGAAGAAGTATATGTTGCTCAACCCCCAGGTTTTGAAGATTCAAAGAATCCTGACAAAGTCTTCAAACTCAACAAGGCCCTCTATGGCCTCAAGCAGGCCCCACGGGCGTGGTATGATACTTTGAAGGAATTCCTCATGACGAAAGGCTTCAAACCTGGTTCACTCGACCCTACTCTTTTCATCAAATCTTATGATGGTGAATTGTTTGTGTGCCAAATATATGTTGATGATATTATCTTTGGTTGTACTGACCAACGTTATAGTGATGAATTTGCCTATATGATGAGTGAAGAATACCAAATGTCTATGATGGGAGAGTTGAAATTCTTCTTAGGTCTTCAAATTCGTCAACAACGCAATGGCATATTCATATCTCAGGAGAAATACCTCAAGGATGTACTGAGGAAATTCGGCATGCAAGATTGCAAAGGCGTCAAAATTCCTATGCCCACAATGGCCATCTGTGCACTGATGAAAATGGTATTGACTTCGATCATAAGGTATACCGCTCCATGATTGGTTCCTTATTGTACCTATGTGCATCTAGGCCAGATATAATGCTTAGTGTTTGCATGTGCGCCCGATTTCAAGCTACACTGAAGGAATCACACCATAAGGTTGTGAAGCATATTCTTCGATATCTAGCTCACACACCAACACTTGGATTATGGTACCCCAAGGGCTCGGCTTTTGATCTCATTGGATATTCTGACTCTGACTATGCTGGTGATTGTGTGGACCGCAAGTCAACATTTGGTACATGTCATTTCCTCGGACGATCTTTGGTCTGTTGGTCCTCGAAGAAACAGATCTGCGTATCACTATCTACTGCTGAAGCTGAGTACATTGCTGCTGGTTCTTGTTGTGCTCAACTGCTATGGATGAAGCAAACTCTCAAGGACTACAGCGTCAACATGAAGAATGTGCCTTTCTTCTGTGACAATGAGAGTGCCATCAAGATTGCTCACAACCCAGTTCAGCACTCGAAGACAAAGCACATTCAGATTCGTTATCATTTTCTTCGTGATCATGTGTTGAAGGGCGACATTTCTATTGAGCATGTGAAGACTGAAGAAGAGCTAGCCGATATCTTCACAAAGCCCTTGGATGAGAAGAGATTTAGCAAGTTGCGGTGTGAGCTAAATATCCTAGAATCTTCGAATGTTCTTTGAAAAGGACACTCATCCTAACACTTATGCAAAATTGATGACTTAGATGTGCAACACATGAAGAAACGTTTTTCTTCAATTCAATGAAGAACAAAACTCTTAGTGTGAAGAAATTAACGAAGAATTTGATTCTCACAACCCTACGATAATTGTACACGGTGTCTGAAATCATCATTCTTATACGGTGGGTCATGCCACCACCAAAAGTTGAAATTCCTCAATTATTCATATTCTTCAACTTTGCATTGTCTTCACTGCT
>NC_041382.1:571976518-572067909 GCF_002162155.2 Triticum dicoccoides
TATATATATATATATATATATATATATATATATATATATATATATATATATATATATATATATATATATATATAATTTTATGTCCTCTACAGCATTCACTTATTGCTAATTCTTCAAGTTGGTTTTCCTGCTAAGTGAATGTGATCGAACCCTTCCCCCTCTATGCTATACTCAACCCAATCTATTCACAAATTCTTCATGTGAGTTCTATTTGAAACTCGTTCAAAATCTTCACTGTGTCCTTGTCAGCTGAAGAAATTGCGAACGGAACTTTAAAACCTATCTTATCAAAATTTTCGGCTTTGCCGCTTAAACCGTTCCGCATCCCACGTTATACTTATCCACTCACCCACGATCTAACACGATCTCCACCTCTCACTACGTGGGTGACACATGTCAAGCGAATGAGAAGGGTCAGGGGCACGTTCGTCCAATTTCTTCGGGCGAGCAGTTTTTCACCGTGGCTATAAATACCCCTCCGCCCCTTCCTCACTTCTTTTACTCCGCTCGACCTCTCTCTCCAGCTCGAGCTTCTCAAACCCTAGCGCCGCCGCTACTTCATCGCTGCCGGTGAGGAAGAGCTTCACTGCCTCAACCTCGTCGCCGACGTACTCGCGCCGACCGCAGAAATCTTCACTCCGCCGCCGCTGTAGCCATCTTCCTCCACCAAGTTAGGGCGTGGAAGATTTGCACAGACGAACTTCACATCTCCTCACTCCAGTTCGTCGTATTCTTCGTCCAGGGTAATTAAAAGTTACTTTCACTGCCCTCGTTGATTTGAATGATTATCTTCAAAATCTTCAAAGGTGTTTTTCTTCATAGTTTCGCACACTAAACACCTCACAAGTCATCTGTCTTGATTCGTTTCTCTAAGCATCACTTTTCTTTAAGATTCCTCAATTGTGTGAATCCTCGATCTATACAACTCTGGAACCTAAGACAAAGAATGCTTAGTGAAATTCTTCAAGACTCATCTGGTCAAATTCCTCAAACTTCTTGTTTTGAAAAACCCTCTGAGAACGCATATGACCTCTCCAAATTCCTCGCAACTATACTCTATTCACAGGTACACATGTCAGCTGCTGAATCACTAGGTTCTCATCAACTTAACTCATTTGTAGCGTTCCTCAAAGAAAAGTTGCATGCTTCTTCAGAGAATTCAATTGTTCAAATTCCTCAACTGAAGAAAATGGCTGATGGTAAGAAGCCATAGAAGGGAGGAAAGAGGCCTGAGGTAAATATAGCGTTTGAGATCCCTGATGAAATATATGATGGGTGTTGCACACCTACTAAGGAAACCAAGAATGAGCGCAAAGTGCGCATTCAGAAGATAGAGAGGAGATGGGCAAGAGAGTGGAGGGAGTACAGGTATGTAACTCCAAAGTACATGAAGAAATTCGCACTCAATCCTCCATGCCCAAGAGCTCCATTAGCACCTGGCTAAATCGCTGATCCCACTAGCCTCAAGCGCGGTGAGGACTATCCTGACCAATGGGCCAAGCGCCAAGCCAAGTTGGCTAAGCAAGCCAGAGAAGCAGTGAGGAAATTCAATGAAGACTCTGCTGCTGCCTCTGCTGAGGCCTTTGCTGTCAAGCCAAATAAGGCTATGTCAAATAAGCCTGCGCGCAAGCCAAGTGCTTCACCAACAATGCCCTCAAGGCCAAGTTCCTCAGCAATGCCCTCACGGCCAGAATCCTCAAAGCCCTCACAGCCAATTCCTCATGCTGCTCCTGTTCCTCCAAAGTCCTCAGCTCCTCCGCCTAAGCCCTCAGCTGTTCCGACTAAATCCTCAGCACCTGTGCATCTCACCTCGTGCCAAAGGACTGCAGGCATCTCCATTGCCTCAGGTGTCTCAGCTAGTTCCTCAGCTTCACCAAGTTCCTCAGCTGACCCCTCACTGCTGAAGACAAAGGCCACTGCTGGACGAGGTCCTCGCCCAAGTCCTCAAAAGAAACAAGTCGCTTTCCAAGTACCGTCTGAAGAAGACGAAGCTGATGATGATGAACTTGCAGAAATCATCAGAGACAGGCAAGTCAGGGCCGCTAGAGCCAAAGGATCAGATGTGCCACTGCTTTTGGATCCCAAGTTGATCCTCGACTACATTGATGTCTGGCACAAGGACCCCAACACTCCCAGGCCTAACTTCAAGCTGACTCCTGGCCAAAGTCACATGCTGACCCACTTCATTCAAGAAGAAAAGTGGAAATTTGAGAAGGCCAGGCAGATCAAGAAAGCGCAGTACAAGAAAGAGCGCTATCTGAAGAAAAACGTTGTCTCTATGACAACTGAAGAACTTGTCACTATTCATACTGAGATCAAGAAACTCAGTGATGAATTTGACGCATATCGCGCTGATTGGCTTGGAGCCAAGGTTCGTTTTGTGAAACTTGCGGATAACTTCACTTCCAATGTTGCAACCCCAATGCAACAGGAAATTCCTCAGGGTGAAGCATCTGCTCAGCCTACTGAAGAAAATTCCAGCACCGCTGATGACAGTCAGGCTGCTGAAGAAAATGTGAGTTCCAGGACTGATGACTGCATTCTAGCCACTGAAGAAATTGCCAGGGCACCCACTAGTGGTGCGCCTGAAAAAACTGAAGAACTCAGGGCAACTGCATCAGTTGTGCCTGAAGAACATCAACCAGATTCCTCAACTGCTCCTGCACCAACTTCAACTCCAATCCTTCCATCTGCATCAGATGTGAAGAAGACCAAGGCTGTAGAGCGTGCTGCAGTGAAGAAAAGGAAAGCATCAGTTGCTTCAGATTCTTCAGCTCCGAAGAAAATGAAGCCTATGACAAGTTCATTTGCAAATCCGATTGATGTTGTTCCCATCTCAACCAGGCCATCAAAGGACCTTGTTCCTTTTTATGAAGAATATGTGATCCCCAACGGATCTGATGAAGAAACTCCTTCTACTGCTTCGTCTGAACCGTTGAATGAAGAAATTGAAGTGGATGCGATCCCTTCAACACCTATCATCTCCTCGCCTATGCCTCAGTTCACAGTTGAAGAGGCTGGCGTTGAAGAAATGGAAGATGAAGATGTGGACGTTGGTTGCTCCACACCCGTAATCAGTGATGAATTCTGGGAAAGTCAGCATCCAAACTCTCCAATGTTCACCCCTCTACAGCAAATTCCTCAGTCCCCCACACAAACTGTACAAATGGGCTCTGAAGAAACTCATCCCACTGCATCTGTCCATGAGGAAATTCCAGCCACCAGCACTGAAGAAACTGTTGCTGCTAAACAACCAACGACGCAGACTGCCACTGAGGAGGAACCAGAAATTCCTCAGCCTGAAGAACCTGCGATTGAGATTCCTGAGGTCATGATGCAACTCACTGACACTCCTCTGCCGAAGCCAAAGGATCCATTCTCACGCAAGCAAAAGTTCAAGGCTGATGATTTCTTCGGCGAGCACGTATTCTTCGAAGATTACAACCCATATAACTCTGCTCGCATTAGGAAGAGGCGTTTCTGGACTACTAGTCAAGCCAATTTCTATTCCTCAGTGCTGTTCAACAAGGAGAAGATCTTCTACCATGAGCATATCCCTCACGTGGATATGGAATCTCTGCCGTGCTTCGCACCAGTCCTCAGTGTTCTTCACGACGCTGGACTACTAAACTTTTGCTCTAACATCTGCGATTGGAATGAAGAACTGATTCTTCAATTCTATGCAACGCTGCACATCACCGGAGATGCTGAAGATGTGAACTCATGGGTGCTGGACTGGATGTCTGAAAACACTCACTACACTGCACCAGCATCTGAATTGCTTCGTGCTCTACCACTCAGTCCTCCCCTTGAAGAAGCTCGCTGCATCTACAGTGAACCTGAGCTCACACATCATTACATGCAGGTGCTGATGAAACCTTTGAAGCCAGGTCAAGCACCAAGAACCAAAATTCATCGTGAAGGAATTGTTGTACGTGCCCAGAACTTTCTATCGTATTCTTACGAGGACAATCAGTCCTATCAAAGGCCACGACTCATCTGATGAGGAAATTTTTGGCATCATGAAGAATCTGGTATTCAACATTGTTCATGGCAGTCGTGTCAATTATCACGGTGTCTTCATGAGGACTATGGCAAATGTTGAACTGTCTCCGTTTGAGCTGAAGCCTTATGCACCTTGGATTATGAGATTCCTCAGGACAAGGTCTTCACTCAACTACAAAGCTGATTTCCAGAATAACCTCAGCTACTTGCCCCCAATTGAAGTCCTCAAGCAGACATATTCCTCAGTTGATGGAAAGGGCAAGGCACCAGCTGTAATAGATGAAGGCATTCGTCCATTGGATGGTCAGTTTCACAAAGCTGCATCTTATTCCACCAATAATGACTCTGCGACACATGACTCTGCCAATGCACCCAAGTCCACTCGTCAAGCCACTGCTCCGCGCATGATGACTGACCATGAACTTCTGCTTAGTCTTCACCAGAAGGTGGATCGAAATCACAAATGGGTTAAGCGTCAGTTTGGTTCACTTCTTCACAACATGACTGCCACACACAATGCAGTGAAGAAAAACCATTACTACCTCCATCAAGTCTTCGGTTGCACCTGGGCAATCCTGTCACATCTGTATGGTGAAGAAGATCTAAAGAAAATGGGTCTCAAAGAAGATTTTGACTGGTCTGCACCTCCACCGAAGAAATTCAAGAAGGTCAAGGTTCCTTCTCTGGTGGCCAGCTCGTATTCTTCATCGCGCGACACTGATGAACATGAAGACTTGGACGACACTGCAGCAGGCCCTACTACGACAAACGACCCCAAAAACGCTGGCGCTCCTTCATCAACTTGATATTCTTCAGGGGCGTTAGTCCTCATATTCGATCCTTTTGGTCATTTGATGACAAAGGGGGAGAATTTTGAGTTAGTCTTCAAGCGGGTCTTTCTATATGGGCATTTTTTTGTTAAGTTACAACTCTCGTTCTTCTGAGACTTTATTGCATCGAGTTGTAAACTTAAACCCGATGGTGCTCTGATACTTTTGATATGTTTTTCTGCATGCTTATTCCTCATTAATATTATTGCACGCATGCTGAATTACATCAGTCACCATATTTCATCATGCATTTCAAATTCTTCTCTGTTATATGTCAAATGCGTGTATGAATTACAAGATATAGGGGGAGATCTCCATGATTCAACTCTTCAAGTGCGCATTGCTTCAAAAGAAAATTCCTCACTATGCACATCTTCAGGGGGAGTTCTTCTATATCTTGCAATCAAATTCCTCAATATTAGTAGTTACACTATATGTTTATCCCCGTTGAAAACTTAACCTATATTGTCATCAATCACCAAAAAGGGGGAGATTGTAAGTGCATCTAGTGCCCCTTCGTGATTTTGGTGTATTGAAGACTTATTGGTTAAGGGACTAAGGCGTTTGTGAGTGTACACAGGTCTATAAGCCTATGAGGAGTTTGATATTTACAAAGAAAGTTGACCCCTAAAAATGAACTTCTTCGACTAAAGACCTTGAATCACTGAAGACTTTCTGAAGACTTTGAAAGTGAAGAAATAGGTGTGACCTTGAAGACTTGGTATTCGTTCGAGGAACATGAAGCGTGAAGACTTTTTATTTTCGTAGTTTCATTTTCTCTTTCTTGAGTCATAGGAAACACCGTACTGTTAAAGGGGGTCGAGGAAATACTAAGGAAAAATTTCCATGTGATGCTCAACTCAAAATACTACACCTACCAATCCCTTCGAGTGAAGCCATTAGAAATCTCATACAGTTCAGTCAATTTCTTCAGTGACAGAGACGAAGTTCTTCTGGTCTCTGAGGAATTTGTCCTGACTGAGGAGTTAGGAATTCGCCAGTGCGGATTGCCTACACAGTGAGGAACATGATATCCCTGAGGATTTTGCTACTCAAAATTCCGACCGTTGCTGCGCTATGCGCCAGCTATCCCAAAATATCTATCCACCTAACGGTCATATCAGTCAATGGCATTTATGTCTTATCATGTCAGGCTGCTCCCTAGGCTATAAATAGCCACCCCCTACAATCACTAGTTGGTTGGCTGCTCCGAGAGAAACTGACACTTGTCATTTGAGAGCAACCCATCCTCTGAGGACTTTGAGCGAAAATCATCAAGTGAGGAAAAACCCAAAACCCAAACACCTACAAACCCCAAGTGATTGAGCATCACTGAAGAGATTGATCCTGCGTGGATCCGACGCTTGTTACCTTTGAAGATTGTGCTTCTTCCAGACGGTTAGGCGTCATGGTCTAGAGCATCCAATAGGAATTGTGGATCGCCGAGTGACCGAGTTTGTGAAGGTTTGGAAGTCGCCTAAAGACTTACCACGAGTAATTGGATGAGGTCTGTATGACCTTAGTTCAAGGAGAATACGGTGAGGACTGGGTGTCCTAAGTTGCGTGTTCAGGACTGGGTGTCCGGGACTGTGTGTCCTCGAGTTTAAATACTCAGCCGCTCCAACCAGACGTACAACTGAGACCGCAGTTGGAACTGGTCTACCAAATCATTGTCTTCACCAAGCTTACTAGTTCTATTTCCTCAACTCTTCCATTTCCTCATAACTGTGTTGTGTGCTTGTTCATATCTGTGTTTGAAGACTTTCACTGAAGACTTTCTCAATTTCCTTAGTTCAATTTCTTCAGTCTGTTTGTCTTCATCCTGTGTTATCCTGTGCTTACGCTTCTGTACTCTGTGCCTGTCTTCATTTTATCGTGATGACTATGCTTGTATTCTGTTATGTTTACTTTTGAGTACTCATTCCGCTGCTAGTAGTTCTTCGCTAAGGAATTTCCTCACCGGCAAATTCCTCAGTGAAGAATTTAATAAAAATCGCCTATTCACCCCCCCTCTTGTCGATATAACGCACTTTCAGGGTGACACAGAACTAGCTCCAATTCATCAATGTAATGTAGGCATGTATTCCGAATATAGTCATACGTGCTTATGGAAAAGAACTTTCATGACATCTTTTGTCCTACCCTCCCGTGGCAGCGGGGTCCTATTGGAAACTAAGGGATATTAAGGCCTCCTTTTAATAGAGTACTGGACCAAAGCATTAACACATGGTGAATACATGAACTCCTCAAACTACGGTCATCATCGGGAGTGGTCCCGATTATTGTCACTTCAGGGTTGCGAGATCATAACACATAGTAGGTGACTATAGAATTGCAAGATATGGTCAAGAACTCTCATATATTGATGAAAACATAATAGGTTCAGATCTGTAATCATGGCACTCGGGCCCTACTGACAAGCATTAAGCATAGCAAAGCCATAGCAACATCAATCTTAGAACGTAGTGGATACTAGGGATCAAACCCTAACAAAACTAACTCGATTACATGATAAATCTCATCCAACCCATCACCGTCTAGCAAGCCTACGATGGAATTACTCACGCACGGCGGTGAGCATAATGAAATTGGTGATGGAGGATGGTTGATGATGACGATGGCGATGGATTCCCCTCTCCGGAGCACCGAACGGACTCCAAATCAGCCCTCCCGAGAGAGTTTAGGGCTTGGCGGTGGCTCCGTATCGTAAAACGTGATGAATCCTTCTCCCTGGGTTTTTTCTGCCCGAAAGTGAATATATGGAGTCAGGGTTGAGGTCGGTGTAGCGTCAGGGGGCCCACGACGCAGGTGGCGCGCCCCCACCCTCGTGGACAGGTGGAGGCCCCCCTGACATGGATCTTCCTTCCCGTATTTTTTATATATTCCAAAATAATTCTCTGTTGATTTTCAGGTCATTCCGAGAACTTTTATTTCTGCACAAAAATAACACCATGGCAATTTTGCTGAAAACAGCGTCAGTTCGGGTTAGTTCCATTCAAATCATGCAAGTTAGACTCCAAAACAAGGGCAAAAGTGTTTGGAAAAGTAGATACGACGGAGACGTATCAATAGGCTGCTAAGGATTTTGGAAGATCGAATGGTATTTTGAAGACTTTCGTGAACCACATGAACAACTGGGAATGAGCGGATACTCGGTAAGTGCGAGGAATTATCCGTAGGGGTATTCATGTGGCAAAGAACTACAAGGCAGTAGGCACAAAGTATTTTCAGAACAATAGAGAGAATTCCGGTGTATCTTGTAGTAACAAGGGCAACTGGGGACTATTGTAAAAATGGCACAAATGCAATGAGCACAAGTTCTCGGGATAATATCATAGAGTATCTTAGGAATCCTTCGGCGCACCAAGCAATCATCTGGGGTGATGGGCTCTCCGGGAGAAAGTAATTATGAGAACCTAGAGTTAGATTTAGTAAAATCAATTAACCCGAATAGAAGAGAGATCAGAGTCCCAGACTATAGGTCAAGGAATAAAAGATCCTAATACCACCCAAATGGTGACGTGACCCCGTAAGACACACAACCATGTTAGTAAAAAGTTTTGAAATGTCTAGACTCAACTTCAGCCAAGGAGTGTGGAAGGGGGATTCCTACAGGCAGTCGGCTCTGATACCAACTTGTGACGCCCCCGATTTGACCGTACACTTATTATACACGCAAATGTGTACAATCAAGATCAAGGACTCACGGGAAGATATCACAACACAACTCTAGACACAAAATAAAATTATACAAGCTTTATATTACAAGCCAGGGGCCTCGAGGGCTCGAAAACACAAGAGTCAGCGGAAGGAATAATATCTGAGTATGGACGTAAGGTTAAACAAGTTTGCCTTAAGAAGGCTAACACAAAAGTAGAAACGACCGAAAATGCAAGGCCTCCTGCCTGGGACCTCCTAACTACTCCTCGAAGTCAAACTCCACATAGAACCATCCTCGGGATCCTCTGGCTCCTGGACTCCAGCATCTGTTTGCGACAACCAGGTATAGAAAGGGGGAAAAGGGGGAGCAAAGCAACCGTGAGTACTCACCCAAAGTACTCACAGGGGAAAGGGGGAAGCAAAGCAACCGTGAGTACTCATCCAAAGTACTCGCAAGCAAGGAACTACACTACATATGCATTGGTATCAATGAAAGGGGTAGTATATGTGGACTGAACTGCAGAATGCCAGAATAAGAGGGGGATAGCTAGTCCTAGCGAAGACTACGCTTCTGGCAGCCTCCATCTTGAAGTAGTAGAAGAGAGTAGATGGTAAGATAACCAAGTATCATCCCATAGCATAATCCTACCCGGTGATCCTCCCCTCGTCGCCTTGTGAGAGAGCGATCACCGGGTTGTATCTGGCACTTGGAAGAGTGTGTCTTATTAAGTATCCGGTTCTAGTTGTCATAAGGTCAAGGTACAACTCCGGGTCATCCTTTTATTGAGGGACACGACTATTCGAATAGATAAACTTCCTTGCAGGGGTGCACCACATTTCCCAACACGCTTGATCCCCTTTGGCCGGACACACTTCCTTGGGTCAAGCCCGGCCTCGGAAGATCAACATGTCATAGCCCTACCTAGGCACAATAGAGAGGTCAGCGCGCCGGTCTAAATCCTATGGCGCAGGGGTCTCGGCCCATCGCCCATTGCACACCTGCACGTTGCAAGGGCAGCCAGAAACAGACCTAGCCTCCCTAATACAAGAGCAGGCGCTCCAGTCCAATCCGGCGTGCGTCGCTTAGTCGCTGACGTCAAGAAGGCTTCAGCTGATACCACGACGTCGAGTGCCCATAACTGTTCCCACGTAGTTGGTTAGTGCGTATAGGCCAGTGGCCAGACTCAGATCAAATACCAAGATCTCGTTAAGCGTGTTATTTTGAAGTAACTGTGGACGCCGAGCAGGGCCAGTCCCACCTCTCTCCAAGGTGGTCTGACCCTGCCCTGTCGCTCCGCCACAAAGATCCACCCAAAGGTTCGTCGGGACAAAGGTCCTTTCAGCCCCCAATCTGTGAATCACTCGCGGGTACTCTACGAGCCGACCCGTCTTTAGTCATCACATGTATCATGTATATAAGTATATACGCGTGATCACCTCCCTGGTGATCACGGCCCGATAGTATAGCACGGCAGACTGACAAGAATGTAGGGCCACTGATGATAAACTAGCATCCTAAACTAAGCATTTAGGATTGCAGATAAGGTATCAACAACTGTAGCAACAATGATAGGCTATGCAATAGAATAGGATTAACGGAAAGCAGTAACATGCTACACTACTCTAATGCAAACAGTACAGAGAAGAATAGGCGGTATCTGGTGATCAAGGGGGGGCTTGCCTGGTTGCTCTGACAAGTAGGGGCCGTCAACAACATAGTCGGTCGGGGCACCAACAACGGCGTCAGTCTCATAGTCTACCGGAGAGAAGAGGGGGAAGAAACAATGAATACAATGCAAACAGATTCGTATCGACGCATGACATGACAAGTAATGGTGCTAGGTGTTCCCTAACGCAGTACGAGGTGATACCGCCGAAAGGGGAAAACATTCGGGAAAGTATCCCCGGTGTTTCGCGTTTTCGGACAGATGAACCGGAGGGGGAAAGTTGCGTGTTCACTATGCTAGGGATGTGTGGCGGATGAACGGGCTGCGTATCCGGATTCATCTCGTCGTTCTAAGAAACTTTCATGTACAAAACTTTTTCATCTGAGCTATGGTTTTATTTTCTATGATTTTTTAAAGTTTCAAAATTATCCCGCAATTTCTGGAATTCTTTTTAATTTCAAAAATTACTAAAAGATAAATGCTAGGGGTACGCAGCAAAGTGTACCCAGCACTAGAAAGGAAGCTTACATGTGGGTCCCGGTGCTGAGTCAGCACGTTGACTCGGCACTGACTCAGCAAGTCTTATCTAAAGGAATAGTACGGTGGCTCCCGGTCGTCAGTGTGTTAATTAAATAAAACCGGCATTTAATAGGTTAATTAAACTGCATGGGGCCCGGCTGTCATAGCGTTAGAGGAGGGATTTAATTAGCACTAATGATGCACCACGTCAGCGACTTCACCGGCGACGAGGCCGAGCACCGGTGATGGCCGTCCGACCGATTCCGGTGTCCATTCGTCGCGTGGCTTGGCCTGGCGTGTTCCTGGGAGCAAGCCGCATCCGTAGGTGGTGGTACAAGTCGTCGGGGCGGCGTGTAGCGGCAGTGGCGGGCCGGGCAGCCGCGGGCAGCTGAAGGCGGAGCGGGCGGGGGCAACGACCCAGGTGGGTGTGGGCCAGTGGCGGCCAGGGGGTGTGGGTAGCGGACAGGGGGAGCGGCGTGCAACGAGTAGCAGGCCATGATGAGCGCAAACGTTAGGGAGCTGTAGCACGCACGGGCGGGCGTGGTCGGCGGAGCACGGGGCCGAGGGAGTGCGGCGACTGGAGCTGTAGCACGCACGGGCGGGCATGGCCGGCGGAGCGCGGGGCCGGGGGAGTGCGGCGACTGGAGCTGCAGCATGCACGGGTGGGCGTGGCCGGCGGAGCGCGGGGCCGGGGGAGTGCGGCAACAGCAGACGGTCAGTAGCAGCGGCTGCCGCGGTCGCTGGGCAGCGGCAGCGGGCAAGGGCGGGCGGAAGCGAGTGCGGGCGCTCGGGCAGGGGTGGCACGAGAACATGGCCAGGGGCTTGCAGGCGTCGAGCGGAGCAGGGGAACATGGCGGGGGCACTAGCTTCAGCAAGCTCGGTCACGTCGGCGGTGGCGCCCTACAGAGACGGAGAACATAGGGGGAAGAGGGCAATCGACGGAGGGCCTCACATTGCAGCGATAGGGCTTGGCACCAGGCTCGGGGAGGCCATCAGCGAGCGGATCGACGAGGTGGACGACGACGGTCATGGTTGAGGAAGAAGGCCGATGGCGACGACTCGAGGCGCTCCGGCTCGACCTGGCGCTTGTAGACGATGTAGAAGAGGACGGTGGTGCTCCTCGACCAGTCGGGGCTGCGCGGGGTTGACCAGTGGCTGCGGCAAATGGCAAGCGGTGGCAACGACAGCGGTCGGGCGGTTGCGGGAGAGAGAGAGGCGGCACGAGGGAGATCAAGGGGAAAGGGGAAATGGTCTGGCTAAGTAGGCAGGGGGCGCCGAGGGATGCATGCCACAGCACAGGTCGGTGTCATGGCGGGCATCCGCCATGGCCACGGGGTAGCATACAGGGTAGAGAGGGGATTTGCGTTGGTGGGCTGGGCCAATTGGGTGGCCGAGGCCCAGGTGGGGGTTGGGGCTTTTCTCTTCTTCTTTTTTTTGTTTTGTTTCACCTTTTCTTTTTTTAATGGTTATAGTTTTATAAAATACACAAATGGTTCCTAAATTAGTATTACTATATTTACTACTGCCACATTAATTTGGGTAGCTAAATAAAATAAAAGTAAAATAGTTTAACATTTTATAAAATAAAAAAGGCATTTAATTAATTGATTCTTGTGATGTTTTATTTATTTTGGAGCATTTACACATTTTATAAAAGTGTGGTTTCTCCACCATAATTACCTACGCATTATTTGGCACAACCCGAACATTTTAGTTTTATAGTTTGAAAACTTTTGTTGTTTGCCTTTAATTAAATTTGAATTTGCATCTTTTTGAACTAACGCAAGTTTATCAACCGTAACCGTGGTGAAATGGCAACATTAACATGGGATTACTGTAGATCCGGGCATCACAAAAAGCCACAGTGCGCTCGTGCCTTTGTCTTCTTCCCCCTGCCTACTGTGCTCGTCTGCGAGCGTGGACAGCTTCTGGTGCCTTTCATCGCCGTTCACCGGTCTCCAGAGAACTTCGGTGGCGCCACGTACCCCCTCTCGCTCCGGCTATATATAGAGCCATTCCCTCCGCTTCGAAGCCTCACACCGCACCACACAACCACCACACCCGCATAGAGAAATAGTAGCCCGGTCGGGCAGGCCTCTAGCCATCGACCTCGACTAGAGATCGCCGGCGATCCCCGTAGCCCAACCACCCCACTCCAGAGCTCCTCTAGCACTACCAACTTCTCAGGCACGTCGTTGGGGATCCTCTGGTGTCGCCTAGACGCAGCTGAGCCCCTAGAGTCGCCCCTCGCCGTCGCCTTCTTCCTCTTCGGCGAGCACCGTCCGCCACTGCCGCTTGCGAGCTTGATTGCGAGCAACTCCGGCCATCCCCCAAAAAGCCACGAGTACGGGCAGGTGCGCCATGACCCCCTCTCCACTTCTATCCCTCTGGTTTTGCCCAAAACCCACTCGTCACTGGCGTATGATCCGGCGGAGCGCCGCCGCGCTCTGTTTCCTCTCGTCCCCTCTCTCTCCTGACCGGTGGGACCCGGTGTCATCCTCACCACTCGCACCCTAAGCGGTACGAGTGGAGGCGTATCCTGGCTTTATGCCATCGACATCACCCCTCCCCCAGGTTTTCTGATTTATTCAAAATAATTCAAATCTTTGACCACAACTTTGGCCAGTGATAACTCCTAGCTCCTAAGTCCAAATGAGTTGATTCTTTTTGCATTGTGTTTGTTTCAAAAAGCTCTAGTAGCACACTAAAATTTGGAATTTTCCTTGTTGTCTAGAATTTCTGGTGATTTTCATAATGGTTTTTGTTATTTTGTTTTGTGGTTTTTAATTATTTTCAGAAGAAGGATCTTGCCTTGAAGGCAACCAGGAGGGGTGTGACCATCCTCTACACTAAGTCAAGCCACACCAGCATTTGGATGGTGTCATTTCAATATCTATGATTGTTTCTACTTAAATATGAGTTCTTATATGCATTTAAAAATTTGTTAAATAAATATGATTGCTTGCTAGTTACTTTGTCATTCTTGAAATGCTTGTTTAAGTTATTGGTTGAATGCATGGACTAGTTTGGTCTAATAGAATAAAATTTTGCCTTAGTTGTATTGCTACGATAAATAATATAGTTCTTTTGTTAAGTGATATCTTCATATAAATTATGAGTTAGTAAAAATGTTGCATGATAATAAAAGTTGGGAAAGAACCAGTAAAGTTTAATCATGAGTAGTGCAAGCAAGTTATGTTGATAAGTTTGATCTGTACATTGGAGTTGTATGCTTTTCACATTGAATAGTTGCATGATCATGGCATCGTATGACTTGGTATGTAGTTTAAATTTTTATTCAAATTAAACCTGTTAATAAGTCCACTTGAATATGACGTTGATCAAGTCATGGTGCCACTGAATCGGGTTTTCTCAGTGCGACCACATTTACCTTGTGGGAGGTCTTGATTCGGCCCTTTGTTATGCCCCTCGCTGGTGCCTCCAATGAGGGAAGGTTATGGGCGTGCATACCCTGGCCCGGTAAGCAGACATAACCTTGTGTGCCCGTTTGTTTTTATGGTACCCTGTCCCCGTTTGGGACCGTTCTGCCACGACGATGGCCGTTGGTGTCTTTGGTAGACACGCGGCCACCCAGGACATAGCCCTGAGAGGGAGTTTTTCGGAGTGGCCAGGAGAGTGTCATGACAAGGGGAGGGTTTCCTTGGAATGTCGTGGTCCACCCGAATGGGAGGGCGAGGCCGTGGATTCCGTGGTGTGGGTAAAGTGCACTACCTCTGTAGAGTGTATTAAATCTATCGAGAGCCGCGTCCTCGGTTATGGGCACAACTCGGAAGTAAGTCGCACCATGGATCAACTTTTATAATTAATCTTGCACACTAAATAACTGTTGATGGCACTGATGATTCTGGAGATCATGAGCCGATCATGAGTGATTGGTTTCAGTTGTGATCCGGGTATGATCACTGTTTGGTTACAAGGTAACCCGTCTGGTAAGCGAGTCCGTGAGACTTGGTGCACATGTTGGATTCACCGCATTAGTAGCATTACTTGCATTGCATTAACCTAATTAATTGTCATGATATTGTTTGTCATTATGCTTATGTTTGTTGTGAGCTTGCAAGTACATTCAATGTACTGACTTGGCGTGTCATGCCAGTTTTCAGGCAAGTCATTTCGCATCGGAGAGCTTCCCGCGTCTAGGCCGTGTCCATGTCAGTGTCCCTGTGCTATGGAGTTCCACTTCATCATTCTTCCACTGCCGCGTAGTTCGTGTAATCGAGGCCCCTTTATGTTCATTAAATAATGTACATAATGTTCAGCCGCACCGTGTGTGCCTCTTGGCCTCTCATCTCGATGTAATATCAGACTTGTGTAATCCGCTAGAATCAATAAAGCGGTTGTTTCTGTACCATGTTGTTGTGTGTTGCCAGAAGACTTGATCTCTGGGCTGGCAATGCAAGGTAAACCGGTTGCTCTGAGCCAGGATGCCACATCCCATTGTTCTATGTTGACATGAGAAAAAAAATTGAAAGCAATAAGAGGCAATGGATATCATTTCGTCCCCAAAGGTGGGACGTTCCCTATCAAAAACCATCATGCTTGTGGTGAGAAGCTCCGTTTTGTGAGAAGCATATACCCAAACCTGCCCCAAATGGGATAAAATTTGTACCACGACATGTTGATGCCGCTCCATGATAGCATGCCAAGTTTCATGAAATTTCAGACAAGTTTTTGATTTACTAGAATTTAAAAAACAGACATCTCAATGTTTTGTCGGCAATCAACGGTGCCCTGGTGTTCGAAATTCATTTCCATTTCTTGCATGGGACCTAAGCATGCACCCGAGGACACAGATTTGATTTTTCAACCAATTTATATGTACTGGAGCATGTGCATGTAGTTCAAATTTGAATTATGCACATAAATGCATTAATAACTCAGTTAATGCATAAAAATGTCCAAAGGAACCCCGAAAAATCACAAAAATTTACACAACACCCCTGTTGCTCTATGTTGACACGAGAAAAAAAATTGAAAGCAATAAGAGGCAATGGATATCATTTCGTCCCCAAAGGTGGGACGTTCCCTGCCGAAAACCATCATGCTTGTTGTGAGAAGCTTCGGTTTGTGAGAAGCATATACCCAAACATGCCTAAATGGGACAAAATTTGTACCACGACATGTTGATGCCGCTCCATGATAGCATGCCAAGTTTCATGAAATTTCAGACAAGTTTTTGATTTACTAGAATTTAAAAAACAGACATCTCAATGTTTTGTCGGCAATCAACGGTGCCCTGGTGTTTCAAATTCATGCCCATTTCTTGCATGGGACCTAAGCATGCACACAAGGACACAGATTCGATTTTTCAACCAATTTATATGCACTGGAGCATGTGCATGTAGTTCAAATTTGAATTATGCACATAAATGCATTGAAAACTCAGTTAATGCATAAAAATGTCCAAACGAACCCCGAAAAATCACAAAAATTCGCACAACACTCCTGTTGTTCTATGTTGACACTCAAAAAAATTGAAAGCAATAAGAGGCAACAGATATCGTTTCGTCCCCAAAGGTGGGACGTTCCCTACCGAAAACCAGCATGCTTGTTGTGAGAAGCTCCGGTTTGTCAGAAGCATATACCAAAACCTGGCCCAAATGGGACAAAATTTGTACCACGGCATGTTGATGCCACTCCATGATAGCATGCCATGCTTCATGAATTTCAGACCAGTTTTGGAGTTACTAGAATTTAAAAACCAGGCATCTCAATGTTTTGCCGGCAATCAACAGTGCCCCGGTGATTCAGATTCATTCCCATTTCTTGCATGGGACCTAAGCATGCACCCGAGGGCATAGATTTGATTTTTCAACCAATTTATATGCACTGGAGCATGTGCATGTAGTTCAAATTTGAATTATGCACATAAATGCATTGAAAACTCAGTTAATGCATAAAAATGTCCAAACGTACCCCAAAAAATCACAAAAATTCGCACAACACTCCTGTTGTTCTATGCTGACACTCGAAAAAATTTGAAAGCAATAAGAGGCAATGGATATCGTTTCGTCCCCAAAGGTGGGGCGTTCCCTACCGAAAACCATCATGCTTGTTGTGAGAAGCATATACTCAAACCTGCCCCAAATTGGACAAAATTTGTACCACAGCATGTTGATGCCGCTCCATGATAGCATGCCAAGTTTCGTGAATTTCAGATGAGTTTTGGATTTACTAGAATTTAAAAACTAGGCATCTCAATGTTTTACCGGCAATCAACTGTGCCCTGGTGTTTCAAATTCATTACCATTTCTTGCATGGGACCTAAGCATGTACACAAGGACACAGATTTGATTTTTCAACCAATTTATATGCACTGGAGCATGTGCATGTAGTTCAAATTTGAATTATGCACATAAATGCATTGAAAACTCAGTTAATGCATAAAAATGTCCAAACAAACCCCGAAAAATCACAAAAATTCACACAACACTCTTGTTGTTCTATGTTGACATTCGAAATTTTTTGAAAGCAATAAGAGGCAACAGATATCTGTGGCATGTTCCCTACCGAAACCATCACGCTTGTTGTGAGAAGCTCTGGTTTGTGAGAAGCTTATACCCAAACCTGCCCCAAATGGGACAAAATTTGTACCATGGCATGTTAATGCCACTACATGATAGCATGCCAAGTTTCATGAATTTTAGATGAGTTTTGGATTTACTAGAATTTAAAAACTAGGCATCTCAATGTTTTGTGGCCGAGTGACGGTGGCAGGGTGTTTGAAATTCTTTCCCATTTCTTGCATGGGACCTAAGCATGCAACCAAGGACACATATTTGATTTTTCAATAAGTTTATATGCACTGGAGCATGTGCATGTAGTTCAAATTTGAATTATGCGCATAAAGTGCCTAGAAAACACGGTTAATGTATAAAAATGTACAAACGAACCCTGAATCATTCCAAATTTTTTGACGACACACCTATAGTTGCATGTTCACTGCAGATAAAAGTTCTAACAATTCAAACACCATCCTTTGTAGTGTGACCCCATTACGTAATTCAAATGATCAAGACAATAAATCAAGTAGATCACACACAATTTATTATCACCAACCATGTGAGATGCGGCACAAAATATTTTGGAGCACCGCCGGTCTGATGACACTTTGCGTGCCAGTTTTTTGGCTGAAGTGATTCCAAATTTTCAGCTTCCGTGGAAATATCTACCACCCCGCCCCCTCCCCCTTACCAAAAGCCACATTTCCCCTCTTTCTGCCTTCCTTTCCAAGTTGAAACCTTCACTCCTTGCTTACAGCGTCGCCGCCTCCTTGCCAGCGACCCTTCTTCACGCTGCTCAGCCTCGCCTATCCAGGCAGGTAATCCACACCCGACCCCCATCCTCCTCCTTCCATATCCCACATGCCCCGACCGCCGGTGCGACACCTTCCACCCAAATCACCGACCCCTCCACCAAATAAGCACCGGCATAAGCCATGGTGCATGCAGTATAGCCAGGACCTCAAGGAGCATTTGGCAGCGGAGAAGCAAATCACAGCCGCATGCGTGGATAAGGTCGCGATAGCTGCCATTCTTGCCGACCCCCAGATCTTGAAGGAGCAGCTTGCCATTTGCTAGCTACGCCGGTTATGCATGCTTGGTTTACCCGTTGCATGTACTGCTCCTGCCTTTCCTTCACAAATTCTAGTGAATTGTGCTATCTAATTTTACCATGCAATCTGTTGCTCTAGTGTATATGTTCTATATGGCATGCAGTGTGGTGCTCACTTATTAACTGTTTTGTTAATTAGTTGTCATCCTCAGTTAACTATTTGGTTCAATTCTGCAAATGTGATGTTCAATTCTTCAGGCTGCAATTTTGTATTGTCTTCCATGTGAGAAATAAATCGAATTTATCTTTACAAAATTGTGGGTGCATTCTGTTATTGTATACCATGTGAGGAATAAATTGAATTTGGCTATAGTAAATACATGAGAAACAAATACAATTGCTACAATTGGCTGTAGTTAACTGTTTGGTTGACTGTCTGATATTTTATTAGGAGTATGTTATATTGTGCAATGTGGTGCTCAGTTAATGTTTGGTTCATTTGTTGTGGTGTTTAGTTAACTGCTTGGTTCAATGTTATATTGTGCAATGTGGTGCTCAATTAATGTTTGGTTCATTTGTTGTGGTGTTTAGTTAACTGATTGGTTCAATTCTGCAATGTGATGTCCAATTGTCGTGGGTAGAATTTTGTATTGTTGTGCATGTTGAGGAATAAATCGAATTTGGCTGCACTTAATAAATGAGAAACATATACAAGTGCTATATTTCCTAGTTCTTAATCATGCTTGGTTTGGATAAATGGGTTTTCCCTGTGGCTTGAATTAATATGATGAATCTGCAATGTGATTATTTTTCATCAACATATTTTATTGATAGCATGCGAACCCTTACTTAACCTGATGACTAGCTACCTTATATGTGTTGCAGGGAAACAATGGGAAGCACTGAGGTTTACAATCGAGGTTAGCACGTGCATGGTACATTGTCTAATAGCACATTATTGTGCAATTGTAGGAACCATTCTAATATTTAGGTTTTTAACAATTTGGTCTTGCACATGTAGGTCCTGCTGTCAGAGGTTTTGACCCACTATTCGACCCTTTTTGGATATGGGGAAATGAGTTGTCCATGAATATCAGTCAAGTCAAGAAACTCAGAAAGATTGTTAGATAAAGAAATTAGTGACAAAAAACAACAAGATCTTTGTCTGCATAATGAAGAAGACATCAGCTCACTACAGGATGGTACCAACTATTATACCTTGCCTTTTTTATTCCTTTGCTGTAGGATCGAAAGTATGTCTAGAGGGGGGGTGATTAGACTACTTGACCAAATAAAAATCTAGCCTTTTCCCAATTTTAGTTCTTGGCAGATTTTAGCTATCTTAGCACAAGTCAAGCAATCTCCACACAATTCAAGCAAGCATGCAAAAGAGTATATGAGCAGCGGAAAGTAAAGCATGCAACTTGCAAGAATGTAAAGGGAAAGGGTTTGGAGGATTCAAAGGCAATTGGAGACATGGATGTTTTTGTCGTGGTTCCGATAGGTGGTGCTATCATACATCCATGTTGATGGAGACTTCAACCACAGAGGGTAATGGTTGCGCGAGTCCACGGAGGGCTCCACCCACCAAGGGTCCACGAAGAAGCAACCTTGTCTATTCCATCATGGCCATCGCCCACGAAGGACTTGCCTCACTAGCGGTAGATCTTCACGAAGTAGGCGATCTCCTTGCCCTTACAAACTCCTTGGTTCAACTCCATAATCTTGTCGGAGGCTCCCAAGTGACACCTAGCCAATCTAGGAGACACCACTCTCCAAGAAGTAACAAATGGTGTGTTGATGATGAACTCCTTGCTCTTGTGCTTCAAATGATAGTCTCCCCAACACTCAACTCTCTCTCACAGGATTTGGATTTTGTGGAAAGAAGATTTGAGTGGAAAGCAACTTGGGGAAGGCTAGAGATCAAGATTCATATGGTTGGAATGGAATATCTTGACCTCAACACAAGTGTAGGTGGTTCTCTCTCAGAAAATGTGTATTGGAAGTGTAGGTATGTTCTGATGGCTCTCTCCACAAATGAAGAGTGGGTGGAGGGGTATATATAGCCTCCACACAAAATCTAACCGTTACACACAATTTGCCAAACTCGGTGGGACCGAATGGTTAAACTCGGTCGGACCGATTCAGCAAACCTAGTGACCGTTAGGATTTTCGGTGGGACTGAGATGCAACTCGGTAGGACCGATATGGTTAGGGTTAGGGCATAACGTAATCTCGGTGTGACCGATTACACAAACTCGGTGGGACCGATTTTGGTAATAAGCTAACCAGAGAGTTGGTCAGGTAAACTCGGTGGGACCGATCCGCTCATCTCGGTGAGACCGAAATGTTACAAAAGGGAAACAGAGAGTTTACATTGCAATCTCGGTGGGACTGATCGCTCATCTTGGTAAGACCGAAACGTTACGAAGGGAAACAGAGAGATTACAATCCCATCTCGGTGAGACCGAGATCCCTATCGGTGAGACCGATTTGCCTAGGGTTTGTGGCAGTGGCTATGACATTTGAAACTCGATGGCGCCGGATAGAAAGAATCGGTGGGGCCGAGTTTGACTTTTGGTTTAGGTCATATGTGGATGTGGGAAAGTAGTTGAGGGTTTTGGAGCATATCACTAAGCATTTTGAGCAAGCAAGCCATTAAGCAACACCTCATCCCTCCTTGATAGTATTGGCTTTTCCTATAGACTCAATGTGATCTTGGATCACTAAAATATAAAATGTAGAGACTTGAGCTTCAAGCTTGAGCCAAACTTTTTGTCCTTAGAATTTTGAGGGATCCACTTTCCTCATCCATGCCATGCCATTCATTGAGATTTTTGTGAAATATTAATCTTGGAATAATGTTAGCTCAATGAGCTATATGTTGTTAGGAATTACCAAAACCACCCAGGGATAGTTGCACTTTCAATCTCCCCCTTTTTGGTAATTGATGACAACATATAGATCAAAGCTTCGACAAATGATAATAAGAGTGAAAGATATTGTCGCTTTGAGAAGTATGTGAAAAGAAAGATCTCCCCCTAAATTTGTGCATATCTTAAGATTTTCTTTGGACTGCAAATGCACAATGAGTTAGGATCATGGGTTACTCTTCCATGTCACATACATCTTGGTGGAGCGCTCAAAATGATAAGAATTAAATACATGCACTCATCACCAAGCAAAGTGAATGATCATATAAGGATAAGTAAGATAATATCATCTAACAAGCATAAGTGTAGCTTATGATCAACCACATGATCATCAATGTCTCACAGATAATAGCATAGTATCTGAAGAAATCAAAAGACAAACAAAGTTCAACCACCAAAGCAAGAGAGAATAGAAAGCAACGCTCTCTCTCGAAGCCTATGATCTATACATTTTTCTCCCCCTTTGGCAACAAGTTACCAAAAAGTTCATAGAAAATGCATAGCACTAGAACGTCTCTCAAGCTTGGTCTTCAGGTGGTGGTGTCCGGAGAACGCCAAGGACGAAGGCTTCAGTTGATGTGGATGGAGCTGATGGAGTTGGTGCTGGAGCTGGTTGCACTGAAGTTGTAGCTGGTGCAGATGAAGTGGCTCTAGTGTCTGGAACAGGCACTGCAGTAGACCTCTGAGCTCTAGGCACTCTGGCAAATGCATCAGTGGTTGTCTTGCCCTTCCTCTCCTGCATATCATCTTGAAGTTGCTCCACAACAGACTGAATCTCAGTTACTTTCACATCCAAGTCATAGAATTTTTGCTCCACGATTCTTTCCAAGCTCTCCTGGTTTTGAGTCAGGGTGGCCAGTCCCTTCTCAATCCTCAGAGTGGATGCAATCAGGTAGCCAAGCTGATCTTGCTTGCTTTTCAAAAAGTACTCAGATGCCTCCTCTTGAGTTGGCATCTTGGCAGCCTTCTCTTTCTTTGCTTTCTCCTTCTTCTCTTGAGCTTGTACTGATGATGGTTCATTCTCATTCATCACAACTTGATTGTCCTCAAAGTCAGGATAGATAGGCAAGTGTTCCTTATCCAACAAGTATGTGCATGTGCCCATCTTTGAGTTTATCAACTCCTGGATCTGTGGGGCATATCCACAACTTCTTTTCTGGTCAGCTGTAGTCCTCTTGATAGTCTCAACTATAAGGCTCATGACCTTGAACTTCTATGGCACATCAAATATATGTAGCAAGTTAATTGCATGGCCTCTGATCATTCTGTGACCACCAGACTTGGGCAAGAGAGTGTGCCTAAGGATCCAATTGATTGTAGGCAGCCCTGACAGCAAGTGTTTTACTGACCCAAACTGGTGAGTCTCAAGATCATCTTCAGGAATCTCTTTGTACATGTTTGCCATAGAGTTGTGATCCATCTTCTTCTTGGCATAGACATCCAAGTCATCATCTTCTTCTTCCTTGGGAGCACTGATCAGATTTGCTCATTCCTCAATAGTTGAGTGGTACCTTGTACCTTCAGACATCCATACTATCCTGCCATCTGGATAGAAGTGTGTTGTGGAGTAGAATTGCATTATGAGCTCCTCATTCCACTTTGTGAGCTTCTGCCCAACAAAATCTACAACTCCACAAGCACTGAAGTTGTCAAACACACCAGGATAGTGTTCCTCATTTTCCTTGATATACTTCCAGTCGACCCACCTCATTTCACACACTATAGGCTTCTTGTCCAACAACACTGTCTCATAGAAGTCATGTTGTTCCTTTGTGTGGAACTTGTAATCAACAGCAGTCCTTCTCCTGGTAGCATATGGTTCTGTCTCTCTCCATAGCCTCAACCCTAAGTCTCTCCTCATCTTCATGTTCTCAGCCATAGGATGAGCATCATTGTGGTCTGGAATCTTGGGTTTGAGATTTCTCAGGACTTGTCCTTCATCATCTTCATCAGCAGGAACTTCAGACACTGGGGCCTTGTTCTTCTCAGCAGCTGGTATACTCCTAGTATTCCTCTTAGGTGCACTCTTGGGCTTGGAGGCTACTTTGGGTGCTTCTTTGGGCTTTGATGAAGCAGCCCCTGTCCTGATAGCATCACACATAAGCTTCTGGGCCTTAGGTGCCGGTGCAGCAACCTCTTCTTCCTCTTCCTCTTTAGAATCTCTCATGATTGAGGATCTCCCAAGCACTCTAGTGGTCTTTTTGATCCTCTCTCCCTTCTGCGGCAGCCTCTTTGGGTTCAGATCCCAAAGGGACTAGAGTAGCTGCTCTGGCCTTAGACATTGGAATTCTCTTTGCAGGAACCTTTTGCTTCATGCCTGGCTTGGTGGTAGCAGCAGTGCTATATTCCTTCTTAACCACTTTCTTCTTGGAAGTGGCCTCATCCTCAACTGCCACATAGTCTTCATCCTCGGACTCTGAAGTTTTCTTCTTCCTTGTTCTGGTGGCAGCTTTGGGCAAGTTGCTGGGAGTGCTCCTGCTACCATCATCTGAACTGCTAGAGGGACTAGTGCCCTCACTCAGGTGAACCTGCTCCTCTGACATGTTCTAGCTGTCACTCTGATCAGACATATTGCAAACACTGACAGTAGACCCTGTGAATAGATATAGATGAGATAGAGTGGATGAGCATCACAAAATGCAGAGGTTTTTGCAAAAGAATGAGTCAAAAACTTAGTTTTAGTTTTCCACAGAAAGCATGTCGGATCAACCGATTTGTAAACTCGGTGATACCGAAGCAGCTGTTGGAACCTAAACTAGTGAACTCGGTCAGACCGAGTCACAGTTCGGTGGCACCGAGACTGCTAGGGTTTCACAAAGTCCTGAACTCGGTCACACCGATTTGCAATTCTCGGCCAGACCAAAAATTACATGTGCAATGGCCTGAGCCGAATCGGTGGTACCGAGTTCCACAACTCGGATGGTCCGAGATGGTTTCGGTGGAAACCTAACCCTAAATTTTCAATTCAACTCTAATCTACGGAGTGTTTTGACTGGATAGAAGCATTCCAATCGTGCTAAGAATCATAATGAACACAATGTGCTAGGAATCGGATAGGGATAGCACTGTGATCGAGTCCATACCCTAGTTCGGCGATGAGCTCGCTACGGCGGCAACGGCGGGGACGATTCCCGTTGACGACCAGCGACAGGAGGCGGCTAGTAACAAGGAGGACGATCCGGAGACCCAGGAGGCAGAGCGAGCTATGCGCGGGCGAAGGGGTTTCGGAGAAATTTCCAAAATTTTGCCCGTGAGTATATATAGCCCGACCCTGTCGGTGTGACCGAGTGGAACAACTCGGTGGCACCGAGATTCATAACTGCAAGCAGTTACTGAAACTCGGTGTGACCGAAAGGTTCAAATCGGTTGCACCGAGATTGAAAACCTAGATCGACTTAGTGATCTCGGTATGACTGAAATGGATGAATCGGTCAGACCGAAACGCACAAAGAAGTTTTGGAAGTTTAAGTCTATTACAAATCGGGGACTCCGAGTGCTCCTCACACAGAGTGGTTCGAATCTGACTTGATCAAATTTTGTGATGTAGCATGAATAGAGTTTGAGACGAGAAAAGCATAGATAGCTAGAGAGGGTTCTTAGGCATTCTTGTTCATAGTATTGGCTTTTCCTATAGACTCAATGTGATCTTGGATCACTAAAATATAAAATGTAGAGTCTTGAGCTTCAAGCTTGAGCCAAACTTTTTGTCCTTAGAATTTTGAGGGATCCACTCTCCTCATCCATGCCATGCCATTCATTGAGCTTTTCCTGAAATATTAATCTTGGAATAATGTTAGCTCAATGAGCTATATGTTGTTAGGAATTACCAAAACCACCCAGGGATAGTTGCACTTTCATTTGCCCCATTTCCAATATAGAGAGGATATTTATGCGCATCCTTGTTTTCAGGCCTTTCCAAAGCAGTTCACTGATGATTACCTCTCAAACCACATGTATGGTCAGGAGGCGAGGAAGGTATTCATACAACACCCACGGTTCAATATTGAAGTGTTCCTGAAGAGGACGAAGGATGGATGGTCAATCATCCATAGGCACTGGCCTAAAGTTACAAAGACCTTCAACATCAATGAAGGCTCAATATTCGCCTTCTGCTTTAGGAGTTTTCCAGATGAGATACATCTGTCTATGTACCATCTATGATGCTAATTTCGAAAGGTTATAGATGTTGCATGTGAAACTTGGTCCTGGTGCAGTTGGGTAATGGGGGAGCTGAGTGCTGAAGCTATATGATGTTGTACTCTGATGTGTTTCAATTATGAAAATGAAATATATTGTGTGCTTAATATGAACTGTCAATTAGATTAATAAATGGATTATGAATAATCAGATAATTAGCCTTCTAGTGGAGAATTAGCCTGCTGATTGGGTTTTTCTATTGCAAACGGTTGTTAAAAAATACCGTGGGCGATGACCTCAGGCAACGCACACAGTTTCTAGGAATAAACCGTGTTGGATCAATGAGAAATCACACACGACTTTCTCTTGAAAACTGTTTGCATTAGGCCACCTTGCGCAAACATTTACCACATGAAAACTGTGTGTGATGGACAACCTTTGCCACACAATTTCTTCCACGGACCGTGTGTGATATATTCAATAACGCAAGTGATTTAACGGGAAAAATTGTGTGTGATGTACGTGTGAACAGAAACGTTTTCCTTCGAGCGACTGTGTGGGATGTACATACGAACGGAAACGTTTAGCGGGGACTGACTGTGTGGGATGTACTTGCGACCGGAAACAATTTTGTCGTATAATTGTATTTTCTTTAGCTCGACTGTACGTATTTCCGTATTTGAGCGCTTGCCAGTCGCACACGACCTCATTTTACCGAACGTGTGTGCCAGGAGGGCATATACCCGACGGTTTCTGGGTCATTTGGGAAGGACCCCCCTATCGCCCACACTTACTTGGCGACGGTTCCAGATGCCGTCGCGGGAAGGGGTTTTAAATCGTTTGTTTAGGAGCTCGCTATACTAGTGAACTCTTCTTTAAGAAATCCATTAAGAAATGCACTTTTGACGTCCATTTGCCAGATTTCATAAAATATGGCAATTGCTAACATGATTCAGACAGACTTAAGCATCGCTACGAGTGATAAAATCTCATAGTAGTCAACACCTTGAACTTGTCGAAAACCTTTTGCGATAAGTCAAGCTTTGTAGATAGTAACACTACCATCAGCGTCCGTATTCCTCTTAAAGATCCATATATGGCTTGCTGATCATCGGGCAAGTCAACCAAAGTCCATACTTTGTTTTCATACATGCATCCTGATAACCCACAAGTATAGGGGATCGCAACAGTTTTGGAGGGTAGAGTGTTCAACCCAAATTTATGGATTCGACACAAGGGGAGCCAAAGAATATTTGAAGGTATTAGCAGCTGAGTTGTCAATTCAACCACACCTGGAGATTAATTATTTACAGCAAAGTAGTATGATAGTTTTGATAATAGTAGCAGCAGTAACGATAACGGTAACAGTGATAGCAGTAATTTTGTAGCAAGTGTAACAATGATGATATCAGTAGTAACTTAGCAAGAACAATATAACATAAATTCGTAGGCATTGGATCGGTGACTTGTTGGATGATATTCATCATGAGACAGTTATAACCTAGGGCGATATGGCACTAGCTCCAGTTCATCAATATAATGTAGGCATGTATTCCGTAAAGAGTCATACATGCTTATGGAAAGAACTTGCATGACATCTTTTGTCCTACCCTCCCGTGGCAGCGGGGTCCATATTGGAAACTGAGGGATATTAAGGCCTCCTTTTAATAGAGAACCAGAACAAAGCATTAACACATGGTGAATACATGAACTCCTCAAACTACGGTCATCACCGGGAGTGGTCCCGGCTATTGTCACTCCAGGGTTGCCGGATCATAACACGTAGTAGGTGACTATAACTTGCAAGATCGGATCTAGAACATGGATATAATGGTGATAACATAAACGGTTCAGATCTGAAATCATGGCACCCGGGCCCAAAGTGACAAGCATTAAGCATGGCAAAGTCATAGCAACATCAATCTAAAAACATAGTGGATACCAGGGATCAAGCCCTAACAAAACTAACTCGATTACACGATGAATCTCATCCAACTCCTCACCGACCAGCGAGCCTACGAAGGAATTACTCACTCCCGGTGGGGACCATCATGGAATTGGTGATGGAGAAGGGTTGGTGATGACGAAGAACGAAGATCCCCTCTCCGGAGCCCCAAACGGACTCCAAATCTGGCCTCCCAATGAAGAACGGGAGGTGACAGCGGCTCCGTCTCGTGGATCACGATAATCCTTTCTCCTGGGCTTTTTTCTGGAAAAATAGGATTTCATAGCATTAGTTTCCGGGTCTGCGGGGCCACCAGGTGGGGACAACCCACCTGGGTGTGCATGGTGAGGGGGGCGCACCCTGGTGGGTTGTGCCCACCCAGGTGCCCCCCTTCGGTAGGTCTTGGCTCCAGAAATTCTTATATGTTATATAAAAATTTCTCGCAAAGTTTTGTTCCATTCCGAGAACTTTTATTTCTGCACAAAAACAACACCATGGTAGTTCTGCTGAAAACAACACAGTCCGGGGTTAGTTTCATTCAAATCATGTAAATTAGAGTCCAAACAAGAGGAAAAGCGTTAGGAAAAGTAGATACATTGGAGACGTATCAACTCCCCCAAGCTTAAACCTTTGCTTGTCCTCAAGCAATTCAGTTGATAAACTGAAAGTGAAAAACAAAAACTTTTACGAACTCTTTTACTCTTGTTTGCATAAATAAGCTTAAATAGCACTCAGGTTTTCAGCCAACATTATAACTAACCATGCCGACAATAACTCTTAAAGATTATATTAACTCATATCAATGAAACAATCAGCTAACGAGCAATAATAAGACATCTCAAACGGCAACATGTTGTCAAAACAACAATCGGCCCTTTCTGAGACTGCAAAACATAAATGCAGAGCACCTCCAAAGTCCAAGCAGCGACTAAACATTGTAATTCATGGTAGAAAAGATCCAGTCATGATGCACCCAACATTAGCTACACACAATGCATCAGTCATGAAAGCATTGCTCTCAGGTTCTAGCACTTGTTTTAGAAGGTGATGACACAACATAAAAGTAAATAGATAGTCCATTCACAAAGGGAAGCAGTGATTTGCAGAGGTGCCAGAGCTCAAGTTTTTAAAACAGAGATAAATGATATTTCGAGACATGCACCTTTCTCATTTACTTCATGACCATCAGTTATCAATATCTCCCATGCTAAACAAGCTACTGGAAGTTCCCAAGTGATACAAGTAAAGGTTTTGACTCCATGGGGAGTTTTTGTTTGATTATTTGAGAGATTAACTCTTTTGGTATTTTGCAGTTTGGGACTGGGCATCCCTATTACCGCCCTTTTCTCATGCAATGGCGAGTGAATAAACACTCAACCTGAGAATAACCCACTTAGCATGGAAGATACCGACTACCTCCTGTCGTTCCATGAACGATCCAGGCACACAAAAAGGATATATTTTTAGAAGTTTTTAGAGGTGGCACATGCAAATTTACTTAGGACGGCAGGGTAATACCGCATATAGGTAGGTATGGTGGACTCATCTAGAATAACTTTGGGTTCAAGGTTTTTGATGTACAAGCATAATCCCCACTTAGTACAGGCGAAGGCTAGCAATTAGATTGAGAAGCAGACAGCTAGAGAGCAACAACAATCATGATCATGCATTATGCGTAAGTAACATTGGACACTAGCATGAGTAGGATATGAACACCATGAACATAAATATCATAGAGGCTATGTTGGTTTTGATTCAACTAGATGCATGAACATGTGCCAAGTCAAGCCACTCGAACATTCAGAGGAGGATACCATATCATCATACTACATCACAATCATTTTAACGCAATGTTGATATCCAAGATAAATCATTACCCACTCCCAGCTACTTATGCATGGCATGAGAAACTATAATCTCTAATTGTCATTGCAAACATGTTTAATCATAATGGGCTGAATCATGGATACTAGGTTAAACATATTTACACAAACAGAACAAGTCAAGTTCATACCAGTTTCTCTCTGCCACGGCCAGTTCATCGAATATCGTCATTATTGCCTTTCACTTGCATGACTAAACGATGTGAAAATGATAATAGTGCAAGAATGCCATGGACTAAGCTGGAATCTGCAAAACATTTTATTCAACAGGAGAAGATAAGGTAAAATGGGCTCTTTATTAGTTCAACAATTATTCATATGAGAGCCACTCAACATTTTCATCGTGGTCTTCTCCTTGGCACAACTCGAATAAAAGGAAAAGAAATTCAGAGAAACACACTGAAATATTTTTGGAGTTTTTTGTTTTCTTGAACAAGCAAATAAAAGGGAAAAGCAAAAACGAGAAAAACTATTTACACGGGAAAGCTCCCAACAAGCAAAAGAAGAACAAGGAAATATTTTTGGGTTTTATTTTTAATATTAATATTACAACTGAGCTTGCATGGAAAGTAAACTAGCTACAACTAATTTTTTTGGTTTTTCTAAAGTTTTTCAAACACACAAGAAGAAAGCAAGAAAAATAAAATTTAAACATGGATGATTCAATGAAAAAGTGTGAACACCAACAAGATGAATAAGTGAACATGAATGTAATGTTGGTGAGAAACATGTACTCCCCCAAGCTTAGGCTTTTGGCCTAACTTGGTAGTCGATCAGTAGCCTGGATGGTAGTTGGCATGGTAGCTCACGGAGGCCCTCGGTGCAGATGCCTCGGCCCGCTGTGCTGCCTCCACTGCTGCGTTGTGAGCTCAGGCCTCGCTCTCAAGAACAAAATATCTTCCTTTGCTGTGATAATCAAAAATAGCAGGCGTAGGCAAATACGTGTGCACAACAGATTTTTGGTTAAACAATAGATTATAAGTGAAGTTGTCAATCTTTCCCTTGAGAATCTTATGTTCCTTTAAAGTGTCAAAATCTAAATACTGCATGGGTAGGATGGGATCAAACGGAAAAGGTGCAACACCCAACCCTCATGCTAAATGTGTGGCATATATTCCACCATAGAAATAGCCACTGTTAGCATTGTGCTGGAGTCTGCATGCAACAATCGCTCCAAGGTTATAATTCCTTTCACCGGTGAGAGCGCTGTGGATGAGGCTCAAGTCTGGAGCACAAAGTGTACTACATTCTTGCTTGCCTACTATACATTTCCCGTTAAATAATGCAAAGTACTGAATTGTGAGAAAATGAATGCTCTTTATTATACCTTGTGTCACCCCCTCGTCTCACCGTAACAAAGATTATACAAGAATGTTTGATACTCAGCCCTTGGTGGTTCGTCAAGCGAACCCCAGAACGAGAGTTTGCAGTTGTAAGAATAAATTTCTAGTGAGATGGTAAATGGATTGTCATAAAGCATAAACGACACCCTAGACTCATGGGGAAGGAATTTAAATCCTTTGACAAATGATTCAGTGAGAAGGTGGCGTTGTTCACACTTATCTGAAATGTAGGGACCGAGACCGGCACTGTGAACATATTGCTCAAATTCTTCTTTAATACCCACACGCATCATATACTCATCACAAGGCCATAAGCATGTTTTGGTGGCGGCATCTCGAGTGGAACTTTCACTTGGTTCAACATATGACCGGTGTGCGGCGCTGTTACTAGAAGATGCCCCCGAGGATCGCCTCCTTGAAGAACTCCTTCCAAACAAGTTCATCATGTTCGCGTACAATTTTCTGAAAAATTTTGGGTGACAAAAATTTATCAACAAAACTTTATAAGATTGATAACAACTACTCATAGGGATACATAGAGGCTATAGCAAGCATTCAAACTACTTAGAACTCTAAGAATTCAACATGCAAGCTCATCTACAGCAGCACCAAGAGTAGCTAATTATTCAAAATATAAACCACTAAAACAAAAACTAATTGGAAAAACGGTGGAGTCACATACCAAGCAACAATCCCCTGAAATAGTTTTGGAAACGGAGCTTCGAGCAAAGAGATCGAAATCCGTGGGCTTGAGAGCAAGAACACGAGAGAGAGAGAGAGAGAGAGAGAGCAAGGGAGATTTTTTTCTGGAGGTAGGTGATGATGTGGTATGAAGATATAAGTGAGGGGGGCCACGTGGGGACCACAACCCACCAGGGCGTGCCTGGGGGTCCTAGCGTGCCCAGGTGGGTTGTGCCCACCTGGTGCACCTCCCTTTGATGTTATTTGAACCAAAAATTCTTAAATATTCAGAAGAAAAAAAATCGTATTAAATTTTCATGGCATTCTGAGAACTTTTATTTTTGGGTCTTTTTTTTATTGCACGGGAAATTCAGAAAATAGACAAAACATGGCATTTTATTTTATTTAACTAATAAAAACAAAGAATAAAAAGTAGGGACAGAAGGTAGTGCTTACTAAATTCATCAACTTCATACCGCTCAAAAATGATCCATTAATAAGGTTGATCAAGTCTTATTAACAACCACTTTCGATTAGCATGGAACCGAAGAACTTTCGTAAATCACTAAGTTACCTCAATGGGGATATGAATGTCCCCAACAATAAGCATTTCATATTTCTTTTGGACAGTAGGTAGAGGTATTTGAAAACTTCCAATAGTGATTGTCGGAGATTTTTCAATAACATTAATACCATTCACTTGGAATTGTTTCTTCGGAAAGTGCACCATATGCTCATTACCATTGATATGAAAAGTGATATTGCTTTTATTGCAATCAATAACAGCCCATGCGGTATTCAAGAAGGGTCTACCAAGGATAATCGACATGTTGTCGTCCTCGAGCATCTCAAGTATAACAAAGTCAGTCAAAATAGTAACATTAGCAACAACAATGGGCACATCCTCACAGATACCAATAGGTATGGCAGTTGATTTGTCAGCCATTTGCAAAGATATTTCAGTAGGTGTGAGTTTATTCAAATCAAGTCTTTTATGTAAAGAGAAAGCCATAGCACTAACACCAGCTCCTAAATCACACAAAACAGTTTTCACATAATTCTTTTTGATAGAGCAAGGTATAGTTGGAATTCCCAGATCTCCAAGTTTTTTGGGTACTCCATCTTTAAAAGTATAATTAGCAAGCATAGTGGAGATTTCAGCTTCCGGTATTTTTCTCTTATTTGTGATGATGTCTTTCATATACTTTGCATAAGGAGGCATTTTCAAGATATCAATCAAGCGAGTACACAAAAAGACTGGCCTCAGCATTTCAGCAAAGCGTTCAAATTCTTCATCATCATTCTTTTTAGTTGACTTAGGTGGAAAAGGCATAGGTTTTTGAACCCACGGCTCTCTTTCTTTACCGTGTTTTCTAGCAATGAAGTCTCTTTTATCATACCTTTTATTCTTAGGTTATGGGTTATCAAGATCAACAGGTAGTTCTATCTCAACATCATTGCCTATTTCTTTATTATTTGGTTGAGTGTCTTCATGAACATCAGCATTGTATTTTTCATTATCACTAGGTGAGTGTTCATTACCAAACTGGGTTTCAGCATCAGAGATAGAAGTTTCATTATCATTATCAGGAGGTATCTCTATTTCATGTTCACTAGGAGCATGTGAAGTCCTATAATTCTTATTTTTCTTTTTCTTTTTAGAAGAAGTAGGTGCACTAGTGTTGGCTCTTTGTGAATCTTGTTCAATTCTTTTAGGGTGTCCCTCAGGATAAAGTGGTTCCTGAGTAATTTTACCTCCTCTAGTTGCAACTCTAACAGCAAAGTCATGCATATTATTATTCATTTCATCAAGCAATTCTCTTTGAGATTTAGCAACTTGTTCTAACTGGATTTGAACCATATAAGCATGCTTTCCAACACATCTAACATCATTTGATATTCTAAATAACAAGTCACTCAAGCAAACAATCATATCAGAATTGTATGTCAATTGTTTCATAACATTTGCATTGAAGTGATCTTGTTTTCTAATATAATTTTCAAACTCATAAAGGCATTGGCTAGGATGCATATTGTGAGGATTATCATTATCATTAAATTTCATAAGAGAATTTACCTCTACCACCTTAGGCAGTGGTGGTGTATTAAGCCCATGTGTTTCTTCAATAGGAGGTAAATTTTTAACATCCTCAGCTTTAATACCTTTTTCCTTCATAGATTTCTTTGCCTCTTGCATATCTTCGGGACTGAGATATAATATACGGCTCTTCTTCGGAGTGGGTTTAGGCGGTGGTTCAGGAAGAGTCCAATCATCATAATTTTTTCAATATGTTATTCAATATTTCTTCAGCTTGTCCAACAGTTCGTTCCCTAAAAACACAACCAGCACAACTATCTAGGAAATCCCTAGAAGCATTGGTTAGTCCATTATATAAGATATCTAGTATTTCATTTTTCTTAAGAGGATGATCAGGCCAGGCATTAAGTAATTGGCAAAGCCTCCCTCAAGCTTGTGGGAGACTCTCTTCTTTAATTTGAACAAAGTTAAATATTCCCTGCAAGGCAGCTTGTTTCTTATGAGTAGGGAAATATTTTTTAGAGAAGTAATAAATCATATCCTGGGGACTACGCACACAACCAGAAGTAAGAGTATTGTACCAAGCTTTAGCATCACCCTTTAATGAGAAAGGAAATAATTTGAGAATATAGTAATAGCGAGTTTTCTCGTCATGAGTAAAGAGGGTGGCTATGTCATTCAACTTAGTAAGATGTGCCACAACAGTTTCAGTTTCATAACCATGGAAAGGATCAGATTCAACCAAAGTAATTAACTCTGGGTCGACAGAGAATTCATAATCCTTATCATCAATAAAGATAGGTGAAGTAGCAAACTTAGGATCACATTTCATTCTAGCATTCAGAGATTTTTCTTTATACTTGCATAATAATTTCTCTAGATCATCTCTATCTCTGCAAGCAAGAATATCTCTAGTTGTCTCCTCACTCATAACATAATCTTCCGGTACCTTAGGCAATTCATATCTAGGAGGGCTAGTTCTAGAAGGTGTTTCTGGAGTTTCAATTGGAAGCTCATCATCAGATTCAATAACATCATGTTGTATAACTCTAGCAATTTGTTTATCAAGAAATTCACCAAGTGGCACATCATCATTATCAAGCAAGGTACTAGCATCATCATAAGAATCATCCATAACAGAGGTAGCATCATCAATAACTTGCGACATATCAGCATTAATAGCATGTGGTGGTGTTGCAAGTTTACTTATAACAGAAGGTGAATCTAAAGCAGAATTGGATGGCAGTTCCTTACCTCCCCTCGTCTTTGAGGGAAATATATTAGTCTTAGCATCCTTCAGATTCTTCATAGTGATAAATTGATAATAATCCCAAGTGACTCAAAAAATATAGCTATGCTCCCCGGCAACGGCGCCAGAAAAAGGTCTTGATAACCCACAAGTATAGGGATCGCAACAGTTTTCGAGGGTAGAGTATTCAACCCAAATTTATAGATTCGACACAAGGGGAGCCAAAGAATATTTGAAGGTATTAGCAGCTGATTTGTCAATTCAACCACACCTGTAGATTAATTATCTACAGCAAAGTGATCAGTAGCAAAGTAGTTTGATAGTTTTGATAATAGTAGCAGCAGTAACGATAACGGTAATATTGATAGCAGTAATATTGTAGCAAGTGTAACAGTGATGATAGCAGTAGTAACATAGCAAGAACAATATAAGATAAATTCATTGGCATTGGATCGGTGACTTGTTGGATGATATTCATCATGAGACAGTTATAACCTAGGGTGATACGACACTAGCTCCAGTTCATCAATATAATGTAGGCATGTATTTCATAAATAGTCATACATGCTTATGGAAAGAACTTGCATGACATCTTTTGTCCTATCCTCCCATGGCAGCAGTGTCCATATTGGAAACTGAGGGATATTAAGGCCTTCTTTTAATAGAGAACCAGCACAAAACATTAACACACGTTGAATACATGAACTCCTCAAACTACGGTCATCACCGGGAGTGGTCCCGGATATTGTCACTCCAGGGTTGCCGGATCATAACACGTAGTAGGTGACTATAACTTGCAAGATCGGATCTAGACCATAGATATAATGGTGATAACATAAACGGTTCAGATCTGAAATCATGGCACCCGGGCCCAAAGTGACAAGCATTAAGCATGGCAAAGTCATAGCAACATCAATCTAAGAACATAGTGGATACTAGGGATCAAGCCCTAACAAAACTAACTCGGTTACATGATGAATCTCTAAAAGCACAAGTGCTCCCTGGGTTAATTTGGTAATTAATGCCATCATATCTCTTGTTGGACTAATGCTTCTACCTAGTATGTTTCAGATAAGTTCAACAATGGAGTGGCATGGACTAGAGGATGTGGAACCCCTTCAAGATGCTGAGGACAAATGATTGGCTCAAGCTCAAAGCTCAAGACTCTACATTTTCTTTTAGTGATCCAAGATCACATTGAGTCCATAGGAAAGCCAATACTATTAAGAGGGGATGAGGTGTTGCTTAATGGCTTGCTTGCTCAAAGTGCTTAGTGATATGCTCCAAAACCCTCAACTACTTTCTCACATCCACATATGTTCCAAACCAAAAGTCAAACTCGGCCCCACCGAAACTTTCTATCCGGCGCCACCGAGTTCAGTTGACATAGCCACTGCCAGAAACCCTAATCAATTCGGTCTCACCGATGGGATCTCGGTCTCACCGAGATGGGCTTGCAAACTCTCTGTTGCCTATTGCAATAATTTTGGTCCCACCGAGACATGCAATCGGTCCCACCAAGTTTGCTTGGCCAACTCTCTATTTTGCTTATTACCCAAATCGGTCCCATCGAGTTTGTGTAATTGGTCAAACCGAGATGAGGCTTTACCCTAACCCTTGCACATCGGTCCCACCGAGCTGATCATGTCAGTCCCACCGAAAACCCTAATGGTCACATTTTAAACTAAATCGGTCTGACTGAGTTTCATGATTCGGTCCCATTGAGTTTGGTGATTCGTGTGTAATGGTTAGATTTTGTGTGGAGTCTATTTATACCCCTCCACCCACTCTTCATTCGTGAAGAGAGCCATCATAACATGCCTCACTTCCAACATACATTTTCTGAGAGAGAGAACCACCTACACTTGTGTTGAGGTTAAGATATTCCGCTCCAACCACATAAATCTTGATCTCTAGCCTTCCCCAAGTTGCTTTCCACTCAAATCATCTTTCCACCAAATCCAAATCCTATGAGAGAGAGTTGAGTGTTGGGGAGACTATCATTTGAAGCACAAGAGCAAGGAGTTCATCATCAACACACCATTTGTTACCTCTTGGAGAGTGGTGTCTCCTAGATTGGTTAGGTGTCACTTGGGAGCCTCCGTCAAGATTGTGGAGTTCAACCAAGGAGTTTGTAAGGGCAAGGAGATCGCCTACTTAGTGAAGATCTACCCGAGTGAGGCAAGTCCTTCGTGGGCGACGGGCGTGGTGGGATAGACAAGGTTGCTTCTTCATGGACCCTTCATGGGTGGAGCCCTCGTGGACTCACGCAACTGTTACCCTTCGTGGGTTGAAGTCTCCATCAACATGGATGTACGATAGCACCACCTATAGGAACCACGCCAAAAATCTCCGTGTCTCCAATTGCGTTTGCACACTCCAGTCCCATCCCTTTACATTCTTGCAACTTGCATGCTTTACTTTCCGCTGCTCATATACTCTTGTCATGCTTGCTTGATATGTATTGTGAATGTTTAAACTTGTGCCAAAACTCTACTTAAACCTAAATAAGTTAAAAAATAAAACATTTTTAGTTAAAGTCTATTCACCCCCCCCCCCTCTAGACACCTCTTCTCGATCCTTTCAATTGGTATCAGAGTTTTGGTCTCCATTGCGGTTTAAACACCTTTTGAGGAAGATGGATGAGTCTACGTTGGGGAGTCTTAGACATAGAGTGACTATTCTTGATGGAGAGTATTTTCATGAGTGGAAAAATGAGATGCTTGAGATTTTAAATGAATATCATTTGAACAAGTACATTACTAGCCCTTGTGCACCTCATGTTGATCCTTTGCATCCTACCCTTGATGAGTCTATTGACATGATCCATAATCTTAGAACTGTCAATTTAATCACTAGAGGTTTTCCTTGAAACTTGCTTAATAGCTTGCCTGCTCTTGATTGTGCCTACACCATATGGAGATTCCTTAAGGAACGATTCCCAAACTATTCCTTAAAAAATCTAGATGAGATTCTCCATAAGTCTATTGCCTTGAGTAAGATGAGTTCCAATGACCCCAAATTTGGTGATTGCTTATTTGAGCTTACTAATCTTACGAGTGCCAAAGGAGATGTTGGAATCATTAGCAATATCATTTCCGAAGTTATTAGAATTCATAGAGATGAACATTGTTACGGTCATACTTCTAATGAATTACCCTCTCTAGGAGTTGATCAATCACAAGACGATATAGAACATGGATACTATGATGAGGATGATGATAGTGACTATGATCTTGATGATGCAATGAGACACTTTGGCCTTATGGCTAATCTTCGCGGCTACATAGATGGAGGAAAGGAATGGGTCCTTGATAGTGCATGTACTGATCATATGACCAGATACAAAGATATGTTTCATGAGCTTGCTGAAAACAACAGCCTCGAAAGTATGTCACTTTTGGTGATAACTCAAAGGGTAAGGTGGTTGTCCTTGGTAAGATGGCCATCTCACATGATAGCTCCATACAAAATGTTATGCTCGTTGAATCTCTTGGCTACAATTTACTTTTCGTATCTAGACTTGCTGACTTTGGTTTCAATGTCCTATTTACTGAAGTAGACTGCCAAGTGTTTCAAATAGGTAATCGTAATTTACCAGTATACAAAGAGGTGATCTTTACATTGTTGATTTCACTAAAAAGGCTCAACCTAGAACTTGCCTAATTGCTAAATCTTTGAAAGGCTGGTTGTGGCATAGAAGGCTAGGTCATGTGGGCATGCGAAATCTTGATAAGCTTATTAAAGGTGATCATATCCTTGGAGTAAAAGATGTTATATTTGACAAGGATAGACTTTGTAGTGCTTGTCAAGCAGGAAAACAAGTTGGAGGAAGCCACCCCATGAAGAACATCATGACCATGAGAAGACCGCTCGAGCTACTTCATATGGATCCCTTTGGTCCCAATGCCTACAAGAGTCTTGGTGGTAACTCATTCGTTCTAGTCATAGTTGATGATTTTCAAGATTTATGTGGGTGTTCTTTCTTGATGATAAATCACATGTCCAAAAGATCTTCAAAAACTTCACTAGGAAGGCCCAAAATCAATTTGAAGTGAATATCAAGAAGGTTCGAAGCGACAACGGAACGGAGTTCAAGAACGCAAATGTGGATACCTTTCTTGACGAAGAGGGGATTTCACACGAGTTCTCGTCTACGTACACACCTCAACAAAATGGAGTTGTTGAGAGGAAGAACCGGACTCTTATTGAGATGGCAAGAACGATGATTGATGAGTACAAGACTCCAAAACACTTTTGGGCAGAAGCGGTTGAGACAGCTTGTCATGCAACAAATCGCTTGTATCTTCACAAGCTACTTGGCAAGACGGCATACGAGCTCCTCACCGGTAACAAACCCCAAGTTGGATACTTTCGAGTATTCGGCTCAAAGTGCTACATTCTTGATAAGCATCGTCGTTCTAAATTTGCTCCTAAATCTCATGAAGGTTTCTTACTTGGTTATGGATCAAACTCTCACACTTACTATGTCTACAACAATTTCACCCGAAAAGTTGAAGAGACGATAGATGTGAAGTTTGATGAATCTAACGGCTCGCAAGTAGAGCAATTGCCAATTGATGTACGAGACAAAGACCCTTCGGAAGCAATCCAAGACTTGTCTATTGGCAAGATTCGTCCAACGGAGGTGAAGGAGAGTACCTCGTCTGTCCAAGTAGAAGCTTCCACCTCATGACAAGGTGAACCAAGAGTTGATACGGAAGCATCCACAAGTGGGACACACCAAGACGAAGAAAATGAGGAAGTACACCAAGATGAACATCAACAACCTCCTTCTCCACCACGACAAGAGAACGACAATGTCAACAATGAAGAAGGCCAAGAAGAAGAATAAGATGATGAGTATCTTCCACCTCGAGCCAAGAAAAAGCTCCCACGAGTTCGAGCAAGAGTCACCAAAGACCATCCCATCAAGCAAATCTACAATGATATCCAAACCGGGAGAATCACTCGCTCTAAAACTCGTTTGGCTAATTTTTGTGAACATTACTCATTCATCTCTAGCATTGAACCTATGAAGGTTAAAGAAGCATTAGAAGATCTGGATTGGATAAACGCCATGCATGAAGAGCTACACAACTTTGAGAGAAACCAAGTGTGGACATTGTTCGAGAAGCCCGACAACAACCACAACATCATTGGTACCAAATGGGTGTTTCGCAACAAGCAAGATGAAGATGGTCAAGTCATCCACAACAAAGCACGTCTCGTCGCCCAAGGCTATACTCAAGTCGAAGTTATGGACTACGGTGAGACATATGCCCCCGTTGCTAGACTTGAGTCCATCCGCATCTTGCTTGCCTATGCTAATCACCATGATATCACTTTATACCAAATGGACATTAAAAGTGCTTTTCTAAATGGTGAAATCGAGGAGGAAGTTTATGTTAAACAACCTCCCAGCTTCATCAATCCTAAGAAACCCGATCATGTTTACAAACTTCACAAAGCCCTTTATGTTCTTAAACAAGCTCCTAGAGCATGGTATAAATGCTTGACCAAATTCCTTATTGAAAAAGGCTTTGAAATTGGAAAAATAGATTCTACTCTTTTTACTAAAAGGGTTAATGGAGAACTATTTGTGTGCCAAATTTATGTTGATGATATTATATTTGGTTTGACTAACCCTCACTTTAGAGAGAAGTTTGGAAAGCTAATGTCGAAGAAGTTTGAGATGTCTATAATGAGTGAACTCAAGTTCTTTCTTGGTTTGCAAATCAAGCAAACTAAGGAAGGCACCTTTGTTTCCCAAACAAAGTACACCAAGGACTTATTCAAGAAGTTCAATATGCAAGAATGCAAAGGTATGACTACACCCATGCCTACCAGTGGACATCTTGATTTGACCAAAGATGGTGAACCGGTTGATCAAAAAGTTTACCACTCTATGATTGGTTCATTGTTATATCTATGTGCCTCTCATCCCGATATTATGCTAAGTGTGTGCATGTGTGCACGATATCAAGCGGCCCCTAAAGAGTGTCATCTTAAGGTTGTGAAAAGGATAGTGAGATACTTAATACATACACCAAATTTTGGCATTTGGTATCCTAAGAGGTCTTCTTTCAATCTTGTTAGTTACTCCGATTTGGACTATGCCGGAGACAAGGTTGATAGAAAGTCCACTTCGGGTACTTGTCAATTTCTTGGTAGATATCTTGTGTCTTGGTCTTCCAAGAAACAAAACTCGGTATCCTTATCCACCGCTGAAACGGAATACATTTCCGCTGGTTCATGTTGTGCTCAATTACTTTGGATGACCCAAACTCTTAAAGATTATGGGATATATGTGAAACATGTTCCATTTCTTTGTGACAATGAAAGTGCTATCAAGATTGCTCACAATCCTGTGCAACATTCTCGAACTAAGCATATTGAAGTTCGTCATCATTTCATTTGAAATCATGTTGCCAAAGGGGACATTGATCTTAAGCATGTTCGTACTGATAAGCAGTTGGCAGATATATTCACCAAACCGCTTGATGAGAAAGTCTTTTACCGTTTGAGAGGAGAATTGAACATCATTGATGCTTCAAACTTGGAGTAGAAAACTCCATTTGGATACATGCAAGGCATGAGCCTTTGACTAATCCTTGATATTTCTTTCATGATGATATTTATATGTCTTGGATATACTTGCACCCTTGCATGCTACCTAACCCTTGTAGGTACTTGGATGAATCTAAATCCATGAGATTGCAACTCACTCATATCTTGAGCAATTTCTACATCTCCAAGTCTCTACACAATGGTGGTTGAAGTCAAGGAAGCACGAAACCCTTCAAACATATCCTTTGACATATTCTACATTAAGTTTTAAGATTGTCATTGATATGTCTCCAACGTATCTATAATTTTTTATTGTTCCATGCTATTATATTATCAACTTTGGATGTTTATGGGCTTTATTATGCACTTTTATATTATTTTCGGGACTAACCTATTAACCCAGAGCCCAATGCCAGTGCCAGTTTCTGTTTTTTCCTTGTTTTAGAGTATCGCAGAAAAGGAAAATCAAACGGAGTCCAATTGACCTGAAACTTCACGGAACTTATTTTTGGAACGGAAGCAACTCGGGAGACTTGGAGTCCACGTCAGGGAAGCTTCGAGGAAGCCATGAGGTAGGGGGGGCGCCCTCCACCCTCGTGGGCCCCTCGTGGCCCCCCTGACGTACTTCTTCCGCCTATATATCTCCATATACCCTAAAACGACCGGGGAGCACAATAGATCAGGAGTTCCGCCACCAGAAGCCTCCGTAGCCACCGAAAGCCAATCTAGACCCGTTCCGGCACCCTGCTGGAGGGGGAATCCCTCTCCGGTGGCCATCTTCATCATCCCGATGCTCTCCATGACAAGGAGGGAGTAGTTCTCCCTCGGGGCTGAGGGTATGTACCAGTAGCTATGTGTTTGATCTCTCTCTCTCTCTCATGTTCTTGATTTGGCATGATCTTGATGTATCGCGAGCTTTGCTATTATATTTGGATCTGATGATGTTTTCTCCCCCCTCTACTCTATTGTAATGGATTGAGTTTTCTCTTTGAAGTTATCTTATCGGATTGAGTCTTTAAAGATTTGAGAACACTTGATGTATGTCTTGTCATGCGTATCTGTGGTGACAATGGGATATCACGTGATTCACTTGATGTATGTTTTGGTGATCAACTTGCGGGTTCTGCCCATGAACCTATGCATATGGGTTGGCACACGTTTTCGTCGTGATTCTCCGGTAGAAACTTTGGGGCACTCTTTGAGGTTCTATGTGTTGGTTGAATAGATGAATCTAAGATTGTGTGATGCATATCGTATAATAATACCCACGGATACTTGAGGTGACATTGGAGTATCTAGGTGACATTAGGGTTTTGGTTGATTTGTGTCTTAAGGTGTTATTCTAGTATGAACTCTAGGGCTGTTTGTGACGCTTATAGGAATAGCCCAATGGATTGATTGGAAAGAATAACTTTGAGGTGGTTTCGTACCCTACCATAATCTCTTCGTTTGTTCTCCGCTATTAGTGACTTCGGAGTGACTCTTTGTTTCATGTTGAGGGATAGTTATATGATCCAATTGTGTTATTATTGTTGAGGGAACTTGCACTAGTGAAAGTATGAACCCTAGGCCTTGTTCACCAGCATTGCAATACCATTTGTGCTCACTTTTATCATTAGTTACCTTGCTGTTTTTATATTTTCAGATTACAAAAACCTTTATCTACTATACATATACCACTTGTATCACCATCTCTTCGCCGAACTAGTGCACCTATACAATTTACCATTGTATTGGGTGTGTTGGGGACACAAGAGACTCTTTGTTATTTGGTTGCAGTGTTGCTTGAGAGAGACCATCTTCATCCTACGCCTCCTACGGATTGATAAACCTTAGGTCATCCACTTGAGGGAAATTTGCTACTGTCCTACAAACCTCTGCACTTGGAGGCCCAACAACGTCTACAAGAAGAAGGTTGTGTAGTAGACATCAAGCTCTTTTCTCGCGTCGTTGCCGGGGAGGTTAGCGCTTGAAGGTATATCTTTAGATCTTGTAGTCGAATCTTTTTGTTTCTTGTTTTATTACTAGTTTAGTTTATAAAAGAAAACTATAAAAATGGAATGAGTTTGTCTCATACGCTTCATCTTTTTAATATCTTACGTGAGTATGATGGAAAGGAAAATTGTGCCAAGGTGTTAGAAGAAGAATGCATTAGAATGTTTGGCACTAAATATTTGAATGATGAGCATGATTGCAATGTTGTTAGTATGAATTCCTTGAATATCCATGATGCTAATGATATGCAAAGCCACAAGCTTGGGGAAGCTATGTTTGATGAAGATGATATTTTTTGTCCCCCAAGTTTTGATGAGCAAATTTATTATGATGAAAGCATGCCTCCTATCTATGATGATTATTGTGATGACACATATGCTTTAAAGAACAATGATAACCATGAAACTTGTAATCTTGATCTTAATTTTCAATCACATGATAGTTATTTTGTTGAGTTTGCTCCCACTATTATTCATGAGAAGAAATTTTCTTATGTGGAGAGTAGTAAATTTTCTATGCTTGTAGATCATGAAAAGAATGCTTTAGATTCTGGTTATATTGTTGAGTTCATTCATGATGCTACTGAAAATTATTATGAGGGAGGAACATATGCTTGTAGAAATTGCAATAATATCAAGTTTCCTCTCTATGTGCTTAAAGTTCTGAAGGTATGCTTGTTTTGCCTTCCTATGCTAGTTGATTATTGTTCTCATAAGTTGTTTGCTCACAAAATCCCTATGCATAGGAAGTGGGTTAGACTTAAATGTGCTAGTCATATTCTTCATGATTCTCTCTTTATGTTTCAATTCTTATCCTTTATGTGAGCATCGTTGAAATCATCATGCCTAGCTAGGGGCGTTAAATGATAGCGCTTGTTGGGAGGCAACCCAATTTTATTTTTATTACTTGCATTTTGCTCCTGTTTAGTAATAAATAATTCATCTAGCCTCTTTTATGATTGATTTTTTATGTTTTAATTAGTGTTTGTGCCAAGTAGAACCTTTGGGAAGACTTGGGGAAAGTCTTGTTGATCATGCTGTAAAAAACAGAAACTTTAGCACTCACGAGAATTGCTGCCATTTTTTATTGGAGAGTGATATTTAGTTTATTATTTTTGCAGATGATTAATATATAAATTCCTCACGTCCATCAATTTATTTGATAATTTTATGAGTTCCATAAGTATACGTTTGATCCATATTACTACAGACTGTTCTGTTTTTGACAGATTCTGTTTTCCGTGTGTTGTTTGCTTATTTTGATGAATCTATGGCTAGTAAAATAGTTTATAAACCATAGTGAAGTTGTAATACAGTAGGTTTAACACAATATAAATAAATAATGAGTTCATTACAGTACCTTGAAGTGGTGTTTTGTTTTGTTTCGCTAACGGAGCTTACGAGTTTTCTGTTAAGTTTTGTGTTGTGAAGTTTTCAAGTTTTGGGTAAAGATTCGATGGACTATGGAATAAGGAGTGGCAAGAGCATAAGCTTGGGGATTACAAAGGCACCCCAAGGTAATATTAAAGGACAACCAAGAGCCTAAGCTTGGGGATGCCCCGGAAGGCATCCCCTCTTTCGTCTTCGTTCATCGGTAACTTTATTTGGAGCTATATTTTTATTCGCCACATGATATGTGTTTTGCTTGGAGCGTCATTTTATTTTATTTTGTTTTGCTTTCTGTTTGAATAAAATACCAAGATCTGAAATTCTTAAATGTTATAGAGTCTTCATATAGTTGCATAATTATTCGACTACTCATTGATCTTCACTTATATCTCTCGGAGTAGTTTGTTTTTGCTCTAGTGCTTCACTTATATCTTTCTAGAGCACGGTGGTGGTTTTATTTTGAAGAAATTAATGAACTCTCATGCTTCACTTATATCATTTTGAGAGTCTTTAGAACAGCATGGTAGTTTGCTTTGGTTATGAAACTAGTCCTAATATGATGGGCATCCAAGAGGGATATAATAAAAACTTTCATATAAGTGCATTGAATACTAAGAGAAGTTTGATACTTGATAATTGTTTTGAGATATGGAGATGCTAATATTAGAGTCATGCTAGTTGAGTAGTTGTGAATTTTAGAAATACTTGTGTTGAAGTTTGTGATTCCCGTAGCATGCACGTATGGTGAACCGTTATGTTAAGAAGTCGGAGCATGATGTATTTATTGATTGTCCTCCTTATGAGTGGCGGTCGGGGACGAGCGATGGTATTTTCCTACCAATCTATTCCCCTAGGAGCATGCGTGTAATACTTTGTTTCGATAACTAATAGATTTTTGCAATAAGTATGTGAGTTCTTTATGACTAATGTTGAGTCCATGGATTATACGCACTCTCACCCTTCCACCATTGCTAGCCTCTCTAGTACCGCGCAACTTTCACCGGTACCATAAACCCACCATATATCTTCCTCAAAACAGCCACCATACCTACCTATTATGACATTTCCATAGCCATTCTGAGATATATTGCCATGCAACTTTCCACCGTTCCGTTATTATGACACGCTTCATCATTGTCATATTGCTTTGCATGATCATGTAGTTGACATCGTTTTGTGGCAAAGCCACCATTCATAATTGTTTCATACATGTCACTCATGAGTCATTGCATATCCCGGTACACCGCCGGAGGCATTCATATAGAGTCATATTTTGTCCTAAGTATCGAGTTGTAATTCTTGAGTTGTAAGTAAATAAAAGTGTGATGATCATCATTATTAGAGCATTGTCCCAGTGAGGAAAGGATGATGGAGACTATGATTCCCCCATAAGTCGGGATGAGACTCTGGACGAAACATAAAAAAAGAAAAAAAGAGGCCATAAAAAAGAGAAAAGGCCCAAATAAAAAAATAAAAAAATGAGAGAAAAAGAGAGAAGGGGCAATGCTACTATCCTTTTACCACACTTGTGCTTCAAAGTAGCACCATGATCTTCATGATAGAGAGTCTCCTATGTTGTCACTTTCATATACTAGTGGGAATCTTTCATTATAGAACTTGGCTTGTATATTCCAATGATGGGCTTCCTCAAAATGCCCTAGGTCTTCGTGAGCAAGCGAGTTGGATGCACACCCACTAGTTTCTTTTATTGAGCTTTCATACATTTATAGCTCTAGTGCATCCGTTGCATGGCAATCCCTACTCACTCACATTGATATATATTGATGGGAATCTCCATAGCCCATTGATACGCCTAGTTGATGTGGGACTATCTTCTCCTTTTCGTCTTCTCTCCACAACCACCATTCTATTCCACCTATAGTGCTATGTCCATGGCTCACGCTCATGTATTGCGTGAAGATTGAAAAAGTTTGAGAACATAAAAAGTATGAAACAATTGCTTGGCTTGTCATCGGGGTTGTGCATGATTTAAATATTTTGTGTGGTGAAGATGGAGCATAGCCAGACTATATGATTTTGTAGGGATAGCTTTCTTTGGCCATGTTATTTTGAGAAGACATAATTGCTTTGTTAGTATGCTTGAAGTATTATTATTTTTATGTCAATATGAACTTTTATCTTGAATCTTATGGATCTGAATATTCTTGCCACAATAAAGAGAACTACATGGATAAATATGTTAGGTAGCATTCCACATCAAAAATTCTGTTTTTATCATTTACCTACTCGAGGACGAGCAGGAATTAAGCTTGGGGATGCTGATACATCTCCAATGTATCTATAATTTTTGATTGTTCCATGCTATTATATTATCAACTTTGGATGTTTATGGGCTTTATTATGCACTTTTATATTATTTTTGGGACTAACCTATTAACCCAGAGCCCAGTGTCAGTTTCTGTTTTTTCCTTGTTTTACAGTATCGCAGAAAAGGAAAATCAAATGGAGTCCAATTGACCTGAAACTTCACGGGACTTATTTTTGGAACGGAAGCAACCGGGAGACTTGGAGTCCATGTCAGGGAAGCTTCGAGGAAGCCATGAGGTAGGAGGCGCACCCACCCCCCTGGGCGCGCCCTCCACCCTCGTGGGCCCCTTGTGCCCCCCTGGCGTACTTCTTCCACCTATATATCTCCATATACCCTAAAACGATCGGGGAGCACAATAGATCAGGAGTTCCGTCGCCAAAAGCCTCCGTAGCCACCGAAAGTCAATCTAGACCTGTTCTGGCACCCTGCCAGAGGGAGAATCCCTCTCCGGTAGCCATCTTCATCATCCCGGTGCTCTCCATGATGAGGAGGGAGTAGTTCTCCCTCGGGGCTGAGGGTATGTACCAGTAGCTATGTGTTTGATCTCTCTCTCTCTCGTGTTCTTGATTTGGCACGATCTTGATGTATCGCGAGCTTTGCTATTGTATTTGGATCCTATGATGTTTTCTCCCCCCTCTACTCTCTTGTAATGGATTGAGTTTTCCCTTTGAAGTTATCTTATCGGATTGAGTCTTTAAAGATTTGAGAACACTTGATGTATGTCTTGTCGTGCGTATCTGTGATGACAATGGGATATCACATGATTCACTTGATGTATGTTTTGGTGATCAACTTGTGGGTTCCTCCAATGAACCTATGCATAGGGGTTGGTACACGTTTTCGTCGTGATTCTCCGGTAGAAACTTTGGGGCACTCTTTGAGGTTCTATGTGTTGGTTGAATAGATGAATCTGAGATTGTGTGATGCATACTATATAATCATACCCACAGATACTTGAGGTGACATTGGAGTATCTAGGTGACATTAGGGTTTTGGTTGATTTGTGTCTTAAGGTGTTATTCTAGTACGAACTCTAGGGCTGTCTGTGACGCTTATAGGAATAGCCCAACGGATTGATTGGAAAGAATAACTTTGAGGTGGTTTCGTACCCTACCATAATCTCTTCGTCTGTTCTCCGCTATTAGTGACTTTGGAGTGACTCTTTGTTGCATGTTGAGGGATAGTTATATGATCCAATTATGTTATTATTGTTGAGGGAACTTGCACTAGCGAAAGTATGAACCTTGGGCCTTGTTTACCAGCATTGCAATACCGTTTGTGCTCATTTTTATCATTAGTTACCTTGCTGTTTTTATATTTTCAGATTACAAAAACCTTTATCTACTATCCATATACCACTTGTATCACCATCTCTTCGCCGAACTAGTGCACCTATACAATTTATCATTGTATTGGGTGTGTTGGGGACACAAGAGACTCTTTGTTATTTGGTTGCAGGGTTGCTTGAGAGAGACCATCTTCATCCTACGCCTCCTATGGATTGATAAACCTTAGGCCATCCACTTGAGGGAAATTTGCTACTGTCCAACAAACCTCTGCACTTGGAGGCCCAACAACGTCTACAAGAAGAAGGTTGTGTAGTAGACATCAGTCATCTTGGATATACAAGTGCTCTTCCTTGCAAAGCTAACCCATGTAGGAAGATGAACTCAAATTCCAAGTGGTGCTCCCAACTCTTGATGAGCTACATCAACCTTGAGCAACCCACACAAGTCCAACTACATGATCAAGATCAACACCACCACCCAAGGTATGTTATTCCATCTTAGAGAAGCTTTACTCCAAGTCATGGGTCAAAGCAACTCAACAAGATGTGAATACATCAAGATGCTTAAACAAAAAATGGTAACCCCATTTTGAGCTTAAACGATGAGTATGACCTATGATCAAGTGTCCTCACTTGACTCCTAAGTCAATATACTCTAACATAGGTGACTTTGTCACCGCCCAATTCTAGATGAAGTTCTCTGGTGTTTCCTTGAGTTTTTGCAAACTTCATCTATGTTTTCTTTTCCTTGTTTTGTTCTGCATTCCCTGCATCCAAATCATTGCAAATTTTTCAGCTAATTCCTTGCAAATCCTTGTGAGATCTAAATTGCCTAGTGAGCTGAGGTGGCAAGTGTTTTCTCTGTGATGGATTCGGTCACACTGATTTGTTTCCTTCGGTCCAACCAAATTCTTTCAGGGCCACCAAAGTACACAACTCGGTGCCACCGATCTCACTACAAGAAAGACAGCTTGCCACTTGATTCCTGCACTCTTTTTGCTCCAGCTCCACTCAATGATTCTTGTCCTCTATCAGCATCATATTCGACTTGCTGCTTTGCTTTGTGACTCAAGGACCAAACCCAGTTGTAATAACAATCCAGAAGAGCCCTTCTTGGAAATTGATGTCAAAAGGGGAGAGAGAGATCACATCAAAGCTTAAGAGAGAGATCACACCAAAGCTTAAGAGAGAGATCACATCAAAGCTTAAGCTTAATCATTTCTATAGGGGGGGAATACTCAGGGAGAGTGTAAGAAACCCCAGATGCTTGGTGTTCAAGAGGAGAGAAGTCACATGTCTTTAAGAGGGGAAAGACATGTTCATATTTGATTATTTGCATTAGCTCTATTTCTCTGTGTTGCTCTGATTTTCTGTTCCCTATCTTCTCCCAATATCCCATGCAAGATTCAGGGGGAGCAAGACATCTAAGGGAAGGAAATCCTTGAATTCATTGCACATCTTTACCTTTGGGGACATGTCTATATCCAATAGAGTACTCAATACTCACTCTCTACATGTCATCCCAGTCTTGGCACTCTTGTGGTTTCTTTTGTTTGCTCTGGCTAGTAGGTGTATCTGTGTTATCTAACCTTGTTTACTCAGGCTCATTCCTTCCTAAGCCAACTCAAGACCACAAGGTAAGTATATGCATCACAGTCATCTGTATGAGGATTTCTTGCTGATGTACATATTGTTTGCAAGAAGGAATCATGAGCATGAAGGTACATTTCCCATATTCACATCATTTGCTCTGATGCATATAGCCAAGATACATGTAACACATTTCTTACTCTATCATGCTTATGCATTCACATGCTCCTATATATTCCATATTTACATGATTGCATACATGTAGGGGGAGCCTATGCATGTTACATGTTTTTCCAAAGCTTTACTTGTTATTCTCTATATCTTTATCTAAAGCTTTGATGTATGTTGTCATCAATTACCAAAAAGGGGGAGATTGAAAGCACAAGTGCTCCCTGGGTGATTTTGGTAATTAATGCCAACATATCTCTTGTTGTACTAATGCTTCTACCTAGTATGTTTCAGATAAGTTCAACAATGGAGTGGCATGGACTAGAGGATGTGGAACCCCTTCAAGATGCTGAGGACAAAGGATTGGCTCAAGCTCAAAGCTCATTACTCTACATTTTATTTTAGTGATCCAAGATCACATTGAGTCCATAGGAAAGCCAATACTATTAAGAGGGGATGAGGTGTTGCTTAATGGCTTGCTTGCTCAAAGTGCTTAGTGATATGCTCCAAAACTCTCAACTACTTTCTCACATCCACATATGTTCCAAACCATAAGTCAAACTCAGCCCCACCGAAACTTTCTATCCGGCGCCACCAAGTTCAGTTGACATAGCCACTGCCAGAAACCCTAATCAATTCGGTCTCACCGATGGGATCTCGGTCTCACCGAGATGGGCTTGCAAACTCTCTATTGCCTATTGCAATAATTTCGGTCCCACCAAGACATGCAATCGGTCCCACCGAGTTTGCTTGGCCAACTCTCTGTTTTGCTTATTACCCAAATCGGTCCCACCGAGTTTGTGTAATCGGTCAAACTAAGATGAGGCTTTACCCTAATCCTAGCACATCATTCCCACCGAGTTGATCATGTCGGTCCCACTGAAAACCCTAACAGTCACATTTTGAACTAAATCGGTCTGACCGAGTTTCATGATTCGACCCCACCGAGTTTGGTGATTTGTGTGTAACGGTTAGATTTTGTGTGGAGGCTATTTATACCCCTCCACCCACTCTTCATTCGTGAAGAGAACCATCAGAACATGCCTACACTTCCAACGTACATTTTCTGAGAGAGAACCACCTACACTTGTGTTGAGGTCAAGATATTCCACTCCAACCACATAAATCTTGATCTCTAGCCTTCCCCAAGTTGCTTTCCACTCAAATCATCTTTCCACCAAATCCAAATCCTGTGAGAGAGAGTTGAGTGTTGGGGATACTATCATTTGAAGCACAAGAGCAAGGAGTTCATCATCAACACACCATTTGTTACCTCTTGGAGAGTGGTGTCTCCTAGATTGGTTAGGTGTCACTTGGGAGCCTCCGTCAAGATTATGGAGTTGAACCAAGGAGTTTGTAAGGGCAAGGAGATCGCCTACTTTGTGAAGATCTACCCGAGTGAGGCAAGTCCTTCGTGGGCGACGGCCATGGTGGGATAGACAAGGTTGCTTCTTCGTGGACCCTTCATGGGTGGAGCCCTCCGTGGACTCGCGCAACCGTTACCCTTCGTCGGTTGAAGTCTCCATCAACGTGGATGTACGATAGCACCACCTATCGAAACCACGCCAAAAATCTCTGTGTCTCCAACTGCGTTTGCACACTCCAATCCCATCCCTTTACATTCTTGCAACTTGCATGCTTTACTTTCTGCTGCTCATATACTCTTGTCATGCTTTCTTGATATGTATTGTGAATGTTTAAACTTGTGCCAAAACTCTACTGAAACCTAAAGAAGTTAAAAATTGTAACTTTTCTTAGTTAAAGTGTATTCACCCCCCCCCCTCTAGACACCTCTTCTCGATCCTTTCAATCTCATCCAACTCCTCACTGACCAGCGAGCCTATGAAGGAATTACTCACTCCCGGTGGGGAGCATCATGGAATTGGCGATGGAGAAGGGTTGGTGATGACGAAGAACGAAGATCCCCCTCTTCGGAGCCCCAAATGGACTCCTGATCTGGCCTCCCGATGAAGAACAGGAGGTGACGGCAGCTCCGTCTCGTGGATCGTGATAATTCTTTCTCCCCGGCTTTTTTCTGGAAAAATAGGATTTTATAGTGTTGGTTTCAGGGTCTACAGGGCCACCAGGTGGGTCAACCCACCTGGGCGCGCCTGGTGAGGGGGCGTGCCCTAGTGGGTTGTGCCCACCCAAGTGCCCCCCTTTGGTAGGTCTTGGCTCCAGAAATTCTTATATATTACATAAAAATTCCTCGCAAAGTTTTGTTCCATTCCGAGAACTCTTATTTCTGCACAAAAACAACACCATGGTAGTTCTGCTGAAAACAGCTTCAGTCCGGGGTTAGTTTCATTCAAATCATGCAAATTAGATTCCAAAACAAGAGGAAAAACTTCAGGAAAAGTAGATACGTTGGAGAGGTATCAGATCCCATCTCAGATTTCATGGCCTCAAGCCATTTTGCGGAATCTGGGCTCATCATCGCTTCCTCATAGTTCGTAGGTTCGTCATGGTCTAGTAGCATGACTTCCAGAATAGGGTTACCGTACCACTCTGGTGCGGAACGTACTCTGGTTGACCTATAATGTTCGGTAGTAACTTGATCTGAAGTTTCATGATCATCATCATTAACTTGCTCACTGATTGGTGTAGGCATCACTGGAACTGATTTCTGCGATAAACTACTTTCCAATTCGGGAGAAGGTACAATTAACTCATCAAGTTCTACTTTCCTACCACTCACTTCTTTTGAGAGAAACTCCTACTCTAGAAAGGATCCATTCTTAGCAAAAAATATCTTGCCTTTGAATCTGTGATAGAAGGTGTAACCAACACTTTCCTTTGGGTATCCTATGAAGACGCATTTCTCCGATTTGGGTTCGAGCTTATCAGGTTGAAGCTTTTTTTACATAAGCATCGTAGCCCCAAACTTTAAGAAACGATAGCTTATGTTTCTTGCCAAACCATAGTTCAAACGGTGTCGTCTCAACGGATTTAGATGGTGCCCTATTTAACGTGAATGCAGCTGTATCTATGCATAACCCCAAAAGGATAGTGGTAAATCTGTGAGAGACATCATTGATCACGCCATCTCTAATAAAGTGCGGTTATGATGTTCGAACACACCATTACACTGTGGTGTTCAAGGTGGCGTGAGTTACGAAACTATTCCACATTGTTTCAAATAAAGACCAAACTCGTAACTCAAATATCCGCCTCTGCAGTCAGATCATAGAAACTTTATTTTCTTGTTACGATGATTTTCCACTTCACTCTGAAATTCTTTAAACTTTTCAAATGTTTCAGACTTTTGTTTCATTAAGTAGATATACCCATATCTGCTCAAATCATTTGTGAAGGTCAGAAAATAATGATACCCGCTGCGAGCCTCAACACTCATCGGACCGCATACATCGGTATGTATTATTTCCAATAAGTCAGTGGCTCGCTCCATAGTTGTGGAGAACGGATTCTTAGCCATCTTGCCCATGAGGTATGGTTCGCAAGCATCAAGTGAGTCATAATCAGGTGATTCCAAAAGCTCATCAGCATGGATGTTCTTCATGCACTTTACACCAATATGACCTAAACGGCAGTGCCACAAATAAATTGCACTATCATTATTAACCTTGTATCTTTTGGCTTTAATATTATGAATATGTGTATCACTACTATCGAGATTCAACAAAAAAGACCACTCATCAAGGGTGCATGACCATAAAAGATATTACTCATATAAATAGAACAACCATTATTCTCTGATTTAAATGAATAACTGTCTCGCATTAAACAAGATGCAGATATAATGTTCATGCTCAACACTTGCACCAAATAACAATTATTTAGGTCTAAAACTAATCCCGATGGTAGATGTAGAGGTAGCGTGCCGACGGTGATCACATCGACTTTGGAACCATTTCCCATGCGCACCATCACCTCGTCCTTAGCCAATCTTCGTTTAATCCGTAGCCCCTGTTTCAAGTTGCAAATATGAGCAACAGAACCAGTATCAAATACCCAGGTGCTACTACGAGCATTAGTAAGGTACACATCAATAACATGTATATCAAATATACCTTTCACTTTTTGCCATCCTTCTTATCCGCCAAATACTTGGGGCAGTTCTGCTTCCAGTGACCAGTCACTTTGTAGTAGAAGCACCCAGTCTCTGGCTTAGGTCTAGACTTGGGATTCTTCCCTTGAGCAGCAACTGGCTTGCTGTTCTTCTTGAATTTCCCCTTCTTCCCTTTGCCCTTTTTATTGAAACTAGTGGTCTTGTTAACCATCAACACTTGATGCTCCTTCTTGATTTCTACCCCCACAGCCTTTAGCATCGCGAAGAGCTCGGGAATCGCTTTCATCATTCCTTGCATATTATAGTTCATCACGAAGTTCTAGTAACTTGGTGGTAGTGACTAGAGAACTCTATCAATCACTATCTTATCTGGAAGATTAACTCCCACTTGATTCAAGCGATTGTAGTACTCGGACATTCCGAGCACATGCTCATTGGTTGAGCTATTCTCCTCCATCTTGTAGGAAAAGTACTTGTCAGAGGTCTCATACCTCTTGACTCGGGCATGAGTCTGAAATACCAATTTCAGCTCTTGGAACATCTTATATGCTATGTGGTGTCCAAAACATTTTTGAAGTCCCGGTTCTAAGCCGTAAAGCATGGCGCACTAAACTATCAAGTAGTCATCATACCAATCTTGCCAAACGTTCATAACGTCTGCATCTGCTCTTGCAGTAGGTCCGTCACCTAGCGATGCATCAAGGACATAATTCTTCTGTGCAACAATGAGGATAATCCTCAGATCATGGACCCAGTCCGCATCATTGCTACTATCATGTTTCAACTTAGCTTTCTCTAGGAACGCATTAAAATTCAAAGGAACGGTAGCACGGGACATTGATCTACAACAACATAGACATGCAAATACTATCGGATACTAAGTTCATGATAAATTAAAGTTCAATTAATCATATTACTTAAGAACTCCCACTTAGATAAACATCTCTCTAGTCATCTAAATGATCACGTGATCCATATCAACTAAACCATGTCCGATCATCACGTGAGATGGAGTAGTTTTCAATGGTGAACATCACTATGTTGATCATATCTACTATATGATTCACGTTCGACCTTTCCGTCTCAGTGTTCCGAGGTCATATCTGCATATGCTAGGCTCATCAAGTTTAACCCGAGTATTCTACACGTGCAAAACTGGCTTGCACCCGTTGTATGTGAACGTAGAGCTTATCACACTCGATCATCACATGGTGTTTTGGCACAATGAACTGTAGCAACGGTGCATATTCAGGGAGAACACTTGTACTTTAAAATTTAGTGAGGGATCATCTTATAATGCTACCGTCGTACTAAGCAAAATAAGATGCATAAAAGATAAACATCACATGCAATCAAAATATGTTATATGATACGACCATCATCATCTTGTACCTTTGATCTCCATCTCCAAAGCACCGTCATGATCTCCATCGTCACCATCTTGACACCTTGATCTCCATCGTAGCATCGTTGTCGTCTCACCAACTATTGCTTCTACGACTATCGCTACCGCTTAGTGATAAAGTAAACCAATTACATGGCGATTGCATTTCATACAAATAAAGCGACAACCATAAGGCTCCTGCTAGTAGCCGATAACTTTTACAAAACATGATCATCTCATACAACATTTTATATCTCATCACGTCTTGACCATATCACATCACAACATGCCCTGCAAAAACAAGTTAGACGTCCTCTACTTTGTTGTTGCAAGTTTTACGTGGCTGCTACGGGCTTCTAGTAAGAACCGTTCTTACCTACGCATCAAAACCACAACAATTTTTTGTCAAGTGTGCTGTTTTAACCTTCAACAAGGACTGGCCGTAGTCAAACTCGATTCAACTAAAGTTGGAGAAACAGACACCCGCCAGCCACCTATGTGCGAAGCACATCGGTAGAACCAGTCCATGAACGCGGTCATGTAATGTCGGTCCGGGCCGCTTCATCCAACAATACCGTCGAATCAAAGTAAGACGTTGGTGGTAAGCAGTATGACTATTATTGCCCAAAACTCTTTGTGGTCTACTCATGCATTAACATCTACGCATAGACCTGGCTCGGATGCCACTATTGGGGAATGTAGTCATTCAAAAAAAAATCCTACGATCACGCAAGATCTAACTAGGAGATGCATAGTAATGATATGGGAGAGTGTGTCCACGTACCCTCGTAAACCGAAAGCGGAAGCGTTTAGTAACGCGGTTGATGTAGTCGAACGTCTTCATGATCCAACAGATCCAAGTACCGAACATATGGCAACTCCGTGTTCAGCACATGTTCAGCACGATGACGTCCCTCGAGCTCTTGATCCAGTTGAGGATGAGGGAGAGTTCCGTCAGCATGACGGCGTGGAGACGGTGATGATGAAGTTACCGGCGCAGGGCTTCACCTAAGTACTATGACAATATGACCGAGGTGTTGAACTGCGGAGGGGGGCACCGCACACGGCTAAGAGATTGTCTGTTGTGCTTTGGGGTGCCACCTGCTCACGTATATAAAGGAGGGGGGAGGAGGAGGCCGGCCAAGGGGGGCGCGTGCCATAGGGGGAGTCCAACTAGGATTCACAATCCTAGTTGGACTCCCCTTCCTTTTCCAAGAGGGGGAGAGAGGGAAGGAGGAAGAGAGGGAGAAGGAAAGAGGGGGGCGGCGCCCCCTCCCTAGTCCAATTTGGACTTGCCATGGGGGGGAGCGGCCACTCCTTGCGGCCCTTCTCTCCATTCCACTAAAGCCCATGAAGGCCCAATACTTCCCCGGGGGGTTCCGGTAACCTCCCGATACTCCAAAAAATACCTGAATCACTTTGGAACCATTCTGGTGTCCGGATATAACCTTCCAATATATTGATCTTTACCTCTCGACCATTTCGAGACTCCTCGTCATATCCGTGGTCTCATCCGGGACGCCGAACAAACTTTGGTCATCAAATCACATAACTCATAATACAAATCGTCATCGAATGTTAAGCGTGGGGACCCTACGGGTTCGAGAACTATGTAGCCATGACCGAGACACATCTCCGGTCAATAACCAATAGCGGAACCTGGATGCTCATATTGGCTCCTACATATTCTACAAAGATCTTTATTGGTCAAACCGCATAACAACATACGTTATTCTCTTTGTCATAGGTATGTTACTTGCCCGAGATTCGATCATCTGTATCATCAACCTAGTTCAATATCGTTACCAGCAAGTCTCTTTACTCGTTCCGTAATACATCATCCCACAACTAACTCATTAGTCACATTGCTTGCAAGGCTTATAGTGATGTGCATTACCTAGAGGGCCCAGAGATACCTCTCCGATACTCGGAGTGACAAATCCTAATCTGAATCTATGTCAACCAACAAATACCTTCAGAGATACCTATAGAGCATCTTTATAGTCACCCAGTTACATTGTGACGTTTGATAGCACACAAGGTATTCCTCCAGAATCCGGGAGTTTCATAATCTCATAGTCAAAGGAATATGTATAAGTCATGAAGAAAGCAATAGCAATAAAACTTAACAATCATTATGCTAAGCTAACGGATGGGTCTTGGCCATCACATCATTCTCCTAATGATGTGATCTCGTTCATTAGATGACAACACATGTCTATGGTTAGGAAACTTAACCATCTTTGATTAACGAACTAGTCTAGTAGAGGCTTACTAGGGACACTATGTTTTGTCTATGTATCCACACATGTATCAAGTTTCCGGTTAATACAATTCTAGCATGGATAATAAACATTTATCATGATATAAGGAAATATAAATAATATCTTTATTATTGCCTCTAGGGCATATTTCCTTCACTACCCACATGTTAGATGTTGTTACATATTTTTATAAGAACCTTTTGCATTTGAACCTAAACCTGGTATTCATTTGGGATTTATTTTTTGGGATGCTAATGATCTTGTTGCAAAGACTCTTCTCTCAGGAAGAGATTAAGGAGGCTATTATGAGCTCTTATTCCCATGGTGCCCCTGGAGTTGATGGGTTTCCTTTTCTTTTTGTTAGACCTTTTGGGTCTTGATCAAACTAGATTTCATGGCTCTTGTGACAGATTTTGAGAATGGTACTTTGGATGTTTACAGTCTTAACTTTGCTATCATTACCCTGATTCTTAGAGAACTAACTCCTAAAGAGATCAAGAAATTGTGTCCTATTATTCTTAGTAATTGTGTGTTTGTGTTATTAAGATTTTCACCAAAGTTATGAGTACGAGGGTTTACCCTATTTGTGATAGGCTTATTTTTCAAAACTAAACTACTTTAATTAAAGGGAAGTTAATTCTTGAGAGCATAGATATGGATCATGAGGTTATCCATGAGATTCATAGAACTGATTCAAATAACTTATTTTTTTGTAGATGACAATAACTTGGTTTTAAAGTAAGACTATGAGAAATCATATGGTAGAGTGAGTTGGGAATTCCTTATGGTAATGCTCTCTTCTAGAGGCTTTGGAAGTAAATGGATTGGGTGAATTTGTAATGCCTTAATTCGAAGTTCTTTCTGTCTTAGAATTAATGATACTGATGGTACATATCTTGTGAGCTAAGGGTTTGATGCAAGGAGACCTTCTTTCTCCTTTACTTTTTAACTTAGTGGATGAAGTCATTTCTAAGATGCTTTCTAAAGTTGTTCATCATAATTTATTTTAGTCTACTTCCTCATGTTATTCCTGGTGGAGTGGTTAGTTTGTAATATGCATATGGCACTATTCTCTTCCTAGATGTTTCTATTGAACATGCTATAAATTTGAAATGGATGTTATCTTGTGTTGGGAAATTGTCTCAAATGAAAATTAACTGTCATAAAAGAGACTTACATACTCTTGGTGTGGAGGATGACCTTGCCAATTCCTTTGCCCAAATTTTCTATTGTCAAAAATTGTACCTTTTTCTTTAAGTATATGGGTGTTGCACTGCATTTCAAAAAATGAGATGGGAGGATATTCAACCTGTGATTGATAGGATCATTAAGAAAAACTCGGGTTGGCTTCGTAGAAACCTATCTTAAAGAGGGAAATTCACTTTCCTTACTATTGTATTACCAGTATTCCATCTTACCTCATGTCCATGATTAAATTTCCTAAGTGGTCCATTGAAGCTATTACTTCCCAAATGTCTCATTTCTTTTGGGGCGACATGGGAGATGAGCATAAGTAACATATGTCAAAATGGGGGCTTGTGTTCCGGAAAAAGAAATTTGGTGGTTCCTAATCTTAGGTATATTAATATGGTTTTACTTGCTTCTTGGAGTAAAAGATACTTTGATCATTTCCTAGTGATTGGAAGAGATTACTAAATATAACACTGTTCTATAGGCTAAACCTCGGTCGTGTTCTCCTTTTTGGAAAAGAATAACTTGGGACTTCTCAGGTGCCTGGCCTTTTTATCGTTGGAAGGTCGGTAATGGCTAGAATGTTGCCTTCTGGCATAATGTTTGGTTTGGTGATTGCTCTCTTAAGACTAAATTCTAGGATTTTTTGTGATTTTTCACAAGATGACGCGAATGTGCAGGTTTGGGATCATTCTGATTTGAAATTAACCTTTAGGAGATGTGTAAATGAGCAATTATTTTCTAGTTGGGAGGATCATGTATCCATTATGAAAAGTGTTGTTTTATTTGATGAAAATGATGTTCATGTTTGGTTGCTTGAATAGTCTGGTTTTCTTTCTCATTAAGTCTTTCTACAAGTTGATCAACTTTGGAGGAATGTCCCACAATTTGAACGATTGTATTTAGAAGATTAAGGGTCAATTCTTTTGGGGCTTATGGGTGGCTGCCAAAATATGTTGCCCCCTACACAGCTTATTCTGCGAGCCCAATTTTTTTTAGGTTGGGCTATCAAAATAAAAAGATTGGGCTGCCAACATAAACTGGGTAGGGGGAATCTTATTTTGGCATGCCACCCATAAGGCCCAAAAGAGCTCGCCCTAAAATTCTTCCCCGCGATCATGTTTTCATGTGTCTTATTCCCAATAATAAAAGTTTGACTAGGGATAACCCTGTTAAGCAATGCCATGTGGCCGATCCAACGTGTGTCTTTTGCAACAAAGAAGAGAGTATCAAACATTTGTCCTTTGATTGCATTGTGGCACTTAACACCTAGAAAATTGTAGTTGAAATACTTGATATACAACTTTTTTGCTCTTTTGGAGATTTAGCTATTTACGGAAAGAAAGAGAAGAATGATGTAGCAATTCACTTGGCGAAAGTGTTACTCTAATCTCGAGCACAAATGCTCCCACTTGGTCATTTCTAATTCTTGTGGAGCTTATGGTTGTTACGTGATGAATTTGTTTTTTCAGGGAGTCTGGAATGTATCCTGGGTATGTTGGGAGCTTTGGTGCATCAGTAGAAGCTGCTCTGCGCAAATGCTCGATCGTCATCGAGGGGAGCTCCTTAGGATTGCTTTGAGATTATCTGCTCTGGTTGTTTCAGTAGGATGTTTTGCAGATTGTAGTCTTCACCGAGGGGATGGGGGCATTCTTTTGTATTCCCTCCGGTCCTTTTTAGTTCGCATATGAAGTCAAACCTCGTAAACTTTGATCAAGTTTATAGAAAAAAGTACCAAGATTTAGAATGTGAAATCAATAACATTAGATGCGTCATGACTTTACTTTTTATATTGTATAAATTTTGGATTGTAGATGTTAATACTTTTTCATATAAATATGGTCAAACTTTACAAAGTTTGATTTCAGACAATCCTTATATGGAGAGTAAAAGAAACGAGAAGGTATCATGGTTGGTCTAGCGAAATGAAACAAATTGGCTAGCCAATGCGAGTTCATTCAAAAATAAAGTTGCAAACTAATGTTCTGAAAGACCGCATGAACCCAACATGGAAGCTTCGTAATGCTGATTATTAAGGCAAACAGAGGAGTAAACCAAACACCCTAAATCGTAACGATAACTGGAGGAATCAAAACGTACTTGGAGCAGGAAGATGAAAAGGAAAAATGGTAGCAAGAAGTAAGGGTGATTGTTTCCACCGTATACTTATCGAACATTAATAACCAATTTTAATCTAATTAGCCCTCTAACCGATCCTCCTCCTTTTATTATCTATATCTACATCCGGTGCCCCAGCGGCAGCCTGCTCATCATCGTCTGCGGATACGCCGCCGCCGCCGCCGCGCCGCCCCTAGCGCCAGCCCCAGCCCCGGCGGCTTCGTCCTTCACCTCGCCCTTGGGCACCCTGAATCCCGCCGCCGTCTCCATGGCCTGCCTCTGCCTGAACACCGAGTGCAGCGACGGGGACAGCATGGGGAGCTTCAGCCCCTCCACAGCGCCGAGCCCCGACGGCATCGGCAGGCTCGGCAGCGACGCGTGGCCGCCGCCGAGCGAGTACGGGTAGTTGCTCATCGGCCCCAGCGGGTCCCTCGGCGGCAGGCCGAAGGGCGCGCCACAGCCGCCCAGCCTCATCAGGCCGTCCTGCACGGACGGCGGCTCCGCCCTGCGCGCGTGGGACAGCTGCGACGCCCCCGTGCCGCCCGACGCCGCCGAGCTCCCGTGGCCGCCGTTCCTCGCGGCCGGGACCTCGTGGTTGTGCTTGCCCTCGTACGTGGTGATCACGGACTTGAGGTCGTGCGACGCGCGCTCCACGTGCTTCCGCACCGAGCACCCCGGGTGCGTGCACTTGTAGTAGCTCCTGCAATGCAAGCAGGTACGATCCATGAGAGTCTGCCATGCCTACATACATTGCTCCTAAGGAAAGTTAATTCATGCTTCAGACGTACCTTGGATTCGGGTTGCCCTTGACGACCTTCTGCCCGTACTTGCGCCAGCGATAGCCGTCGTCCAGGATGTCCACCTCGCTGGTCGTCTGGATCACGACCCGAGGCTCGCGGACAGCTCTGGACGCAGTGCTCATGTCAATGGCGCACGACTCCAGCTTCCTGAAACATTCGTCCACCCAAAATGAGCACACACATTTTTTATTTCTTTGATGAAACGAATATATGGTGAGGGCGTGAAGAGATGAGATTGTATAACCTTCTCTTGGACTCCAGTTCATCGCCCTCGGTGGTGTCGGCAGCGCCCTGGCCCTGGGACATGCTGCCATGGGCCACCCTATCATCCCCGTCCACCTCGTCAGACACGGCAGACGTGACATCCACGCCGCCCTCCGGGGACTCGAACCGGGCGGCGCCGTCATGGACCTGCATCGAAGCCGACGAGTCACAGAGCTCGCCGGGCACCGAGGGGGACGACGTGGCCTCCAGCCCGTCGCCGCGCCAGTCCTGGACAGCCACGCCCGCGTGCCACAGCGACCTCGCCTCCGCGTTCGGCTGCGAGCCACCAGCATTGCCGTAGCCGTTGTTGTTGTTGTCCGCGGGCGCGTCCATCTGCGCGTCATTGAACGGGTGAACCTGCGCGCCGCCGGCAGGTCGGCGGCCCTGGGCGGCGGGCCTGGGGTGGTTGTGCGTGCCCTTGTAGATGATCTCCGTGACGTGGCCCTCGTGCGACCGCTCCACCTTCTTCTTCACCTGGCAGCTGGGGTGCGTGCACTTGTAGTAGCTCCGCGGGTACTCGCTGTGCTTCACCTGCTTCTGCCCGTACTTCCTCCAGCTGTACCCGTCCTCGGCCGGCGCTGCTGTGGCCACCGCAGCAGGGTAGTCTCCCTTCGCCGCCTCGCTGTCCGCCGCCGTTACCGGTGGGCCGTCGTTGTTGTCGCCACCTGCCGTGGTGCTGTCAGCTGCGAGACGGTTGCGCTTGTTATTGCAGTCATGGTAGCTGCACTTCATCAGGTCTTGCCCGTTGTTGAACTGCGCTTGGTTCAGATGGCCTGGCGGAATGGCGCCTCGTGTCGTTGTCTGAATGTTGGTTTCTGTCTTGACAGGAACATCTCTGCTTGGTGCTGATGGGTGCTGACTGTTGGGTAGAGATCCCTGAAGGCAAAGGAACAGGTGTGTCACAAAAGGAAAGAGGAATTCAAAGGGTTTATTCAAATTTTTATGATCATAATAGCAATTTCATATGATCAGCCACAGCCGGCAAAAATGAGCAAGTAGAGAGAAAACATGGTAATAAACAGTAAGCAACAAAAGCACCTATTTGAGAGCCTTAAACTGTCATTCACTGCGTTTAAAAAAAATGTAAACTGTACTCTGCTAATTTATCTAGTTTTTACCATGAACCTGGTTGGCAGTATTTACAAAGGTGTCTTTTACACTAACTCCATTAAATACCAACAATAATGGTAAACAGGCTTACCAGCCACCTTGCTTTAACTAGTCGTACGAAACGCTGTTTTAATAGAAAAAAATACAGTGCCCCAAACCTAGTATTATTGAATATTACAAAATAAAGTTACAAAATACGCTGTTTACAATAAAGTTACAAAATACGCTGTTTTAAAAAACTACATTCTCTGTATGCACAAAGTCCAGTTGATAAAATTGACAATTCATGCATACACTGAAAAATGGTCAACTTACCCAGCTCCATGGTCACAAAAGGTAAACATTTCAAATGCGGGTATGCGAATGAGGATAAGAAGAAAAACTCAATGAATCACATCAGTCATTCGTGGTTGTTACATGTGGAACAATATGGTCAGCACAAAACTACTTCCATCATAGCAAAGGAGCATAATGCTATTACTTGTTTTTTTTTCAGTGCAAGGAACAAGACTATATACAGTTTCACATAACTGCTCACCTTCTTTCCTTCAGCAGTGTACTGTGATGATTTTAGGTCCAAAGGCTTGAAAGAAAATGCACCGGGACGATCTTCAATTGAGGGAGGTTCAAGCCTAGTATTATTGTTGTTATTGGTGTCACCAAGCATGAGTAACTTCCCCGTGGTTGGCGAGGACTGGCCCTGAATCACAGCATTAGAAAACATTCAGGTACTAGCTTCAGTATCAGGGTGTCTGTTTAATTGAAATTGCATACTCATGAGTTCTTTCATACATGAAAAGGAACAGAAATATACAAACTTCCATTTGCTTTTATTTTGGCAACGGTAATAAAATCTCCTCAGAGTTTGTCAAGAAAGGAAAATCTCCTCGGGTATATATAGGTGGGCTATTTGGTGGCAATGACAAAGTTAAACTTTCATGGACTTGCAGAAATTTCCAAAGTTCAGTAAAGCAAAGCATACTTAACCTCCCAATCTAGCATAGTAAACTTTCATGTACTTACAGAAATGTGAAAAGTTCAGTAAAGCAAATGCGGAAAGTTCAGTAAATCAAGTATACTTAACCTGCCAATCTAGCATCGCACTGACAAAACCAATAACAATTCCTACAGTCTGAAGCTGGAGAAAATCACAACTATGGAAATTTAAACACAATGCATACCATGGCATTGGAGAGGAACACGGGCGATTCCAGCAGCGACGCCGGGCTGAGGCCGGGCGGGATGGTCAGGTAAGGCGACTGGGCTCCTGAATATTCGCTGCCAGGCATGCTGAGCTTGGCGACGCTGAACCCAGCTCTGGCCTGCATCCGCTCGGAGAGGCTGCTGCTGGAGCTGGACCTCTGGCCGAAGTGCGGCGTCGCCGGCTTCCCTTCCTCCTGAGGCGAGCCCACGGCCACCGACAGGCCGTGCCTCTCGAACCCGGCCCCCTCGGAGCCGTCGTTGCCGCCGTCGCAGTCCTCCACCAGGGGGTCCGCGGGGAACGGGTCGGTGAGGAAGCTCGGCAGCATGCTGCAGTCTGCCCCTGGGCTCTGGTCCTTCCACTCCACGGCTAGGTGGGTGTGGCCGTCCATCTCAGGATGGAACCTGCATTCACAGAGGAGAGCCAAGCAACATCATGCAAAGCGCATTCGGTGGTAAACAAAATTCAGTAAAGACAGAAGGGCAGAAACAACATCAACGACAAGAACAGAGAAAAGGAGCCAACGGATGTGATGTAGCTTCTTGGTCTCACACAAATCTTTGGCTCAAAACACCAAAAGGATCAAGAATTGGCTTCGAGTTGCAAAAACAAGACGATCTTATCGAGCAGAAAGCTGATTCTCCAAAACTGAAAGCATGTCCATGCCCCCGGGTAAACGACAACCCGTATAACATCAAAAGGTTAGGTTGATGCGACCGGCACAGTCATCCACAAAGAAGTTGAATGTACTACCGGAAAAGGAGCCGAAAATAAAAGGTGGGGAGCGGCTGCTCCATCTTATTCACTCCAAGAACAGCAAAGGAAGAGGCCATGGACCCCTCAACGCAACAGCGTGCTGATTCGGGGCTCGGAGCTCGAGGCGCATGACAACAGGGAACAACTTTTTCTCCTAAAGCCCTTCAAAATTGCTCCAAGAACGAACTTTGGCGGAGATGGTGAAGAATGTTTTTGATAAAAGATATAGGAGGGCTGGGATCGTCACTTTTGAGCCAAACATCGTAAGTACCACGATAAAAAAGGTTGCTTCTTTGATTCCAATCGTCTGCAGGATGGGGAAATGGAGGATCGTTCATCTTGCGAGCTGGAGGAACCAAACCAAACCAGAGATAAAAAAGGAGAAGACAGACATTCAAATCAAACTTTTCCTCCACATGTCAATCGGCGAGGAATTTACGCCTATTTTTGAAAAACGGGGCGGATAAGGCAAGTGAAATTTAAACAAAATTGGATCAGAAACAACACGCATTACGCAGAGAAAGAAAAATCCAACGAAGCCACAGTTTAAAACAAAACACAACTTTTAAGGCGCATTTCGACAACCCCAAACTCTGATTTATTTTCAAGGAAGGGAATCAAAACATGACATCAGAATGATAGGATCTTGTTTGTTTACAGAAGAAATTCGAATCACAAAGAACACATACCAAAGCGCAGGGAGGAAGAACGGAATCTCCTCGCAAGAACGGAATGCGGGATATCCCACAGAGAGAGATTTGACCAAGGAACATTGGACAGAAACGGGAGACGAACCTTGTCGAGATTACGGAGAAATGCGAATCGCAGGAGCCCCCTCTCCCTGCCGGCGATGGCTCAGTCCACCAATGGCCAAGACCAGCCGCAGAGGGAACAAGGCACAAGGATCAGAGACAAATGATGAGCTGCAGCCGCAGGGAGTCAGGAAAAGAAGGTTCCTCCTGCCATTATTACTCGGCTCCCCTCTCCCCCATTCTTTTATCCTGAGGAGAGAAGAAGAAACAGAAAACAGAGGAGAGAGAGAGGAGGAGGGGCGGTTTGACCAAGAAGGTGGGGAGATGTGCGGAGGGATTCGTTGGAACCCGAGGAGGGATGACGGTGAGAGGAGAGAGAAACATGGATGGCATTGATGGCATGCTCGCCGTTCATCTCTGTCCTGCGAACTGCAGCTTTTCTCTTTCTCTTTTTTAGAGAGAGAGAGAGATGGAATTGCTCTTTTCCTCTGTTTTTTGTCTGCATTTTTCTTTCTTGCTGAATTCACTGTGGTTGTTTCTTTATCTCGGAGGTTCGGGTGTTTTCTGCTATTTTTTTGGGTAATTACCGTGCAGTCGGCACACCTTTATTGTTCAGATGATTGCGCGCTTAACGGGCATTAAAATTTCAGGGGATTTTAGTGAAGGAAACGGCACCTTCATGTGTGAACTCTTTATCACATTATTAGAGTATTTTAAAATGTGTGTAAAATGTCACCTTCCAAAAACAAATCAGCCTAAAAAACCTGGGCACATAGGAGAGCGAAGTTACTAAGGACGGGCTCGTTGGAGGACTTTTCTTCGAATGATTAAAAAATTATATTTCTAAGTTTCAATAATATAAAAATAAATCTTTGAAAACTTTTACATATTCGTGACTGATCTGTAAGATTTCATTCAAAAATATTATGATTTGCAAGCTGCACAAAAGAAACAAAATCTCGGCCCAACAACAAAAAATGGCCCATTTTCATGTACGTATTTGTGTGTTTTTTGGTCTATGCCATGTATAAAAGTATATTATTCTGGAAATTTCCATGAACATGCTATATATGTATTTGGGAGTGTACATTTTTTTTTATTGTTAGTGATGTGGAAATATGTTTTCTTTAAAGTCCTTCGATGAGCTTGTCTTCATTTTCCACTTTTCACGCACATAGTGCCTACTAGAGGCTTGCTTCTTTCTTTTTTTTGAGAATACTAGAGGCTTGCTTTACTATGTTGTTCTTCAGTCGTGTAAATAACTTTTGTATCTAGTAGATTAGGGTAGTCGTTTGTTGTGTTTTAATTTTGGATGTGTTTGGTTCGAGTCAATTTCTCCCATCACCCGATGACGACATAGTCTGATTTCGTTAGATGTGTTTGGTTAGCTCGGCCTAGTAGCACACACATACCATTGTAACGGTTTGCAACCTGGTTCAACTTTGATTCCGCCGAATCCTAGCCGTAAACAAGTCACGTTACAGGACATGCTCGAACCCTCCAACATCTTTCCCCGTATAGTAGCAGCGGCGAGGGCCACGTCCCACTTATGGTCCGGGCCAAGTGGGGGCCGAGAAGACATAGGAGAGCATCCGTAGATGCGCAGATGGGCGGAGGGAGGCGTGTCGTGGCTGGCCGGGATGCCGGGGCAGTGGCCGGCGGTGTAGTCGGTGCCGGCGGAGCGGCCAGAGGTGCCTCGCAGTCCTAGCTCCATGACCGGCTAGAGAAAGCTAGACTTGTTGTAGGTCTGGTGGGGGCGTCCGGCAGCGGCCGATGGCGTCGAGGAAGGAGAGGGGACCACCATTTCCCTTCCCTTGTCTCCTCTCTTTCCTCTCTTTCATTTTCTGCAACCGGCGGCCAAATTCATCTAGCGGAATGAACCAAACAAAATAGATAATCATCTGTTACCTCCGTAATCACATGTTGATTTAGTTCCCTTATCATTTGCATTGCCCCTCTAAAAAACAAACACCTCCTTTAACTACGTTGGCTTGGGTTTAATTATGTTATGTCAGCGTCTTTTTTATATATCGTGTTGGGTTTTTGTCGTAAACAATATTTGTTCTGAGACGAGGGTGGATTGGTTTGGTGCATGGTTGTGATGTCTTTACATGTTTCGTCATCAATGTTAGCTTGTGGTGGTTGTGTGAGCCTCTTGGGAGAACCTATTTCACGCTTAAAATCTGAAATTGTTGTTATAACACTCAATAGGTTGGCCCATGAAACTATCGCTCTCTCAGCTCGGCTCCCTGCTTCACTTGCTCATTTAGCCTTTTTATGCTCGCTACACTTCTAGGTGAGAGAAAAACTAGGTATCTTTTGTATTTGATTTTTTTTTGTTAAATCAAAAAATGTTCATGGATTGTTTTTAAATGCAAATTTAAAAACCATGGTTTTGAAAAAATAATCTTCACTAATTTTAAATATATTCAAGGATTTTCAAAATGTGTGTGATTTTAGAAAAGGTTCTCATATTTTAAAATGGTCACAAAACTTAAAAATTGTTCATAAACTTTAAAAGTATTCATGCATTTTAAAAATATTCCTAAATTTTAAAAAATGTCAGCAGATTTTAAAGAGTGATTACGCGTTTTGAAATGTTCGTATTAATATTCATGAATTAAAATGTGAAAAAAAAGGAACAACAAAACCCAAAACTCTGACCCATGGACACACGCCCTCACGGGCAGGGCCATAGCAAGCCCACAATCCTCGAAGAACCAAGCACACCTAAAAACCCAATTGCCATGAGTCTTATTGTGTCTTCGACATTTGATTCTCTCAAGTACTCTGGTTCAAACACCATTACTTCCAAGCATGTGCGCGCACACATCCGGAGATACTCATCTTACTAATATGCGGCCATGTCATGCGCAAGCTGTTGGGGAACGTAGCATAAATTCAAAATTTTCCTACGTGTCACCAAGATCAATCTATGGAGAGACCAGCAACGAGGGGAAGGAGAGTGCATCAACATACCCTTGTAGATCGCTAAGCGGAAACGTTCAAGTGAACGGGGTTGATGGAGTCGTACTCGTCGTGATCCAAATCACCGATGACCAAGTGCCGAACGGACGGCACCTCCGCGTTCAACACACGTACAGCCCGGTGACGTCTCCCATGACTTGATCCAGCAAGGAGAGAGGAAGAGGTTGAGGAAGACTCCATCCAGCAGCAGCACAACGGCGTGGTGGTGATGGAGGAACGTGGCAATCCTGCAGGGCTTCGCCAAGCACCGCGAGATATGAGGAGAAAGAGAGGGAGGGCTGCACCAACAGGCAGAGATCAGATCGCGTGTTATGGGTAGCCCCAGGCCTCACTATATATAGGGGAGAGGGAGGAGGGTGCGCCCCCTCTAGGGTTCCCACCCCTAGGGGGGGCGGCAGCCCTAGATGGGAAAGGGGAGGCGGCCAAGAGGGGGAGAGAGGGGGCGCCCCCTAGGGTGGGCCTTAGGCCCATCTAAGCCTAGGGTTTCCCCTCTCTCCTCCTTTGCTGCGCCTTGGGCCCTGTGGGAGGCGCACCAGCCCACTTAGGGGCTGGTCCCTCACCACCCTTGGCCCATGCAAGCCTCCGGGGCATGTGGCCCCACTTGGTGGACCCCCGGGACCCTCCCGGTGGTCCAGATACGTTACCGATAAACCCCGAAACTCTTCCGGTGACCAAAACAGGACTTCCCATATATAAATCTTTACCTCCGGACCATTCCGGAACTCCTCGCGACGTCCAGGATCTCATCCGGGACTCCGAACAACATTCGGTAACCACATACAAACTTCCTTTATAACCCTAGCGTCATCGAACCTTAAGTGTGTAGACCCTACGGGTTCGAGAGACAAGCAGACATGACCGAGACGTTCTCCGGTCAATAACCAACAGCGGGATCTGGATACCCATGTTGGCTCCCACATGCTCCACGATGATCTTATCGGATGAACCACGATGTCAAGGACTTAATCAATCCCGTATACAATTCCCTTTGTCTAGCGGTATTGTACTTGCCCGAGATTCGATCGTCGGTATCCCTATACCTTGTTCGTTACCGGCAAGTCTCTTTACTCGTTCCGTAACACATCATCCCGTGATCAACTCCTTGATCACATTGTGCACATTATGATGATGTCCTACCGAGTGGGCCCAGAGATACCTCTCCGCTTACACGGAGTGACAAATCCCAGTCTCGATTCGTGCCAACCCAACAGACACTTTCGGAGATACCTGTAGTGCACCTTTATAGTCACCCAGTTACGTTGTGACGTTTGGTACACCCAAAGCATTCTTACGGTATCCGGAGTTGCATAATCTCATGGTCTAAGGAAATGATACTTGACATTAGAAAAGCTTTAGCATACGAACTACACGATCTTTGTGCTAGGCTTAGGATTCGGTCTTGTCCATCACATCATTCTCCTAATGATGTGATCCCGTTATCAATGGCATCCAATATCCATGGTCAGGAAACCATAACCATCTATTGATCAACGAGCTAGTCAACTAGAGGCTTACTAGGGACATGGTGTTGTCTATGTATCCACACATGTATCTGAGTTTCCTATCAATACAATTCTAGCATGGATAATAAACGATTATCATGAACAAGGAAATATAATAATAATCAATTTATTATTGCCTCTAGGGCATATTTCCAACAGTCTCCCACTTGCACTAGAGTCAATAATCTAGTTCACATCGCCATGTGATTAACACTCACAGGTCACATCGCCATGTGACCAACATCCAAAGAGTTTACTAGAGTCAATAATCTAGTTCACATCACTATGTGATTAGCACTCAATGAGTTCTGGGTTTGATCATGTTGCTTTTGAGAGAGGTTTTAGTCAATGGGTCTGAACCTTTCAGATCCGTGTGTGCTTTACAAATCTTTATGTCATCTCCTAGATGCAGCTACCACGCTCTATTTGGAGCCATTTCAAATAACTGTTCTACTTGGAGTTATTCTAAATTTGTTGCTCCATTATACGTATCCGGTATCTCTACTCAGAGCTATCCGGATAGGTGTTAAGCTTGCATCATCGTAACTCTTTACGTCGAACTCTTTATCACCTCCATAACCGAGAAAATTCCTTAGTCCACTAGTTACTAAGGATAACTTTGACCGCTGTACTGTGATCCATTCTTGGATCACTCTTGTACCCCTTGACTGACTCATGGCAAGGCACACTTCAGGTGCGGTACACAGCATAGCATCCTGTAGAGCCTATGTCTTAAGCATAGGGGACGACCTTCGTCCTTTCTCTCTATTCTGCCATGGTCGAGCTTTAAGTCTTAACTTCATACCTTACAACTCAGGCAAGAACTCCTTTTTTGACTGATCCATCTTGAACACCTTCAAGATCATGTCAAGGAATGTGCTCATTTGAAAGTACCATTAAGCGTTTTGATCTATCCTTATAGATCTCGATGCTCAATGTTCAAGTAGCTTAATCCAGGCTTTCCATTGAAAAACACTTTTCAAATAACCCTATATGCTTTCCAGAAATTCTACATCATTTCTGATCATCAATATGTCAACAACATATACTCATCAGAAATTCTATAGTGCTCCCACTCACTTCCTTGGAAATACAAGTTTCTCATAAACTTTGTATACACCCAAATTCTTTGATCATCTTATCTAAGCATACATTCCAACTCCGAGATGCTTACTCCAGTCCTCAAAAGGATTGATGGTGCTTTGCATACTTATTAGCATCTTTCAGGATTGACAAAACCTTCCGGTTGTATCACATACAACCTTTCCTCAAGAAAATTGTCGAGGAAACAATGTTTTGACATCCTATCTGCAAGATTTCATAAATAATGCAGTAATCGCTAATATAATTCCAACAGACTCTTAGCATCTCTACGAGTGAAAAAGTCTCACCGTAGTCAACTCCTTGAACTTGTCAGGAAACACCTTAACGGCAAGTCGAGCTTTCTCAATGGTGACACTTACCATCATTGTCTGTCTTCCTTTTAAAATCCATCTGTACTCAACAGCCTTACGACCATCAAGTAGTTCTTCCAAAGTCTACACTTTGTTTTCATATATGGATCCTCTCTCGGATTATATGGCCTCGAGCCATTTATCGGAATCCGGGCCCACCATCGCTTCTCCATAGCTCGTAGGTTCATTGTTGTCTAGCAACATGACTTCCAAGACAGGATCACATACCACTCTGAAGTAGTGCGCATCCTTGTCATCCGACGAGGTTTGGCAGTGACTTGATCTGAAGTTTCATGATCACTATCATAAGCTTCCACTTTAATTGGGGTAGGTGCCACAGGAACAACTCCCTGTGCCCTGCCACACACTAGTTGAAGAGACGGTTCAATAACCTCATCAAGTCTCCACCATTCCCCCACTCAATTCTTTCGAGAGAAACTTTTCCTCGAGAAAGGACCTGATTCTTGAAACAATCCCTTATTGCTTTCGGATCTGAGACAGGAGGTATACCCAACTGTTTTTGGGTGTCCTATGAAGATGCATTTATCCGCTTTGGGTTCGAGCTTATCAGCCTGAAACTTTTTCACATAAGTGTCGCAGCCCCAAACCTTTTAAGAAATGACAGCTTAGGTTTCTCTAAACCATAGTTCATATGGTGTCATCTCATCGGAATTACGTGGTGCCCTATTTAAAGTGAATGTGGTTGTCTCTAATGCCTAACCCATAAAACTATTGTGGTAATTCAATGAGAGACATCATGGTATGCATCATATCCAATAGGGTGCAGTTATGATGTCGGACACACCATCACACTATGGTGTTCCAGGCTGTATTAGTTGTGAAACAATTTCCACAATGTCTTAATTCTGTGCCAAACTCGTAATTCAGATATTCATCTCTATGATCATATCATAGATCTTTTATCCTCTTGTCACGATGATCTTTCAACTTCACCCTGAAATTACTTGAACCTTTCAATAATTCAGACTCGTGATTCATCAAGTAAATATACTCAACATCTACTCAAATCATCTGTGAAGTAAGAACATAACGATATCCACTACACGCCTCAGCACTCATTGGACTGCACACATCAAAATGTATTACTTCCAGCAAGTTGCTTTCTGGTTCCATTTTACTGAAACCGAGGCTTTCAGTCATCTTGCCCATGTGGTATGATTTGCATGTCTCAAGTGATTCAAAATCAAGTGAGTTCAAACGGTCCATCTGCATGGAGTTTCTTCATGCATATACACCAACAGACATAGTTCGCATGTCTCAAACTTTTCAAAAACGAGTGAGCCCAAAGATCCATCAATCATGGAGCTTCTTCATGCGTTTTATACCGATATGACTTACTGGCAGTGCCACAAGTAGGTGGTACTATCATTACTATCTTTTGGCATGAACATGTGTATCACTACGATCGAGATTCAATAAACCATTCATTTTAGGTGTAAGACCATTGAAGGTATTATTCAAATAAACAGAGTAACCATTATTCTCCTTAAATGAATAACCGTATTGCGATAGACATAATCCAATCATGTCTATGATCAACGCAAACACCAATCTCGATGGTAGAGGGAGCGTACGATATTTGATCACATCAAGCTTGGGAAAAATTTCCAACACATATTGCCAGCTCACCTTTAACTAGTCTCCGCTTATTCCGTAGCTTTTATTTCGAGTTACTAACACTTAGCAACCGAACCGGTATCTAATACCCTGGTGCTACTAGGAGTACTAGTAAAGTACACATCAACACAATGTATATCCAATATACTTCTATCGACCTTGCCAGCCTTCTAATCTACCAAGTATCTAGGGTAATTTTGCTCCAGTGGCTGTTCCCCTTATTACAGAAGCACTTAGTCTCGGGTTTGGGTTCAACTTTGGGTTTCTTCACTAGAGCAGCAGCTGAATTGCCGTTTCATGAAGTATCCCTTCGTGCCCTTGCCCTTCTTGAAACTAGTGGTTTCACCAACCATCAACAATTGATGCTCCTTCTTGATTTCTACTTTTGTGGTGTCAAACATCGCGAATATCTCAAGGATCATCATATATGTCCCGGATATATTATAGTTCATCATGAAACTCTAGCAGCTTGGTGGTAATGACTTCGGAGAAACATCACTATCTCATCTGGAAGATCAACTCCCACTTGATTCAAATGATTGTTGTACTCAGACAATCTGAGCACAAGTTCAACAATTGAGCTTTTCTCCCTTAGTTTGCAGGTTAAGAAAATCGTCGGAGGTCTTATACCTCTTGACGTGGGCTCAAGCCTGAAATCCCAATTTCAGCCCTCGAAACATCTCATATGTTTCGCGACGTTTCAAAATGTCTTCGGTGCCTCAACTCTAAACCGTTTAACTGAACTATCACGTAGTTATCAAAATGTGTACGTCAGATGTTCACAACATCCACAGACAACGTTCGAGGTTCAGCACACTGAGCGGTGCATTAAGGACACAAGCCTTCTATGAAGCAATGAGGACAATCCTCAGTTTACGGACCTAGTCCGCATAATTGCTACTATCAACTTTCAACTAATTTTTCTCTAGGAACATATCTAAACAGTAGAACTGAAGCGCGAGCTACGACATAATTTGTGAAGACCTTTTGACTATGTTCAGGATAATTAAGTTCATCTTATGAACTCCCACTCAGATAGACATCCCTCTAGTCATCTAAGTGATTACATGATCCGAGTCAACTAGGCCGTGTCCGATCATCACGTGAGACAGACTAGTCATCATCGGTGAACATCTTCATGTTGATCGTATCTACCATACGACTCATGCTCGACCTTTCGGTCTCTTGTGTTCCGAGGCCATGTCTGTACATGCTAGGCTCGTCAAGTTAACCCTAAGTGTTTTGCATGTGTAAAACTGTCTTACACCCGTTGTATGTGAACGTAAGGATCTATCACACCCGATCATCACGTGGTGCTTCGAAACGACGAACTTTAGCAACGGTGCACAGTTAGGGGAGAACACATTCTTGAAATTGTAATGAGGGATCATCTTATTTACTACCGTCGTTCTAAGCAAATAAGATCTATAAACATGATAAACATCACATGCAATCAAATAATAGTGACATGATATGGCCAATATCATATAGCTCCTTTGATCTCCATCTTGGGGCTCCATGATCATCTTGTCACCGGCATGACACCATGATCTCCATCATCGTGTCTTCTTGAAGTTGTCTCGTCATCTATTACTTCTACTACTATGGCTAACGCTTTAGCAATATAGTAAAGTAATTACATGACGTTTAAGTTGACACGCAGGTCATAAATAAATAAAGACAACTCCTATGGCTCCTGCCGGTTGTCATACTCATCGACATGCAAGTCGTGATACCTATTACAAGAACATGATCAATCTCATACATCACATATATCATTCATCACATCCTTTTGGCCATATCACATCACATAGCATACCCTGCAAAAACAAGTTAGACGTCCTATAATTGTTGTTTGCATGTTTTACGTGGCTGCTATGGGTTTCTAGCAAGAACGTTTCTTACCTACGCAAAACCACAACGTGATATGCCAATTGCTATTTACCCTTCATAAGGACCCTTTTCATCGAATCCGACCCGACTACAGCGGGAGAGACAGACACCCGCCAGCCACCTTATGCAACTAGTGCATGTTTGTCAGTGGAACCGGTCTCACGTAAGCATACGTGTAAGGTTGGTCCGGGCCGCTTCATCCCACAATACCGTCGAATCAAGATAAGACTAGTAACGGCAAGCATATTGAACAAAATCAACGCCCACAACTTCTTTGTGTTCTACTCGTGCATAGAATCTACGCATAGACCTAGCTCATGATGCCACTGTTGGGGAACGTAGCATAAATTCAAAATTTTCCTACGTGTCACCAAGATCAATCTATGGAGCGACCAGCAACGAGGGGAAGGAGAGTGCATCTACATACCCTTGTAGATCGCTAAGCGGAAGCGTTCAAGTGAACGGGGTTGATGGAGTCGTACTCGTCATGATCCAAATCACCGATGACCAAGTGCTGAACGGACGACACCTCCGCGTTCAACACACGTACAGCCCGGTGACGTCTCCCATGCCTTGATCCAGCAAGGAGAGAGGGAGAGGTTGAGGAAGACTCCATCCAGCAGCAGCACAACGGCGTGGTGGTGATGGAGGAGCGTGGCAATCCTGCAGGGCTTCGCCAAGCACCGCGAGATATGAGGAGAAAGAGAGGGAGGGTTGCACCAACAGGCAGAGATCAGATCGCGTGTTATGGGCAGCCCTAGGCCTCACTATATATAGGGGAGAGGGAGGAGGGTGCGCCCCCTCTAGGGTTCCCACCCCTAGGGGGGCGGCAGCCGTAGATGGGAAAGGGGAGGCGGCCAAGAGGAGGAGAGAGGGGGCGCCCCCTAGGGTGGGCCTTAGGCCCATCTAAGCCTAGGGTTTCCCCTCTCTCCTCCTTTGCTGCGCCTTGGGCCTTGTGGGAGGTGCACCAGCCCACTTAGGGGCTGGTCCCTCACCACCCTTGGCCCATGCAAGCCTCCGGGGCATGTGGCCCCACTTGGTGGACCCCCAAGACCCTCCCGGTGGTCCCGGTACGTTACCGATAAACCCCGAAACTCTTCCGGTGACCAAAACAGGACTTCCCATATATAAATCTTTACCTCCGGACCATTCCGGAACTCCTCGTGACGTCCGGGATCTCATCCGGGACTCCGAACAACATTCGGTAACCACATACAAACTTCCTTTATAACCCTAGCGTCATCGAACCTTAAGTGTGTAGACCCTACGGGTTCGGGAGACAAGCAGACATGACCGAGACGTTCTCCGGTCAATAACCAACAGCGGGATCTGGATACCCATGTTGGCTCCCACATGCTCCACGATGATCTCATCGGATGAACCACGATGTCAAGGACTTAATCAATCCCGTATACAATTCCCTTTGTCTAGCGGTATTGTACTTGCCCGAGATTCGATCGTCGGTATCCCTATACCTTGTTCAATCTCGTTACCGGCAAGTCTCTTTACTCGTTCCGTAACACATCATCCCGTGATCAACTCCTTGATCACATTGTGCACATTATGATGATGTCCTACCGAGTGGGCCCAGAGATACCTCTCCGCTTACACGGAGTGACAAATCCCAGTCTCGATTCGTGCCAACCCAACAGACACTTTCGGAGATACCTGTAGTGCACCTTTATAGTCACCCAGTTACGTTGTGACGTTTGGTACACCCAAAGCATTCCTACGGTATCCGGGAGTTGCACAATCTCATGGTCTAAGGAAATGATACTTGACATTAGAAAAGCTTTAGCATACGAACTACACGATCTTTGTGCTAGGCTTAGGATTGGGTCTTGTCCATCACATCATTCTCTTAATGATGTGATCCCGTTATCAATGACATCCAATGTCCATGGTCAGGAAACCGTAACCATCTATTGATCAACGAGCTAGTCAACTAGAGGCTTACTAGGGACATGGTGTTGTCTATGTATCCACACATGTATCTGAGTTTCCTATCAATACAATTCTAGCATGGATAATAAACGATTATCATGAACAAGGAAATATAATAATAATCAATTTATTATTGCCTCTAGGGCATATTTCCAACACAAGCATCCTCATATATAGCAGTTGTGTACTTCTAGTGACTAGAGAATCGAATACAACCAATAACATCATTCTTCTCTTTAAATAACCTTCATAGGCCCTAACACCACACTTGATGCTCAAGAACAATGGTCATCACATCCAGTATAAACGATGCAAATAGCGCTCGAAGATTGAATCGGGGGGCAAAGTAGTTCTCATAGAGATCAAGATGCCCCATGCCCCGACACCAATTGAACACTCAATGTCCTGACGTTGAACCCTTTAAGTGGAGAACATGCTCCTCTACACTTTGTTTCTTCATGAACTACCACCATTATAACCGATTCATCCTCATCTTGCTCATCATCATGTGAAGAAAACGAATCCTAGAACTCAACATAGAATCACCCCTCGTCTGAATTCATCATATTAAACTCAATGTAAACAAGAAAAACCTTTAAAATGCGCTATGACATTTGATCAAACACTTATTGTGTGTGGTGTCCTCCATGGACGGCGTCGACAGGGGTGGATGTCACCTTGGGCTCCTGGTGGATTCGGAGGGTGGGGCAGACTTCTATTCAGATCAATGACGAGGTGGGCGGCTGCTTCTCCCGTAGGAATTGTTGGGTTTCCCTAAAGAGGAAGGGTGATGTAGCACCCAGCAGAAAGTATTTTCCTCGGTTAAGAATCAAGGTTTACTCGAACCAATAGGAGTCTCCAAGCTAACAAGATAAGCAGTACCTACACACAAACAAAATAAATTCTTGCACCCAACTTGACAAGGGGGTTGTCAATCCCCTCGTCTTGCTAGTTGCAAGGATAAAAGCAAACGGCGCTAGATAGTGATATAGCAAAGCGACAACATTATAAGAGTAAATAAAGGAGCAATTGAGGAACATAAGTATTTATAGGAAATGGACCCGGGGTCCATAGGTTCACTAGTGGCGTCTCTCTCGAAAGCAGGTAATGGCATGGTAAACAAATTACTATTGGCCAATTAACAGAAAAGCAGCATCCATAATGATCATTCTGTTGGGGATCGTTACAGAATTAAAAAAATTCTATGCATCACCAAGATCAATCTATGGAGAGACAAGCAATGAGAGAGAGAGGAGTGCATCTTCATACCCTTGAAGATCGCGAGACGGAAGCGTTACAAGAATGCGGATGAAGGAGTTGTACTCACAGCGATTCAGATCGCGGTTGATTCCGATCTAAGCACCGAACAACGGCGCCTCCACGTTCAACACACGTGCAGCACGGGGACGTCTCCTCCTTCTTGAGCCAGCAAGGGCAATGGAGAAGTTGGGGAAGAACTCCGGCAGCACGATGGTGCCAATACACGAGAGGCGACCCCCTCGAGTCGACGCGGTAGGAGCCCGGTACCGCAGCGGTACTGCGACTGTGAACCCACAAGCGGTACTACCATTGGGTACCGCGGTACTACCGCTTGGACCAAAGCATGCTCAAAACGCAAGAAAAGAGACCTCCATCGATGCGGGAAGGCTTAGAGGGTGCGAAAAGGAAGTGTACGTGATGATTCCACCCAAGCCTTACCAAAGCAGACCCCCTCTTGATAGTACGGTGACTCCTATGAGACAAGACCACAAAACTAGAAACGAAAGAGCTACACCGTCTTGAATAAAAAACTCCGAGGGGAAAGAATCGTCTCGTGCGAAAGGATGAATCCCTGAAAAGCTCAAAGCACATGATTAGTCCGCAAAAGCATTATCATCAATCACCAAAACACCTTAGGGATAAATATGCCCTTACAGGAGAGTTGTGCCTTGGATGAGGTGTTGCTGCCCTCCCTCCTCCCCTCTATTTATAGGGGGAAGGGGCCGGCCCCTCTAGGGGAGGTGGCTTGCCCCCCAAGCCAAGGGGGCACCCCTTTTAGGGTTCCCCCTAAACTCTAGGCGCATGGGCCCTAGGGGGATGGCGCCCGACCCACTTAGGGGCTGGTTCTCTTCCACATACAGCCCATAGGGCCCTCCGGGGCAGGTGGACCCTCCCGGTGGACTCCCGGAACCCCTTCGGTGGTCCCGGTACAATACTGGCAAACCCCCGAATACTTCTGGTGACCGTATGATGACTTCCCATATATAAATCTTCACCTCCGGACCATTCCGGAACTCCTCGTGACATCCGGGATCTCATCCGGGACTCCGAACAACATTCGGTAACCGCATTCTAATTCTCATAACAACTCTAGCGTCACTGAACCTTAAGTGTGTAGACCCTACGGGTTCGGGAACCATGTAGACATGACCGAGACATCTCTCCGGCCAATAACCAACAGCGGGATCTAGATACCCATGTTGGCTCCCACATGTTCCATGACGATCTCATCGGATGAACCATGTGTTGGGGAACGTAGTAATTTGGAAAATTTTCCTACGCACACGCAAGATCATGGTGATGCATAGCAACGAGAGGGGAGAGTATGATCTACGTACCCTCGTAGACCGTCAGCGGAAGCGTTATGACAATGCGGTTGATGTAGTCATACGTCTTCATGGCCCGACCGATCAAGCACCGAAACTGCGACACCTCCGAGTTCTAGCACACGTTCAGCTCGATGACGATCCCCGAACTCCGATCCAGCAAAGTGTCGGGGAAGAGTTTCGTCAGCACGACGGCATGGTGACGATCTTGATGTTCTACTGTCGTAGGGCTTCGCCTAAGCACCACTACAATATTATCGAGGACTATGGTGGAAGGGGGCACCGCACACGGCTAAGAGAACGATCTTAGAGATCAACTTGTGTGTCTAGGGGTGCCCCCTGCCCCCGTATATAAAGGAGCCAAGGGGGGGTGCAGCCGGCCCTAGGAGGAGGCGCACAGGAGGAGTCCTACTCCTACCAGGAGTAGGACTCCCCCCTTTCCCTAGTTGGATTAGGACTTGGGGAAGAAGGAAGAGAGGGAAGAAAGGAAAGGGGGGCGTCGCCCCCCCCCCCTCCTTGTCCAATTCGGACTTGGGGGGGGGAGGGGCGCGCGGCAGCCCCTAGGCCTCCTCTCCTATTCCTCCACTAGGCCCATTAAGGCCCATTAGGTTACCGAGGGGTTCCGGTAACCTCCCAGTACTCCGATAAAATGCCTATTTCACCCGGAACACTTCTGGTGTCCAAACATAGGCTTCCAATATATCAATCTTTATGTCTCGACCATTTCGAGACTCCTCGTCATGTCCGTGATCACATCCGGGACTCCGAACTAACTTTGGTACATCAAAATATATATAAACGCATAATGAAACTGTCATCATAACGTTAAGTGTGCGGACCCTACGGGTTCGAGAATAATGTAGACATGACCGAGACATGTCTCCGGTCAATAACCAATAGCGGAACCTGGATGCTCATATTGGCTCCCACATATTCTACAAAGATCTTTTATCGGTCAGACCGCATAACAACATACTTTGTTCCCTTTGTCATCGGTATGTTACTTGCCCGAGATTCGATCGTTGGTATCTCAATACCTAGTTCAATCTCGTTACCGGCAAGTCTCTTTACTCGTTTCGTAATACATCATCTCACAACTAACTCATTAGTTGCAATGCTTGCAAGGCTTATGTGATGTGCATTACCGAGAGGGCCCAGAGATACCTCTCCGACAATCGGAGTGACAAATCCTAATCTCGAAATACGCCAACCCAACATGTACCTTTGGAGACACCTGTAGAGCTCCTTTATAATCACCCAGTTACGTTGTGACGTTTGGTAGCACACAAAGTGTTCCTCCGGCAAACGGGAGTTGCATAATCTCATAGTCATAGGAACATGTATAAGTCATGAAGAAAGCAATAGCAACATACTAAACGATCGGGTGCTAAGCTAATGGAATGGGTCATGTCAATCACATCATTCTCCTAATAATGTGATCCCGTTAATCAAATGACAACACATGTCTATGGTTAGGAAACTTAACCATCTTTGATTAACGAGCTAGTCAAGTAGAGGCATACTAGTGACGTTTAGTTTGTCTATGCATTCACACAAGTATTATGTTTCCGGATAATACAATTCTAGCATGAACAATAAACATTTATCATGATATAAGGAAATAAAATAATAACTTTATTATTGCCTCTAGGGCATATTTCCTTCAGTCTCCCACTTGCACTAGAGTTAATAATCTAGATTACACAGTAATGATTCTAACACCCATGGAGCTTTGGTGCTGATCATGTTTTGCTCATGGAAGAGGCTTAGTCAATGGGCCTGCTACATTCAGATCCATATGTATCTTGCAAATCTCTATGTCTCCCACCTGGACTATATCCTGGATGGAATTGAAGCGTCTCTTGATGTGATTGGTTCTCTTGTGAAATCTGGATTCCTTTGCCAAGGCAATTGCACCAGTATTGTCACAAAAGATTTTCATTGGACCCGATGCACTAGGTATGACACCTAGATCGGATATGAACTCCTTCATCCAGACTCCTTCGTTTGCTGCTTCCGAAGCAGCTATGTACTCTGCTTCACATGTAGATCCCGACACAACGCTTTGTTTAGAACTGCACCAACTGACATCTCCACCGTTTAATGTAAACACGTATCCGGTTTGCGATTTAGAATCGCCCGGATGAGTGTCAAAGCTTGCATCAACGTAACCATTTACATGAGCTCTTTGTCACCTCCATATATGAGAAACATATCCTTAGTCCTTTTTCAGGTATTTCAGGATGTTCTTGACCGATGTCCAGTGATGCACTCCTGGATTACTTTGGTACCTCCCTGCTAGACTTATAGCAAGACACACATCAGGTCTGGTACACAGCATTGCATACATGATAGAGCCTATGGCTGAAGCATAGGGAACATCTTTCATTTTCTCTCTATCTTCTGCATTGGTCGGGCATTGAGTCTTACTCAATTTCACACCTTGTAACACAGGCAAGAATCCTTTCTTTGCTTGATCCATTTTGAACTTCTTCAAAACTTTGTCAAGGTATGTGCTTTGTGAAAGTCCAATTAAGCATCTTGATCTATCTCTATAGATCTTAATGCCCAATATGTAAGCAGCTTCTCCGAGGTCTTTCATTGAAAAACTCTTATTCAAGTATCCCTTTATGCTATCCAGAAATTCTATATCATTTCCGATTAGTAATATGTCATCTACATATAATATCAGAAATGCTAAAGAGCTCCCACTCACTTTCTTGTAAATAAAGGCTTCTCCAAAAGTCTGTACAAAACCAAATGCTTTGATCACACTATCAAAGCGTTTATTCCAACTCCGAGAGGCTTGCACCAGTCCATAAATGGATCGCTGGAGCTTGCACACTTTGTTAGCTCCCTTTGGATTGACAAAACCTTCCGGCTGCATCATACACAACTCTTCTTCCAGAAATCCATTCAGGAATGCAGTTTTGACATCCATCTACCAAATTTCATAATCATAAAATGCGTCAATTGCTAACATGATTCGGACAGACTTAAGCATCGCTACGGGTGAGAAGGTCTCATCGTAGTCAATCCCTTGAACTTGTCAAAAACCTTCTGCGACAAGTCAAGCTTTGTAGACAGTAACATTACCGTCAGCGTCAGTCTTCTTCTTAAAGATCCATTTATTCTCAATTGCTTGCCGATCTGTGGGCAAATCAACCAAAGTCCACACTTTGTTCTCATACATGGATCCCATCTCAGGTTTCATGGCTTCAAGCCATTTTGCGGAATCTGGGCTCACCATCACTTCTCCATAGTTCGTAGGTTCATCATGATCTAGTAGCATGACTTCCAGAACAGGATTACCATACCACTCTGGTGCGGATCTTACTCTGGTTGATCTACGAGGTTCAGTAGTATCTTGTTTTGAAGTTTCATGATCATCATCATTAGCTTCCTCACTAATTGGTGTAGGTGTCACAGAAACCGGTTTCTGTGATGTACTACTTTCCAATAAGGGAGCAGGTACAGTTACCTCATCAAGTTCTACTTTCCTCCCACTCAATTCTTTCGAGAGAAACTCCTTCTCTAGAAAGTTTCCGAATTTAGCAACAAAAGTCTTGCCTTCAGATCTGTGATAGAAGGTGTATCCAATAGTTTCCTTTGGATATCCTATGAAGACACATTTCTCCGATTTGGGTTCAAGCTTATCAGGTTGAAGCTTTTTCACATAAGCATCGCAGCCCCAAACTTTCAGAAACGACAACTTTGGTTTCTTGCCAAACCACAGTTCATAAGGCGTCGTCTCAACGGATTTTGATGGTGCCCTATTTAACGTGAATGCGGCCGTCTCTAAAGCATAACCCCAAAACGATAGCGGTAAATCAGTAAGAGACATCATAGATCGCACCATATGTAGTAAAGTACGATTACGACGTCCGGACACACCATTACGCTGTGGTGTTCCGGGTGGCGTGAGTTGCGAAACTATTCCGCATTGTTTCAAATGTACACCAAACTCATAACTCAAATATTCTCCTCCACGATCAGATCGTAGGAATTTTATTTTCTTGTTACGATGATTTTCAACTTCACTCCAATAGGGTGCAACTATGATGTTCGGACACACCATCACACTATGGTGTTCCAGGCGGTATTAATTGTGAAACAATTTCCACAATGTCTTAATTGTGTGCCAAAACTCGTAACTCAGATATTCATCTCTATGATCATATCATAGAGATTGTATCCTCCTGTCACAATGATCTTCTACTTCACTCTGAAATTACTTGAACCATTCAATAATTCAGACTTGTGTTTCATCAAGTAAATATTCTCAACAACTACTCGAATCATCTGTGAAGTAAGAACATAACGATATCCACTACATGCCTCAGCACTTATTGGATTGCATACATCAAAATGTATTTCTTCCCACAAGTTGCTTTCTAGTTCCTTTTTACTGAAAACGAGGCTTTTCAGTCATCTTGCCCATGTGGTATGATTTGCATATCTCAAGTGATTCAAAATCAAGTGAGTCCAAACGATCCATCTACATGGAGTTTCTTCATGCATATACACCAATAGACATGGTTCGCATGTCTCAAACTTTTCTAAAACGAGTGAGTCCAAAGATCCATCAACATGGAGCTTCTTCATGCGTTTTATACCATTATGACTTACATGGCAGTGCCACAAGTAAGTGGTACTATCATTACTATCTTATATCTTTTGGCATGAAAATGTGTATCATTACGATCGAGATTCAATAAACCATTCCTTTAGGTGCAAGACCATTGAAGGTTTTATTCAAATAAACAGAGTAATCATTATTCTCCTTAAATGAATAACCCTATTGCGATAGACATAATCCAATCATGTCTATGCTCAACGCAAGCACCAAATGACAATTATTCAGGTTTAATACTAATCTTGATGGTAAAGGGAGCGTGCGATGTTTGATCACATCAAACTTGGAAACACTTCCAACACATATCGTCAGCTCACCTTTAGCTAGTCTCCGTTTATTCCGTAGCTCTTTATTTCGAGTTACTAACACTCAGCAACCGAACCGGTATCTTATACCCTGGTGCTACTAGGAGTACTAGTAAAGTACACATTAACATAATGTATATCCAATATACTTATATCGACTTTGCCAGCCTTCTCATCTACCAAGTATCTAGGGTAATTCTACTTCAGTGGTTGTTCCCCTTATTACAGAAGCACTTAGTCTCGGGTTTGGGTTCAACCTTGGGTTTCTTCACTAGAGCAGCAACTGTTTTGCCGTTTCATGAAGTATCCCTTGTTACCCTTGCCCTTCTTGAAACTAGTGGTTTTACCAACCATCAACAATTGATGCTCCTTCTTGATTTCTACTTTCGCGGTGTCAAACATCATGAATATTTCAAGGATCATCATATCTATCCCTGATATGTTATAGTTCATCACGAAGCTCTAGCAGCTTGGTGGCAATGACTTTGGAGAAACATCACTATCTCATTTGGAAGATCAACTCCCACTCGATTCAAGTGATTGTTGCACTCAGACAATCTGAGCACAAGCTCAACGATTGAGCTTTTCTCCCTTAGTTTGTAGGCTAAGAAAATTTTCGGAGGTCTCATACCTCTTGACGTGGGCACGAGCCTGAAATCCCAATTTTAGCCCTCGAAACATCTCATATGTTCCGCGACATTTCGAAAACGTCTTTGGTGCCTCTACTTAAACCATTTAACTGAACTATCACGTAGTTATCAAAACGTGTATGTTCGATGTTCGAAACATCCACAAACGACGTTTGGGGTTCAGCACACTGAGCAGTGCATTAAGGACATAAGCTTTCTACTGTTCGCATAATCGCTACTATCAACTTTCAACTATATTTTCTCTAGGAACATATCTAAAACAGTAGAACTAAAGCGCGAGCTACGACATAATTTGCAAAAGGTCTTTTGACTATGTTCAGGATAATTAAGTTCATCTTATGAACTCCCACTTAGATAGACATCCCTCTGGTCATCTAAGTGATCACATGATCCGAGTCAACTAGGCCGTGTCCGATCATCACGTGAGACGGACTAGTCATCATCGGTGAACATCTTCATGTTGATCGTATCTACTATACGACTCATGCTCGACCTTTCGGTCTCCGTGTTCCGAGGCCATGTCTGCACATGCTAGGCTCGTCAAGTTAACCCTAAGTGTTTTCGCTGTGTAAAACTGTCTTACACCCGTTGTATGTGAACGTAAGAATCCATCACACCCGATCATCACGTGGTGCTTAGAAGCGACGAACTGTAGCAACGGTGCACAGTTAGGGGAGAACACTTCTTGAAATTTGTAAGGGATCATCTTATTTACTACCGTCGTCCTAAGCAAACAAGATGCATAAACATGATAAACATCACATGCAATCAAATGGTGTAGTGACATGATATGGCCAATATCATATAGCTCCTTTGATCTTCATCTTCGGGGCTCCATGATCATCTTGTCACCGGCATGACACCATGATCTCCATCATCATGATCTCCATCATCGTGTCTTCATGAAGTTGTCACGCCAACGACTACTTCTACTTCTATGACTAACGCGTTTAGCAATAAAGTAAAGTAGTTTACATGGCGTTCTTCAATGACACGCAGGTCATACAATAAATAAAGACAACTCCTATGGCTCCTGCCGGTTGTCATACTCATCGACATGCAAGTCGTGAATCCTATTACAAGAACATGATCAATCTCATACATCACATATTATTCACCACATTCTTGTTGGCCATATCACATCACAAAGCATACCCTGCAAAAACAAGTTAGACGTCCTCTAATTGTTGTTGCATGTTTTACGTGGCTGCTATGGGTTTCTAGTAAGAACGTTTCTTACCTACGCAAGACCACAACGTGATATGCCAATTGCTATTTACCCTTCATAAGGACCCTTTTCATCGAATCCGTTCTGACTAAAGTGGGAGAGACTGGCACCCGCTAGCCACCTTATGCACCAAGTGCATGTCAATCGGTGGAACCTGTCTCACATAAGAGTACGTGTAAGGTCGGTCCGGGCCGCTTCATCCCACAATACCGTCGAAACAAGATTGGACTAGTAACGGTAAGCATATTGAACAAAATCAACGCCCACAACTACTTTGTGTTCTACTCGTGCAAAGAATCTACGCAATAGACCTAGCTCATGATGCCACTGTTGGGGAACGTAGCAGAAATTCAAAATTTTCCTACGTGTCACCAAGATCTATCTATGGAGAAACCAGCTACGAGTAGAAGGAGAGTGCATCTACATACCCTTGTAGATCGCTAAGCGGAAGCGTTCAAGTGAACGGGGTTGATGGAGTCGTACTCGTCGTGATTCAAATCACCGATGATCAAGTGCCGAACGCACGGCACCTCCGCGTTCAACACACGTACAGCCCGGTGACGTCTCCCATGCCTTGATCCAGCAAGGAGAGAGGGAGAGGTTGAGGAAGACTCCGTCCAGCAGCAGCACAACGGCGTGGTGGTGGTGGTGGAGGAGCGTGGCAATCCTGCAGGGCTTCGCCAAGCACCGCGAGAGAGGAGGAGCACTTGGGAGAGGGAGGGCTGCGCCAGGGGCAAGGGTGAAGCTCCCATGCGCCTCCCCACTATATATAGGGGTGGAGGGGGCTGGTTTCTTGCCCTCCAAGTCCATTGGGGCGTTGGCAAAGGTGGGAGGAAAGAAATCCCATCATTTCCTTCCCCACCGATTGCTATCCCCCCTTTTTAGGGATCTTGATCTTATCCCTTTGGGATATGATCTTATTCCTTCTAAGGGGGGATCTTGGTGCGCCTTGACCAGGGGTGTGGGGCCTTTCCCCCACTACCCACGTTCATGTGGGTCCCCCCATGCAGGTGGGCCCCACTCCGGAACCTTCTAGAACCTTCCCGGTACAATACCGAAAAATCCCGAACATTTTCCGGTGGCCAAAATAGGACTTCCCATATATAAATCTTTACCTCCGGACCATTCCGGAACTCCTCGTGACGTCCGGGATCTCATCCGGGACTCCGAACAACATTCGGTAACCACATACAAACTTCCTTTATAACCCTAGCGTCATCGAACCTTAAGTGTGTAGACCCTACGGGTTCGGGAGACATGTAGACATGACCGAGACGTTCTCCTGTCAATAACCAACAGCGGGATCTGGATACCCATGATGGCTCCCACATGTTCCACGATGATCTCATCGGATGAACCACGATGTCAAGGACTTAATCAATCCCGTATTCAATTCCCTTTGTCTATCGGTATGTTACTTGCCCGAGATTCGATCGTCGGTATCCAATACCTTGTTCAATCTTGTTACCGGCAAGTCATTTTACTCGTTCCGTAACACATCATCCCGTGATCAACTCCTTGGTCACATTGCGCATATGATGATGTCCTACCGAGTGGGCCCAGAGATACCTCTCCGTTTACACGGAGTGACAAATCCCAGTCTCGATCCGCATAAAACAATAGATACTTTCGGAGATACCTGTAGTGCACCTTTATAGTCACCCAGTTACGTTGTGACGTTTGATACACCCAAAGCACTCCTACGGTATCCAGGAGTTACACGCTCTCATGTCGAAGGAAGAGATACTTGACATTGGCAAAGCTCTAGCAAATGAACTACACGATCTTTTGTGCTAGTCTTAGGATTGGGTCTTGTCCATCACATCATTCTCCTAATGATGTGATCCCGTTATCAACGACATCCAATGTCCATAGCCAGGAAACCATGACTATCTGTTGATCACAACGAGCTAGTCAACTAGAGGCTCACTAGGGACATATTGTGGTCTATGTATTCACAGTGTATTACGATTTCCGGATAATACAATTATAGCATGAATAAAAGACAATTATCATGAACAAGGAAATATAATAATAATACTTTTATTATTGCATCTAGGGCATATTCCCAACAGTCTCCCACTTGCACTAGAGTGAATAATCTAGTTCACATCGCCATGTGATTAACACTCACAGGTCACATCGCCATGTGACTAACACCCAAGAGTTTACTAGAATCAGTAGTCTAGTTCACATCACTATGTGATTAATACTCAATGAGTTTTAGGTTTGATCATGTTGCTTGTGAGAGAGGTTTTAGTCAACGGGTCCGAACCTTTCAGATCCGTGTGTGTTTTACAAATCTCTATGTCATCTCCTAGATGTAGCTACCACGCTCTATTTGGAGCTAATCCAAATAACTGTTCTACTTGGAGCTATTCTAAATTGTTGCTCCATTATATGTATCCGGTATCTCTACTCAGAGCTATCCGGATAGGTGTCAAGCTTGCATCGACGTAACCCTTTACGACGAACTCTTTTACCACCTCCATAATCGAGAAAAATTCCTTAGTCCACTAATTTCTAAGGATAACTTTGACCGCTGTCCTGTGATCCATTCTTGGATCACTCTTGTACCCCTTGACTGACTCATGGCAAGGCACACTTTAGGTGCGGTACTCAGCATGGCATACTGTAGAGCCTACGTCTAAAGTATAGGGGACGACCTTCGTCCTTTCTCTCTTTTCTGCCGTGGTCGAGCTTTAAGTCCTAACTTCGTACCTTACAACTCAGGCAAGAACTCCTTCTTTGACTGGTCCATCTTGAACACCTTCAAGATCATGTCAAGGTATGTGCTCATTTGAAAGTATTATTAAGCATTTTGATCTGTCCTTATAGATCTTGATGCTCAATGTTCAAGTAGCTTAATCCAGGCTTTCCATTGAAAAACACTTTCAAAATAACCCTATATGCTTTCCAGAAATTCTACGTCATTTCTGATCAACAATATGTCAACAACATATACTCATCAGAAATTCTATAGTGCTCCCACTCACTTCTTTGGAAATACAAGTTTCTCGTAAACTTTGTACAAACCCAAAATCTTTGATCATCATCAAAGCACACATTCCAACTCCGAGATGCTCACTCCAGTCCTTGGAAGGATTGCTGGAGCTTTGCATACTTATTAGCATCTTTTGGGATTGACAAAACCTTCCGATTGTATCACATACAACCTTTCCTCAAGTATAATGTCGAGGAAACAATGTTTTGACATCCTATCTGCAAGATTTCATCAATCATGCAGTAACTGCTAATCCAATTCCAACAGACTCTTAGCATCGCTATGAGTGAGAAAACCTCACCGTAATCAACTCCTTGAACTTGTCGGAAAATATCTTAACGACAAGTCGAGCTTTCTTAATGGTAATTCTTACCATCATTGTCTGTCTTCCTTTTAAAATCCATCTGTACCCAATGGCCTTACGACCATCAAGTATTTCTTCCAAAGTCATGGATCCGTTCTCGGATTTTATGGCCTCGAGCCATTTATCGGAATCCGGGCCCACCATTGCTTCTCCATAGCTCGTAGGTTCATTGTTGTCCAGCAACATGACTTCCAAGACAGGATTACGTACCACTCTGATGTAGTACGTATCCTTGTCATCCCACGAGGTTTGGTAGTGACTTGATCCGAAGTTTCATGATCAACATCACAAGCTTCCACTTCAATTGGTGTAGGTGCCACAGGAACAACTTCCTGTGCCCTGCCACACACTAGTTGAAGAGACGGTTCAATAACCTCATCAAGTTTCCACCATCCTCCCACTCAATTCTTTCGAGAGAAACTTTTCCTCGAGTAAGGACCCGATTCAAGAAACAATCCATATTGCTTTCGGATCTGAATTAGGAGGTATACCCAACTGTTTTGGGTTTCCTATGAAGATGCATTTTATCCGCTTTGGGTTCGAGCTTATCAACCTGAAACTTTTTCATATAAGCGTCGCAGCCCCAAACTTTTAAGAAACGACAACTTAGGTTTCTCTAAACCATAATTCATACGGTGTCATCTCAACGGAATTACGTGGTGCCCTATTTAAAGTGAATGTGGTTGTTTCTAATGCCTAACCCATGGACAATAGTGGTAATTCGATAAGAGACATCATGGTACGCACCATATCCAATAGGGTGCAACTATGATGTTCGGACACACCATCACACTATGGTGTTCCAGGCGGTATTAATTGCGAAACAATTTCCACAATGTCTTAATTGTGTGCCAAAACTCGTAACTCAGATATTCATCTCTATGATCATATCATAGAGATTGTATCCTCCTGTCACAATGATCTTCTACTTCACTCTGAAATTACTTGAACCATTCAATAATTCAGACTTGTGTTTCATCAAGTAAATATTCTCAACAACTACTCGAATCATCTGTGAAGTAAGAACATAACGATATCCACTACATGCCTCAGCACTTATTGGATTGCATACATCAAAATGTATTTCTTCCCACAAGTTGCTTTCTAGTTCCTTTTTACTGAAAACGAGGCTTTTCAGTCATCTTGCCCATGTGGTATGATTTGCATATCTCAAGTGATTCAAAATCAAGTGAGTCCAAACGATCCATCTGCATGGAGTTTCTTCATGCGTATACACCACTAGACATGGTTCGCATGTCTCAAACTTTTCTAAAACGAGTGAGTCCAAAGATCCATCAACATGGAGCTTCTTCATGCGTTTTATACCATTATGACTTACATGGCAGTGCCACAAGTAAGTGGTACTATCATTACTATCTTATATCTTTTGGCATGAAAATGTGTATCATTACGATCGAGATTCAATAAACCATTCCTTTAGGTGCAAGACCATTGAAGGTTTTATTCAAATAAATAGAGTAATCATTATTCTCCTTAAATGAATAACCGTATTGCGATAGACATAATCCAATCATGT
>NC_041382.1:572072766-572135937 GCF_002162155.2 Triticum dicoccoides
ACACTTTAGGTGCGGTACTCAGCATGGCATACTGTAGAGCCTACGTCTAAAGTATAGGGGACGACCTTCGTCCTTTCTCTCTTTTCTGCCGTGGTCGAGCTTTAAGTCCTAACTTCGTACCTTACAACTCAGGCAAGAACTCCTTCTTTGACTGGTCCATCTTGAACACCTTCAAGATCATGTCAAGGTATGTGCTCATTTGAAAGTATTATTAAGCATTTTGATCTGTCCTTATAGATCTTGATGCTCAATGTTCAAGTAGCTTAATCCAGGCTTTCCATTGAAAAACACTTTCAAAATAACCCTATATGCTTTCCAGAAATTCTACGTCATTTCTGATCAACAATATGTCAACAACATATACTCATCAGAAATTCTATAGTGCTCCCACTCACTTCTTTGGAAATACAAGTTTCTCGTAAACTTTGTACAAACCCAAAATCTTTGATCATCATCAAAGCACACATTCCAACTCCGAGATGCTCACTCCAGTCCTTGGAAGGATTGCTGGAGCTTTGCATACTTATTAGCATCTTTTGGGATTGACAAAACCTTCCGGTTGTATCACATACAACCTTTCCTCAAGTATAACGTCGAGGAAACAATGTTTTGACATCCTATCTGCAAGATTTCATCAATCATGCAGTAACTGCTAATCCAATTCCAACAGACTCTTAGCATCGCTATGAGTGAGAAAACCTCACCGTAATCAACTCCTTGAACTTGTCGGAAAATATCTTAACGACAAGTCGAGCTTTCTTAATGGTAATTCTTACCATCATTGTCTGTCTTCCTTTTAAAATCCATCCGTACCCAATGCCCTTACGACCATCAAGTATTTCTTCCAAAGTCATGGATTCGTTCTCGGATTTTATGGCCTCGAGCCATTTATCGGAATCCGGGCCCACCATTGCTTCTCCATAGCTCGTAGGTTCATTGTTGTCCAGCAACATGACTTCCAAGACAGGATTACGTACCACTCTGATGTAGTACGTATCCTTGTCATCCCACGAGGTTTGGTAGTGACTTGATCCGAAGTTTCATGATCAACATCACAAGCTTCCACTTCAATTGGTGTAGGTGCCACAGGAACAACTTCCTATGCCCTGCCACACACTAGTTGAAGAGACGGTTCAATAACCTCATCAAGTTTCCACCATCCTCCCACTCAATTCTTTCGAGAGAAACTTTTCCTCGAGTAAGGACCCGATTCAAGAAACAATCCATATTGCTTTCGGATCTGAATTAGGAGGTATACCCAACTGTTTTGGGTTTCCTATGAAGATGCATTTTATCCGCTTTGGGTTCGAGCTTATCAACCTGAAACTTTTTCATATAAGCGTCGCAGCCCCAAACTTTTAAGAAACGACAACTTAGGTTTCTCTAAACCATAATTCATACGGTGTCATCTCAACGGAATTACGTGGTGCCCTATTTAAAGTGAATGTGGTTGTTTCTAATGCCTAACCCATGGACAATAGTGGTAATTCGATAAGAGACATCATGGTACGCACCATATCCAATAGGGTGCAACTATGATGTTCGGACACACCATCACACTATGGTGTTCCAGGCGGTATTAATTGCGAAACAATTTCCACAATGTCTTAATTGTGTGCCAAAACTCGTAACTCAGATATTCATCTCTATGATCATATCATAGAGATTGTATCCTCCTGTCACAATGATCTTCTACTTCACTCTGAAATTACTTGAACCATTCAATAATTCAGACTTGTGTTTCATCAAGTAAATATTCTCAACAACTACTCGAATCATCTGTGAAGTAAGAACATAACGATATCCACTACATGCCTCAGCACTTATTGGATTGCATACATCAAAATGTATTTCTTCCCACAAGTTGCTTTCTAGTTCCTTTTTACTGAAAACGAGGCTTTTCAGTCATCTTGCCCATGTGGTATGATTTGCATATCTCAAGTGATTCAAAATCAAGTGAGTCCAAACGATCCATCTGCATGGAGTTTCTTCATGCGTATACACCACTAGACATGGTTCGCATGTCTCAAACTTTTCTAAAACGAGTGAGTCCAAAGATCCATCAACATGGAGCTTCTTCATGCGTTTTATACCATTATGACTTACATGGCAGTGCCACAAGTAAGTGGTACTATCATTACTATCTTATATCTTTTGGCATGAAAATGTGTATCATTACGATCGAGATTCAATAAACCATTCCTTTAGGTGCAAGACCATTGAAGGTTTTATTCAAATAAATAGAGTAATCATTATTCTCCTTAAATGAATAACCGTATTGCGATAGACATAATCCAATCATGTCTATGCTCAACGCAAGCACCAAATGACAATTATTCAGGTTTAATACTAATCTTGATGGTAAAGGGAGCGTGCGATGTTTGATCACATCAAACTTGGAAACACTTCCAACACATATCGTCAGCTCACCTTTAGCTAGTCTCCGTTTATTCCGTAGCTCTTTATTTCGAGTTACTAACACTCAGCAACCGAACCGGTATCTTATACCCTGGTGCTACTAGGAGTACTAGTAAAGTACACATTAACATAATGTATATCCAATATACTTATATCGACTTTGCCAGCCTTCTCATCTACCAAGTATCTAGGGTAATTCTACTTCAGTGGTTGTTCCCCTTATTACAGAAGCACTTAGTCTCGGGTTTGGGTTCAACCTTGGGTTTCTTCACTAGAGCAGCAACTGTTTTGCCGTTTCATGAAGTATCCCTTGTTACCCTTGCCCTTCTTGAAACTAGTGGTTTTACCAACCATCAACAATTGATGCTCCTTCTTGATTTCTACTTTCGCGGTGTCAAACATCATGAATATTTCAAGGATCATCATATCTATCCCTGATATGTTATAGTTCATCACGAAGCTCTAGCAGCTTGGTGGCAATGACTTTGGAGAAACATCACTATCTCATTTGGAAGATCAACTCCCACTCGATTCAAGTGATTGTTGCACTCAGACAATCTGAGCACAAGCTCAACGATTGAGCTTTTCTCCCTTAGTTTGTCGCTAAGAAAATTGTCGGAGGTCTCATACCTCTTGACGTGGGCACGAGCCTGAAATCCCAATTTCAGCCCTCGAAACATCTCATATGTTCCGCGACATTTCGAAAACGTCTTTGGTGCCTCTACTTAAACCATTTAACTGAACTATCACGTAGTTATCAAAACGTGTATGTTCGATGTTCGAAACATCCACAAACGACGTTTGGGGTTCAGCACACTGAGCAGTGCATTAAGGACATAAGCTTTCTACTGTTCGCATAATCGCTACTATCAACTTTCAACTATATTTTCTCTAGGAACATATCTAAAACAGTAGAACTAAAGCGCGAGCTACGACATAATTTGCAAAAGGTCTTTTGACTATGTTCAGGATAATTAAGTTCATCTTATGAACTCCCACTTAGATAGACATCCCTCTGGTCATCTAAGTGATCACATGATCCGAGTCAACTAGGCCGTGTCCGATCATCACGTGAGACGGACTAGTCATCATCGGTGAACATCTTCATGTTGATCGTATCTACTATACGACTCATGCTCGACCTTTCGGTCTCCGTGTTCCGAGGCCATGTCTGCACATGCTAGGCTCGTCAAGTTAACCCTAAGTGTTTTCGCTGTGTAAAACTGTCTTACACCCGTTGTATGTGAACGTAAGAATCCATCACACCCGATCATCACGTGGTGCTTAGAAGCGACGAACTGTAGCAACGGTGCACAGTTAGGGGAGAACACTTCTTGAAATTTGTAAGGGATCATCTTATTTACTACCGTCGTCCTAAGCAAACAAGATGCATAAACATGATAAACATCACATGCAATCAAATGGTGTAGTGACATGATATGGCCAATATCATATAGCTCCTTTGATCTTCATCTTCGGGGCTCCATGATCATCTTGTCACCGGCATGACACCATGATCTCCATCATCGTGTCTTCATGAAGTTGTCACGCCAACGACTACTTCTACTTCTATGACTAACGCGTTTAGCAATAAAGTAAAGTAGTTTACATGGCGTTCTTCAATGACACGCAGGTCATACAATAAATAAAGACAACTCCTATGGCTCCTGCCGGTTGTCATACTCATCGACATGCAAGTCGTGAATCCTATTACAAGAACATGATCAATCTCATACATCACATATTATTCACCACATTCTTGTTGGCCATATCACATCACAAAGCATACCCTGCAAAAACAAGTTAGACGTCCTCTAATTGTTGTTGCATGTTTTACGTGGCTGCTATGGGTTTCTAGTAAGAACGTTTCTTACCTACGCAAGACCACAACATGATATGCCAATTGCTATTTACCCTTCATAAGGACCCTTTTCATCGAATCCGTTCTGACTAAAGTGGGAGAGACTGGCACCCGCTAGCCACCTTATGCACCAAGTGCATGTCAATCGGTGGAACCTGTCTCACGTAAGAGTACGTGTAAGGTCGGTCCGGGCCGCTTCATCCCACAATACCGTCGAAACAAGATTGGACTAGTAACGGTAAGCATAGTGAACAAAATCAACGCCCACAACTACTTTGTGTTCTACTCGTGCAAAGAATCTACGCAATAGACCTAGCTCATGATGCCACTGTTGGGGAACGTAGCAGAAATTCAAAATTTTCCTACGTGTCACCAAGATCTATCTATGGAGAAACCAGCTACGAGTAGAAGGAGAGTGCATCTACATACCCTTGTAGATCGCTAAGCGGAAGCGTTCAAGTGAACGGGGTTGATGGAGTCGTACTCGTCGTGATTCAAATCACCGATGATCAAGTGCCGAACGCACGGCACCTCCGCGTTCAACACACGTACAGCCCGGTGACGTCTCCCATGCCTTGATCCAGCAAGGAGAGAGGGAGAGGTTGAGGAAGACTCCGTCCAGCAGCAGCACAACGGCGTGGTGGTGGTGGAGGAGCGTGGCAATCCTGCAGGGCTTCGCCAAGCACCGCGAGAGAGGAGGAGCACTTGGGAGAGGGAGGGCTGCGCCAGGGGCAAGGGTGAAGCTCCCATGCGCCTCCCCACTATATATAGGGGTGGAGGGGCTGGTTTCTTGCCCTCCAAGTCCATTGGGGCGTTGGCCAAGGTGGGAGGAAAGAAATCTCATTATTTCCTTCCCCACCGATTGTTATCCCCCCTTTTTAGGGATCTTGATCTTATCCCTTCGGGATATGATCTTATTCCTTCTAAGGGGGGATCTTGGTGCGCCTTGACCAGGGGTGTGGGGCCTTGCCCCCACTACCCACGTCCATGTGGGTCCCCCCATGCAGGTGGGCCCCACTCCGGAACCTTCTAGAACCTTCCCGGTACAATACCGAAAAATCCCGAACATTTTCCGGTGGCCAAAATAGGACTTCCCATATATAAATCTTTACCTCCGGACCATTCCGAAACTCCTCGTGACGTCCGGGATCTCATCCGGGACTCCGAACAACATTCGGTAACCACATACAAACTTCCTTTATAACCCTAGCGTCATCGAACCTTAAGTGTGTAGACCCTACGGGTTCGGGAGACATGTAGACATGACCGAGACGTTCTCCGGTCAAGAACCAACAGCGGGATCTGGATACCCATGATGGCTCCCACATGTTCCACGATGATCTCATTGGATGAACCACGATGTCAAGGACTTAATCAATCCCGTATTCAATTCCCTTTGTCTATCGGTATGTTACTTGCCCGAGATTCGATCGTCGGTATCCAATACCTTGTTCAATCTCGTTACCGGCAAGTCACTTTACTCGTTCCGTAACACATCATCCCGTGATCAACTCCTTGGTCACATTGCGCATATGATGATGTCCTACCGAGTGGGCCCAGAGATACCTCTCCGTTTACACGGAGTGACAAATCCCAGTCTCGATCCGCATAAAACAATAGATACTTTCGGAGATACCTGTAGTGCACCTTTATAGTCACCCAGTTACGTTGTGACGTTTGATACACCCAAAGCACTCCTACGGTATCCAGGAGTTACACGCTCTCATGTCGAAGGAAGAGATACTTGACATTGGCAAAGCTCTAGCAAATGAACTACACGATCTTTTGTGCTAGTCTTAGGATTGGGTCTTGTCCATCACATCATTCTCCTAATGATGTGATCCCGTTATCAACGACATCCAATGTCCATAGCCAGGAAACCATGACTATCTGTTGATCACAACGAGCTAGTCAACTAGAGGCTCACTAGGGACATATTGTGGTCTATGTATTCACACGTGTATTACGATTTCCGGATAATACAGTTATAGCATGAATAAAAGACAATTATCATGAACAAGGAAATATAATAATAATACTTTTATTATTGCCTCTAGGGCATATTTCCAACATGTGTGTGTCACTACTATCGAGATTTAATAAGAATAGACCATTCTTCATGGGTGCATGACCATAAAAGATTTTACTCATATAAATAGAACAACCATTATTCTCTGATTTAAATGAATAACCGTCTCGCATCAAACAAGATCCAGATATAATGTTCATGCTCAACTCTAGCACCAAATAACAATTATTTAGGTCTAATACTAATCCCGAAGGTAGATGTAGAGGTAGCGTGCCGACCGCGATCACGTCGACTTTGGAACCATTTCCCACGCGCATCGTCACCTCGTCCTTAGCCAATCTTCGCTTAATCCGTAGTCCCTATTTCGAGTTGCAAATGTTAGCAACAGAACCAGTATCAAATACCCAGGTGCTACTGCAAGCATTAATAAGGTACACATCAATAACATGTATATCGCATATACCTTTGTTCACCTTGCCATCCTTCTTATCCGCCAAATACTTGGGGCAGTTCCGCTTCCAGTGACCAGTCTGCTTGCAGCAGAAGCACTCAGTTTCAAGCTTAGGTCCAGATTTGGGTTTCTTCTCTTGAGCAGCAACTTGCTTGCTGTTCTTTTTGAAGTTCCCCTTCTTCTTCCCTTTGCTCTTTTTCTTGAAACTAGTGGTCTTGTTGACCATCAACACTTGATGCTCCTTCTTGATTTCTACCTCCGCAGCTTTCAGCATTGCGAAGAGCTCGGGAATAGTCTTATTCATCCCTTGCATATTATAGTTCATCACGAAGCTCTTGTAGCTAGGTGGCAGTGATTGGAGAATTATGTGAATGACGCAATCATCTGGAAGATTAACTCCCAATTGAATCAAGTGATTATTATACCCAGACATTTTGAGTATATGCTCACTGACAGAACTGTTCTCCTCCATCTTGCAGCTATAGAACTTATTGGAGACTTCATATCTCTCAATCCAGGCATTTGCTTGAAATATTAACTTTAACTCCTGGAACATCTCATATGCTCCATGACGTTCAAAACGTCGTTGCAGTCCTGATTCTAAGCCGTAAAGCATGGCACACTGAACTATCGAGTAGTCATTAGCTTTGCTCTGCCAGACGTTCATAACATCTGGTGTTGCTCCAGCAGCAGGCCTGGCACCCAGCGGTGCTTCCAGGACGTAATTCTTCTGTGCAGTAATGAGGATAATCCTCAAGTTACGGACCTAGTCCGTGTAATTGCTACCATCATCTTTCAACTTTGCTTTCTCAAGCAACGCATTAAAATTCAACGGAACAACAACACGGGCCATCTATCTACAATCAAACATAAACAAGCAAGATACTATCAGGTACTAAGTTCATGATAAATTTAAGTTCAATTAATCATTTTACTAAAGAACTCCCACTTAGATAGACATCCCTCTAATCCTCTAAGTGATCACGTGATCCAAATCAACTAAACCATGTTCGATCATCACATGAGATGGAGTAGTTTCATTGGTGAACATCACTATGTTGATCATATCTACTATATGATTCACGCTCGACCTTTCGGTCTCCGTGTTCCGAGGCCATATCTGTATATGCTTGGCTCGTCAAGTATAACCTAAGTATTCCGCGTGTGCAACTGTTTTGCACCCGTTGTATTTGAACGTAGAGCCTATCACACCCAATCATCACGTGGTGTCTCAGCACGAAGAACTTTCGCAACGGTGCATACTCAGGGAGAACACTTCTTGATAATTAGTGAGAGATCATCTTAAAATGCTACCGTCAATCAAAGCAAGATAAGATGTATAAAAGATAAACATCACATGCAATCAATATAAGTGATATGATATGCCCATCATCATCTTGTGCTTGTGATCTCCATCTTTGAAGCACCATCATGATCACCATCGTCACTGGCGCGACACCTTGATCATCATCGTAGCATCGTTGTTGTCTTGCCAATCTTATGCTTCCACGACTATCGCTACCGCTTAGTGATAAATTAAAGCATTACAGCGCAATTGCATTGCATACAATAAAGCGACAACCATATGGCTCCTGCCAGTTGCCGATAACTCAGTTACAAAACATGATCATCTCATACAATAAAATTTAGCATCATGTCTTGACCATATCACATCACAACATGCCCTGCAAAAACAAGTTAGACGTCCTCTACTTTGTTGTTGCAAGTTTTACGTGGCTGCTACGGGCTTAGCAAGAACCGTTCTTTCCTACGCATCAAAACCACAATGATAGTTTGTCAAGTTGGTGCTGTTTTAATCTTCGCAAGGACCGGGCGTAGCCACTCTTGGTTCAACTAAAGTTGGAGAAACTGACACCCGCTAGCCACCTTTGTGCAAAGCACGTCGGGAGAACCGGTCTCGCGTAAGCGTACGCGTAATGTCGGTCCGAGGCGCTTCGTCCAACAATACCGCCGAACCAAAGTATGACATGCTGGTAAGCAGTATGACTTATATCGCACACAACTCACTTGTGTTCTACTCGTGCATATAACATCAAAGCATAAAACCTAGGCTCGAATGCCACTGTTGGGGAACGTAGTAATTTCGAAAGATTTCCTACGCACACGCAAGATCATGGTGATGCATAGCAACGAGAGGGGAGAGTATGATCTACATACCCTCGTAGACCGACAGCAGAAGCGTTATGATAACGCGGTTGATGTAGTCGTACGTCTTCACGGCCCGACCGATCAAGCACCGAAACTACCGCACCTCCGAGTTCTAGCACACGTTCAGCTCGATGACGATCCCCAGACTCCGATCCAGCAAAGTGTCGGGGAAGAGTTCCGTCAGCACGACGGCGTGGTGACAATCTTGATGTTCTACTGTTGTAGGGCTTCGCCTAAGCACTAGTTCAATATTATCGAGGACTATGGTGGAAGGGGGCACCGCACACGGCTAAGAGAATGATCTTAGAGATCAACTTGTGTGTCTAGGGGTGCCCCTGCCCCTGTATATAAAGGAGCCAAGGGGGGTGCAGCCGGCCCTAGGAGGAGGTGCGCAGGAGGAGTCCTACTCCTACCGGGAGTAGGACTCCCCCCCTTTCCCTAGTTGGATTAGGACTTGGGGAAGAAGGAAGAGAGGGAAGAAAGGAAGGGGGGGCGTCGCCCCCCTCCTTGTCCAATTCGGACTTGGGGGGGAGGGGCGCGCGGCAGCCCCTAGTCCTCCTCTCCTCTTCCTCCACTAGGCCCAAGGCCCATTAGGTTACCGGGGGTTCCGGTAACCTCTCGGTACTCCGGTAAAATGCCTATTTCACCCGGAACACTTCCGATGTCCAAACTGTTGGAAATATGCCCTAGAGGCAATAATAAATTGGTTATTATTATATTTCCTTGTTCATGATAATCGTTTATTATCCATGCTAGAATTGTATTGATAGGAAACTCAGATACATGTGTGGATACATAGACAACACCATGTCCCTAGTAAGCCTCTAGTTGACTAGCTCGTTGATCAATAGATGGTTACGGTTTCCTGACCATGGATATTGGATGTCGTTGATAACGGGATCACATCATTAGGAGAATGATGTGATGGACAAGACCCAATCCTAAGCCTAGCACAAGATCATGTAGTTCGTATGCTAAAGCTTTTCTAATGTCAAGTATCATTTCCTTAGACCATGAGATTGTGCAACTCCCGGATACCGTAGGAGTGCTTTGGGTGTGCCAAACGTCACAATATAACTGGGTGGCTATAAAGGTACACTACAGGTATCTCCGAAAGTGTCTGTTGGGTTGGCACGAATCGAGACTGGGATTTGTCACTCCGTGTAAACGGGGAGGTATCTCTGGGCCCACTCGGTAAGACATCATCATAATGTGCACAATGTGATCAAGTAGTTGATCACGGGATGATGTGTTACGGAACGAGTAAAAGAGACTTGCCGGTAACGAGATTGAACCAGGTATCGGGATACTGACGATCGAATCTCGGGCAAGTATCATACCGCTAGACAAAGGGAACTGTATACGAGATTGATTAAGTCCTTGACATCGTGGTTCATCCGATAAGATCATCATGGAGCATGTGGGAGCCAACATGGGTATCCCGATCTCGCTGTTGGTTATTGACCGGAGAGGTGTCTCGGTCATGTCTGCATGTTTCCCGAACCCGTAGGGTCTACACACTTAAGGTTCGATGACGCTAGGGTTATAGGGAATAGATATACGTGGTTACCGAATGTTGTTCAGAGTCCCGGATGAGATCCCGGACATCACGAGGAGTTCCGAAATGGTCCGGAGGTAAATATTTATATATGGGAAGTCATGTTTTGGTCACCGGAAAGGTTTTGGTTGCTATCAGTAATGTACCGGGACCACCGGGAGGGTCCCGGGGGGTCCACCAAGTGGGGCCACCGGCCCCAGAGGGCAGCATGGGCCAAGTGTGGGAAGGGACCAGCCCCAGATGGGCTGGTGCGCCCCCCCACAAGGGCCCAAGGCGCCTAGGTTTTAGGGAGGGGGCGCCTCCACCTTACTTGGGGGGCAAGTCTCCCCCTCTCCCCCCCTTGGCCGCCGCCCAGATGGGCTTTGGGGCTGCCGCACCCCTTGGGGTGGGAACCCTAGAGGGGGCGCAGCCCCCTCCCTCTCCCCTATATATAGTTGAGGTCTTTGGGGCTGCCAACACATGAGTTTTGACCTCTCCCTGGCGCAGCCCTACCTCTCTCCCTCCTCGTCTCTTGCGGTGCTTGGCGAAGCCCTGCTGGAGTACCACGCTCCTCCACCACCACCACACCGTCGTGCTGCTGCTAGATGGAGTCTTCCCCAACCTCTCCTTCTCCACTTGCTGGATCAAGGCGTAGGAGACGTCACCGGGCTGTACGTGTGTTGAACACGGAGGTGCCGTCCGTTCGGCACTAGGATGATCGGTGATTTGGATCACGACGAGTATGACTCCATCAACCCCGTTCACTTGAACGCTTCTGCTTAGCGATCTACAAGGGTATGTAGATGCACTCTCCTTCCCCTCGTTGCTAGATTACTCCATAGATTGATCTTGGTGATGCGTAGAAAATTTTGAATTTCTGCTACGTTCCCCAACAGTGGCATCATGAGCCAGGTCTATGCATAGTTTCTATGCACGAGTAGAACACAAAGTAGTTGTGGGCGTCGATTTTGTCAATTTACTTGCCGTTACTAGTCTTATCTTGATTCGGCGGCATCGTGGGATGAAGCGGCCCGGACCGACCTTAGACGTACACTTACGTGAGACAGGTTCCATCGACTGACATGCACTGGTTGCATAAGGTGGCTAGCGAGTGTCTGTCTCTCCCACTTTAGTCGGATCGGATTCGATGAAAAGGGTCCTTATGAAGGGTAAATAGAAATTGGCATATCACGTTGTGGTTTTTGCGTAGGTAAGAAACGTTCTTGCTAAGAAACCTATAGCAGCCACGTAAAAATTTTGCAACAACAATTAGAGGACGTCTAACTTGTTTTTGCAGCATATGCCGTGTGATGTGATATGGCCAAAAGGATGTGATGAATGATATATGTGATGTATGAGATTGATCATGTTCTTGTAATAGGAATCATGACTTGCATGTCGATGAGTATGACAACCGACAGGAGCCATAGGAGTTGTATTAATTTATTTATGACCTGCGTGTCAACATAAACGTCATGTATTTACTTTACTTTATTGCTAAACCATTAGCCATAGTAGTAGAAGTAATAGATGACGAGATAACTTCATGAAGACACGATGATGGAGATCATGGTGTCATGCTGGTGACGATGATGATCATGGCGCCCCGAAGATGGAGATCAAAAGGAGCAAAATGATATTGGCCATATCATGTCACTATTTGATTGCATGTGATGTTTATCATGTTTTACATCTTATTTGCTTAGAACGACGGTAGCTAAAATAAGATGATCCCTCGCAATAATTTCAAGAAAAGTGTTCCCCCTAACTGTGCACCGTTGCGAAGGTTCGTTGTTTCGAAGCACCACGTGATGATCGGGTGTGATAGATTCTAACGTTCGAATACAACGGGTGTAAGCCAGATTTACACACGCAATACACTTAGGTTGACTTGACGAGCCTAGCATGTACAGACATGGCCTCGGAACGCGGAAGACCGAAAGGTCGAACATGAGTCGTATAGAAGATACGATCAACATGAAGATGTTCACCGATGATGACTAGTCCGTCTCACGTGATGATCGGACACGGCCTAGTTGACTCGGATCATGTATCAGTTAGATGACTAGAGGGATGTCTATCTAAGTGGGAGTTCGTTAAATAATCAGATGAACTTAATTATCATGAACATAGTCAAAAGGACTTTGCAAATTATGTCGTAGCTTACGCTTTAGTTCTACTATTTTAGATATGTTCCTAGAGAAAATTTAGTTGAAAGATGATAGTAGCAATTATGCGGACTAGGTCCGTAAACTGAGGATTGTCCTCATTGCTTCATAGAAGGCTTATGTCCTTAATGCACCGCTCAGTGTGCTGATCCTCGAACGTCGTCTGTGGATGTTGCGAACATCCGACATACACATTTTGATAACTACGTGATAGTTCAGTTAAACGGTTTAGAGTTGAGGCACCGAAGACGTTTTGAAACGTCGCGAAACATATGAGATGTTTCGAGGGCTGAAATTGGGATTTCAGGCTAGTGCCCACGTCAAGAGGATGAGACCTTTGACAAGTTTCTTAAGCCTGCACACTAAGGAGAAAAGCTCAATCGCTGAGCATGTGCTCAGATTGTATGAGTACTACAATCGCTTGAATCGAGTGGGAGTTGATCTTCCAGATGAGATAGTGATGGTTCTCCAAAGTCACTGCCACCAAGCTACTAGAGCTTCGTGATGAACTATAACATATCAGGGATAGATATGATGATCCTTGAGCTATTCGCGACACCGCGAAAGTAGAAATCAAATAGGGGCATCAATTGTTGATGGTTAGTAAAACCACTAGTTTCAAGAAGGGCAAGGGCAAGAAAGGGATACTTCATGAAACGACAAATCAGTTGCTGCTCTAGTGAAGAAACCCAAAGTTGAACCCAAGCCCGAGACTAAGTGCTTCTGTATTAAGGGGAACGGTCACTGAAGCAGAACCACCCTAGATACTTGGTAGATGAGAAGGCTGGCAAGGTTGAAAGAAGTATGTATTGGACATACATTATATTAAATGTGTACTTTACTAGTACTCCTAGCAGTAGCAGGGTATTAGATACCGGTTCGGTTGCTAAGTGTTGGTAACTCGAAATGAAAGGCTACAGAATAAACGGAGACTAGTCAAAGGTGAGACGATGATATGTGTTGGAAGTGTTTCCAAGGTTGATGTGATCAAGCATCGCACGCTCCGTTTACCATCGGGATTGGTGTTAAACCTAAATAATTGTTATTTGGTGTTTGCGTTGATCATAGACATGATTGGATTATGTTTATTGCAATACGATTATTCATTTAAGGAGAATAATGGTTACTCTATTTATTTGAATAATACCTTCAATGGTCTTGCACCTAAAATGAATGGTTTATCGAATCCCGATCGTAGTGATACACATGTTCATGCCAAAAGATATAAGATAGTAATGATAGTACCAGATACTTGTGGCACTGCAATTTTAGTCACAATGGTATAAAACGCATGAAGAAGCTCCATGTTGATGGATCTTTGGACTAGCTTGATTTTGAATCACTTGAGACATGCAAATCATACCACATGAGCAAGATGACTGAAAGGCCTCATTTTCAGTAAGATGGAACAAGAAAGCAACTTGTTGGAAGTAATACATCTTGATGTGTGCAGTCCAATGAGTGCTGAGGCATGTAGTGGATATCGTTATATTCTTACTTCACAGATGATTTGAGTAGATGCTAAGTATATTTACTTGATGAATCACGAGTCTGAATTATTGAAAGGTTCAAGTAATTTCAGGGTGAAGTTGAAGATCGTCATGACAAGAGGATAAAATATCTATGATATGAGCATAGAGATGAATATCTGAATTACGAGTTTGGCACAGAATTAAGACATTGTGGAAATTGTTTCACAACTAATACAGCCTGGAACACCATAGTGTGAGGGTGTGTCCGAACATCATAACTGCACCCTATTGGATATGATGCATACCATGATGTCTCTTATCGAATTACCATGAGAGTTTATGGGTTAGGCATTAGAGACAACCACATTCACTTTAAATAGGGCACCACGTAATTCCGATGAGATGACACCGTATGAACTATGGTTTAGAGAAACCTAAGCTGTCATTTCTTAAAAGTTTGGGGCTGCAACGCTTATGTGAAAAAGTTTCAGGCTGATAAGCTCGAACCCAAAGCGGATAAATGCATCTTCATAGAGTACCCAAAACAGTTGGGTATACCTCCTGTCTCAGATCCGAAAGCAATAGGGATTGTTTCTAGAATCGGGTCCTTTCTCGAGGAAGAGTTTCTCTCGAAAGAATTGAGTGGGAGGATGGTGGAGACTTGATGAAGTTATTGAACCGTCACTTCAACCAGTGTATAGCAGGGCACAGGGAGTTGTTCCTGTGGCACCTACACCAATTGAAGTGGAAGCTTATGATAGTGATCATGAAACTTCGGATCAAGTCACTACCAAACCTCGTAGGACGACAAGGATGCATACTACTTCAGAGTGGTACGTAATCCTGTCTTGGAAGTCATGTTGCTAGACAACAATGAACCTACGAGCTATGGAGAAGCGATGGTGGGCCCGGATTCCGAAAATTGGCTCGAGGCCATAAAATCCGAGAGAGGATCCATGTATGAAAACAAAGTGTAGACTTTGGAAGAACTGCTTGATGGTCATAAGGTTGTTGGGTACATATGGATTTTAAAAGAAAGACGGACAATGGTGGTAAGTATCACCATTAAGAAAGCTCGACTTGTCGTTAAGATGTTTTCCGACAAGTTCAAGGAGTTGACTACGATGAGACTTTCTCACTCGTAGCGATGCTAAGAGTCTGTTGGAATTATATTAGCGATTACTGCATTATTTATGAAATCTTGCAGATAGGATGTCAAACCATTGTTTCCTCGATGATTTTCTTGAGGAAAGGTTGTATGTGATACAACCGGAAGGTTTTGTCAATCCTGAAAGATGCTAACAAGTATGCAAAGCTCCAGCAATCCTTCTAAGGACTGGAGTAAGCATCTCGGAGTTGGAATGTATGCTTTGATGAGATGATCAAAGATTTTGGGTGTATACAAAGTTTATGAGAAACTTGTATTCCAAAGAAGTGAGTGGGAGCACTATAGAATTTCTGATGAGTATATGTTGTTGACGTATTGTTGATCAGAAATGATGTAGAATTTCTGGAAAGCATATAGGGTTATTTGAAAAGTGTTTTTCAATGGAAAGCCTGGATTAAGCTACTTGAACATTGAGCATCGAGATCTATAAGGATAGATCAAAACGCTTAATGGTACTTTCAAATGAGCACATACCTTGACATGATATTGAAGGTGTTCAAGATGGATCAGTCAAAGAAGGAGTTCTTGCCTGAGTTGTAAGGTATGAAGTTATGAAGTTAAAGCTCGACCACGGCAGGAGAAAGAGGAAGGACGAAGGTCGTCCCCTATGCTTTTGTCATAGGCTCTATACGGTATGCCATGCTGAGTACCGCACCTGATGTGTGCCTTGCCACATGTCTGGCAAGAGGGTACAAAGGTGATCTAGGAGTAGATCACCAGATAGCAGTCAAAATTATCCTTAGAGGAATAAGGATATGTTTCTCGATTATGGAGGTGATAAAGAGTTCGACGTAAAGAGTTACATCGATGCAAGCTTAACACCTATCCAGATAGCTCTGAGTAGAGATACCGGATATGTATAATGGAGAAACAATTTAGAATAGCTCCTAGTAGAACAGTTATTTGAAATGGCTATAAATATAGCATAGAGATTTGCGAAGTACATACGGATCTGAATGTTGCAGACCCGTTGACTGAAACTTCTCTCACAAGCATAACATGATCAAACCCAGAACTCTTTGGGTGTTAGTCACATGGGGATGTGACCTTGAGTGTTAATCACATATCGATGTGAACTGGATTATTGACTCTAGTGCAAGTGGGAGACTGTTGGAAATATGCCCTAGAGGCAATAATAAATTGGTATTTATTATATTTCCTTGTTCATGATAATCGTTTATTATCCATGCTAGAATTGTATTGATAGGAAACTCAGATACATGTGTGGATACATAGACAACACCATGTCCCTAGTAAGCCTCTAGTTGACTAGCTCGTTGATCAATAGATGGTTACGGTTTCCTGACCATGGACATTGGATGTCGTTGATAACGGGATCACATCATTAGGAGAATGATGTGATGGACAAGACCCAATCCTAAGCCTAGCACAAGATCATGTAGTTCGTATGCTAAAGCTTTTCTAATGTCAAGTATCATTTCCTTAGACCATGAGATTTTGCAACTCCCGGATACTGTAGGAGTGCTTTGGGTGTGCCTAACGTCACAACGTAACTGGGTGGCTATAAAGGTACACTACAGGTATCTCCGAAAGTGTCTCTTGGGTTGGCACGAATCGAGACTGGGATTTGTCACTCCGTGTAAACGGAGAGATATCTCTGGGCCCACTCGGTAAGACATCATCATAATGTGCACAATGTGATCAAGTAGTTGATCACGGGATGATGTGTTACGGAACGAGTAAAAGAGACTTGCCGATAACGAGATCGAACCAGGTATCGGGATACCGACGATCGAATCTCGGGCAAGTATCGTACCGCTAGACAAAGGGAATTGTATACGGGATTGATTAAGTCCTTGACATCGTGGTTCATCCAATAAGATCATCATGGAGCATGTGGGAGCCAACATGGGTATCCAGATCTCGCTGTTGGTTATTGACCGGAGTGGTGTCTTGGTCATGTCTGCATGTTTCCCGAACCCGTAGGGTCTACACACTTAAGGTTCGATGACGCTAGGGTTATAGGGAATAGATATACGTGGTTACCGAATGTTGTTAGGAGTCCCGGATGAGATCCCGGACATCACGAGGAGTTCCGGAATGGTCCGGAGGTAAAGATTTATATATGGGAAGTCCTGTTTTGGTCACCGGAAAGGTTTCGGTTGCTATCGGTAATGTACCGGGACCACCGGGAGGGTCCCGGGGGGTCCACCAAGTGGGGCCACCGGCCCCAGAGGGCAGCATGAGCCAATTGTGGGAGGGGACCAGCCCCAGATGGGTTGGTGCACCCCCCCCCCCACAAGGGCCCAAGGCGCCTAGGGTTTAGGGAGGGGGCGCCTCCACCTTACTTGGGGGGCAAGTCTCCCCCTCTCCCCCCTTGGCCGCCGCCCAGATGGGCTTTGGGGCTGCCGCACCCCTTGGGGTGGGAACCCTAGAGGGGGCGCAGCCCCCTCCCTCTCCCCTATATATAGTTGAGGTCTTTGGGGCTGCCAACACATGAGTTTTGACCTCTCCCTGGCGCAGCCCTGACTCTCTCCCTCCTCGTCTCTTGCGGTGCTTGGCGAAGCCCTGCTGGAGTACCACGCTCCTCCACCACCACCACGCCGTCGTGCTGCTGCTGGATGGAGTCTTCCCTAACCTCTCCTTCTCCCCTTGCTGGATGAAGGCATAGGAGACGTCACCGGGCTGTACGTGTGTTGAACATGGAGGTGCCGTCTGTTCGGCACTAGGATCATCGGTGATTTGGATCACGACGAGTACGACTCCATCAACCCCGTTCACTTGAACGCTTCTGCTTAGCGATCTACAAGGGTATGTAGATGCACTCTCCTTCCCCTCGTTGCTAGATTACTCCATAGATTGATCTTGGTGATGCATAGAAAATTTTGAATTTCTGCTACGTTCCCCAACAGTGGCATCATGAGCCAGGTCTATGCGTGGTTTCTATGCACGAGTAGAACACAAAGTAGTTGTGGGCGTCGATTTTGTCAATTTACTTGCCGTTACTAGTCTTATCTTGATTCGGTGGCATCGTGGGATGAAGCGGCCCAGACCGACCTTACACGTACACTTACGTGAGACAGGTTCCACCGACTGACAAGCACTGGTTGCATAAGGTGGCTCGCGGGTGTCTGTCTCTCCCACTTTAGTCGGATCGGATTCGATGAAAAGGGTCCTTATGAAGGGTAAATAGAAATTGGCATATCACGTTGCGGTTTTTGCGTAGGTAAGAAACGTTCTTGCTAAGAAACCTATAGCAGCCACGTAAAAAATTGCAACAACAATAAGGGGACGTCTAACTTGTTTTTGCAGCATATGCCGTGTGATGTGATATGGCCAAAAGGATGTGATGAATGATATATGTGATGTATGAGATTGATCATGTTCTTGTAATAGGAATCACGACTTGCATGTCGATGAGTATGACAACCGGCAGGAGCAATAGGAGTTGTCTTAATTTATTTTTGACCTCCGTGTCAACATAAACATCATGTATTTACTTTACTTTATTGCTAAACCATTAGCCATTGTAGTAGAAGTAATAGATGACGAGACAACTTCATGAAGACACGATGATGGAGATCATGATGATGGAGATCATGGTGTCATGGTGGTGACGATGATGATCATGGCGCCCCGAAGATGGAGATCAAAAGGAGCAAAATGATATTGGCCATATCATGTCACTATTTGATTGCATGTGATGTTTATCATGTTTTACATCTTATTTGCTTAGAACGACGGTAGCTAAAATAAGATGATCCCTCGCAATAATTTCAAGAAAAGTGTCCCCCCTAACTGTGCACCGTTGCGAAGGTTCGTTGTTTCGAAGCACCACGTGATGATCGGGTGTGATAGATTCTAACGTTCGAATACAACAGGTGTAAGCCAGATTTACACACGCAATACACTTAGGTTGACTTGATGAGCCTAGCATGTACAGACATGGCCTCGGAACGCGGAAGACCGAAAGGTCGAACATGAGTCGTATAGAAGATACGATCAACATGAAGATGTTCACCGATGATGACTAGTCCGTCTCACGTGATGATCGGACACGGCCTAGTTGACTCGGATCATGTATCACTTAGATGACTAGAGGGATGTCTATCTAAGTGGGAGTTCATTAAATAATCAGATGAACTTAATTATCATGAACATAGTCAAAATGACTTTGCAAATTATGTCGTAGCTTACGCTTTAGTTCTACTATTTTAGATATGTTCCTAGAGAAAATTTAGTTGAAAGATGATAGTAGCAATTATGCGGACTAGGTCCATAAACTGAGGATTGTCCTCATTGCTTCATAGAAGGCTTATGTCCTTAATGCACCGCTCAGTGTGCTGAACCTCGAACGTCGTCTATGGATGTTGCGAACATCTGACATACACAGATAACTACGTGATAGTTCAGTTAAACGGTTTAGAGTTGAGGCACCGAAGACGTTTTGAAATGTCGCGAAACATATGAGATGTTTCGAGGGCTGAAATTGGGATTTCAGGCTAGTGCCCACGTCAAGAGGTATGAGACCTTTGACAAGTTTCTTAAGCCTGCACACTAAGGAGAAAAGCTCAATCGTTGAGCATGTGCTCAGATTGTATGAGTACTACAATCGCTTGAATTGAGTGGGAGTTGATCTTCCAGATGAGATAGTGATGGTTCTCCAAAGTCACTGCCACCAAGCTACTAGAGCTTCGTGATGAACTATAACATATCAGGGATAGATATGATGATCCTTGAGCTATTTGCGACACCGCGAAAGTAGAAATCAAATAGGAGCATCAATTGTTGATGGTTAGTAAAACCACTAGTTTCAAGAAGGGCAAGGGCAAGAAAGGGATACTTCATGAAACGACAAATCAGTTGCTGCTCTAGTGAAGAAACCCAAAGTTGAACCCAAGCCCGAGACTAAGTGCTTCTGTATTAAGGGGAACGGTCACTGAAGCAGAACCACCCTAGATACTTGGTAGATGAGAAGGCTGGCAAGGTTGAAAGAAGTACGTATTGGACATACATTATATTAAATGTGTACTTTACTAGTACTCCTAGCAGCAGCAGGGTATTAGATACCGGTTCGGTTGCTAAGTGTTGGTAACTCGAAATGAAAGGCTACAGAATAAACAGAGACTAGTCAAAGGTGAGACGATGATATGTGTTGGAAGTGTTTCCAAGGTTGATGTGATCAAGCATCGCACGCTCCGTTTACCATCGGGATTGGTGTTAAACCTAAATAATTGTTATTTGGTGTTTGCGTTGAGCATAGACATGATTGGATTATGTTTATCGCAATACGGTTATTCATTTATGGAGAATAATGGTTACTCTGTTTATTTGAATAATACCTTCAATGGTCTTGCACCTAAAATGAATGGTTTATCGAATCCCGATCGTAGTGATACACATGTTCATGCCAAAAGATATAAGATAGTAATGATAGTACCACATACTTGTGGCACTGCAATTTTAGTCACAATGGTATAAAACGCATGAAGAAGCACCATGTTGATGGATCTTTCGACTCGCTTGATTTTGATTCACTTGAGACATGCAAATCATACCACATGAGCAAGATGACTGAAAGGCCTCATTTTCAGTAAGATGGAACAAGAAAGCAACTTGTTGGAAGTAATACATCTTGATGTGTGCAGTCCAATGAGTGCTGAGGCATGTAGTGGATATCGTTATATTCTTACTTCACAGATGATTTGAGTAGATGCTAAGTATATTTACTTGATGAATCACGAGTCTGAATTATTGAAAGGTTCAAGTAATTTCAGGGTGAAGTTGAAGATCGTCATGACAAGAGGATAAAATATCTATGATATGATCATAGAGATGAATATCTGAATTACGAGTTTGGCACAGAATTAAGACATTGTGGAAATTGTTTCACAACTAATACAGCCTGGAACACCATAGTGTGAGGGTGTGTCCGAACATCATAATTGCACCCTATTGGATATGATGCATACCATGATGTCTCTTATCGAATTACCAGGAGAGTTTATGGGTTAGGCATTAGAGACAACCACATTCACTTAGACCATGAGATTGTGCAACTCCCGGATACCGTAGGAGTGCTTTGGGTGTGCCAAACATCACAACGTAACTGGGTGGCTATAAAGGTACACTACAGGTATCTACAAAAGTGTCTATTGGGTTGGACGAATCGAGACTGGGATTTGTCACTCCGTGTAAATGGAGAGGTATCTCTGGGCCCACTCAGTAAGACATCATCATAATGTGCCCAATGTGATCAAGTAGTTGATCACGAGATGATGTGTTACGGAACGAGTAAAAGAGACTTGCCGGTAACGAGATTGAACCAGGTATCGGGATACGGACGATCGAATCTCGGGCAAGTATCGTACCGCTAGACAAAGGGAATTATATACGGGATTGATTAAGTCCTTGACATCGTGGTTCATCCGATAAGATCATCGTGGAGCATGTGGGAGCCAACATGGGTATCCAGATCCCGCTGTTGGTTATTGACCGGAGAGGTGTCTCGGTCATGTCTGCATGTTTCCTGAACCCGTAGGGTCTACACACTTAAGGTTCGATGACGCTAGGGTTATAGGGAATAGATATACGTGGTTACCGAATGTTGTTCAGAGTCCCGGATGAGATCCCGGACATCACGAGGAGTTCAGAAATGGTCCGGAGGTAAAGATTTATATATGGGAAGTCCTATTTTGGTCACCGGAAAGGTTTCGGTTGCTATCGGTAATGTACCGGGACCACCGGGAGGGTCCCAGGGGGTCCACCAAGTGGGGCCACCGGCCCCAGAGGGCAGCATGGGCCAACTGTGGGAGGGGACCAGCCCCAGATGGGCTGGTGCGCCCCCCCCACAAGGGCCCATGGCGCCTAGGGTTTAGGGAGGGGGCGCCTCCACCTTACTTGGGGGGCAAGTCTCCCCCTCTCCCCCCCTTGGGGTGGGAACCCTAGAGGGGGCGCAGCCCCCTCCCTCTCCCCTATATATAGTTGAGGTCTTTGGGGCTGCCAACACATGAGTTTTGACCTCACCCTGGCGCAGCCCTACCTCTCTCCCTCCTCGTCTCTTGCGGTGCTTGGCGAAGCCCTGCTAGAGTACCACGCTCCTCCACCACCACCACGCCGTCGTGTTGCTGCTGGATGGAGTCTTCCCCAACCTCACCTTCTCCCCTTGCTGGATCAAGGTGTAGGAGACGTCACCGGGCTGTACGTGTGTTGAACACGGAGGTGCCGTCCGTTCGGCACTAGGATCATCGGTGATTTGGATCACGACGAGTACGACTCCATCAACCCCGTTCACTTGAACGCTTCCGCTTAGCGATCTACAAGGGTATGTAGATGCACTCTCCTTCCCCTCGTTGCTAGATTACTCCATAGATTGATCTTGGTGATGCGTAGAAAATTTTGAATTTTTGCTACGTTCCCCAACACAAACATTGGCTTCCAATATATCAATCTTTATGTCTCGACCATTTCGAGACTCCTCGTCATGTCCGTGATCACATCCGGGACTCCGAACTAACTTTGGTACATCAAAATATATATTAACTCATAATGAAACTGTCATCGTAACGTTAAGCGTGCGGACCCTACGGGTTCAAGAACAATGTAGACATGACCGAGACATGTCTCCGGTCAATAACCAACAGCGGAACCTGGATGCTCATATTGGCTCCCACATATTCTACGAAGATCTTTTATCGGTCAGACCGCATAACAACATACTTTGTTCCCTTTGTCATCGGTATGTTACTTGCCCGAGATTCGGTCGTCGGTATCTCAATACCTAGTTCAATCTCGTTACCGGCAAGTCTCTTTACTCGTTTCATAATACATCATCTCACAACTAACTCATTAGTTGCAATGCTTGCAAGGCTTATGTGATGTGCATTACCGAGAGGGCCCAGAGATACCTCTCCGACAATCGGAGTGACAAATCCTAATCTCGAAATATGCCAACCCAACATGTACCTTTGGAGACACCTGTAGAGCTCCTTTATAATCACCCAGTTACGTTGTGACATTTGGTAGCACGCAAAGTGTTCCTCCGGCAAATGGGAGTTGCATAATCTCATAGTCATAGGAACATGTATAAGTCATGAAGAAAGCAATAGCAACATACTAAACAATCGGGTGCTAAGCTAATGGAATGGGTCATGTCAATCACATCATTCTCCTAATAATGTGACCCCGTTAATCTAATGACAACACATGTCTATGGTTAGGAAACATAACCATCTTTGATTAACGAGCTAGTCAAGTAGAGGCATACTAGTGACGTTTAGTTTGTCTATGTATTCACACAAGTATTATGTTTCCGGATAATACAATTCTAGCATGAACAATAAACATTTATCATGATATAAGGAAATAAAATAATAACTTTATTATTGCCTCTAGGGCATATTTCCTTCACCATGATGTCGAGGATTCAATCAATCCCATATACAATTCCCTTTGTCCATCGGTATGTTACTTGCCCGAGATTCGATCGTCGGTATCCCAATACCTCGTTCAATCTCGTTACCGGCAAGTCACTTTACTCGTTCCATAATGCATGATCCCATGACTAACTGCTTACACACATTGAGCTCATTATGATGATGCATTACTGAGTGGGCCCAGAGATACCTCTTCGTCATACAGAATGACAAATCCCAGTCTCGATTCGTGCCAACCCAACAGGCACTTTCGGAGATACCCGTAGTGCACCTTTATAGCCACCCAGTTACGTTGTGACATTTGGCACACCCAAAGCATTCCTACAACATCCGGGAGTTGCACAATCTCATGGTCTAAGGAAAAGATACTTGACATTAGAAAAGCTTTAGCAGCCGAACTACACGATCTTGTGCTATGCTTAGGATTGGGTTTTGTCCATCACATCATTCTCCCAATTATGTGATCCCGTTATCAATGACATCCAATGTCCATGGTCAGGAAACTGTAACCATCTATTGATCAACGAGCTAGTCAACTAGAGGCTCACTATGGACTTTTGTGGTCTATGTATTCACACATGTATTACGATTTCCGGATAACACAATTATAGCATGAACAATAGACAATTATCATGAACAAGGAAATATAATAATAACCATTTTATTATTGCCTCTAGGGCATATTTCCAACTGTCTCCCACTTACACTAGAGTCAATAATCTAGTTACATTGTGATGAATCGAACACCCATAGAGTTCTGGTGTTGATCATGTTTTGCTCGTGGAAGAGGTTTAGTCAACGGATCTGCGACATTCAGGTCCGTATGCACTTTACAAATATCTATGTCTCCATCTTGAACATTTTCACGAATGGAGTTGAAGCAACGCTTGATATGCCTAGTCTTCTTGTGAAACCTGGGCTCCTTGGCGAGGGTAATAGCTCCAGTGTTGTCACAGAAGAGAGTCATCAGGCCCAATGCATTGGGAATAACTCCTAGGTTGGTAATGAACTGCTTCATCAAGATTGCTTCATGTGCTGCCTCCGAGGCTGCCATGTATTCCGCTTCACATGTAGATCCTGCCATGACGCTTTGCTTGCAACTGCACCAGCTGACTGCCCCACCATTCAAAATATACACGTATCCGGTTTGTGACTTAGAGTCATCCAGATCCGTGTCGAAGCTAGCATCGACGTAACCCTTTACGACGAGCTCTTCGTCACCTTCATAAACAAGAAACATATCCTTAGTCCTTTTCAGGTACTTCAGGATATTCTTAACCGTTGTCCAGTGTTCCATGCCGGGATTACTTTGGTACCTTCCTACCAAACTGAAGGAAATATACCCTAGAGGCAATAATAAAGTTATTATTTATTTCCTTATATCATGATAAATGTTTATTATTCATGCTAGAATTGTATTAACCGGAAACATAATACATGTGTGAATACATAGACAAACAGTATGTCACTAGTATGCCTCTACTTGACTAGCTCGTTGAATCAAAGATGGTTAAGTTTCCTAGCCATAGACATGAGTTGTCATTTTATTAATGGGGTCACATCATTAGAGAATGATGTGATTGACTTGACCCATTCCGTTAGCATAGCACTTGATCGTTTAGTTTGTTGCTATTGCTTTCTTCATGACTTATACATGTTCCTATGACTATGAGATTATGCAACTCCCGTTTACCGGAGGAACACTTTGTGTGCTACCAAACATCACAACGTAACTAGGTGATTATAAAGGTGCTCTACAGGTGTCTCCGAAGGTACTTGTTGGGTTGGCGTATTTCGAGATTAGGATTTGTAACTCCGATTGTCGAAGAGGTATCTCTGGGCCCTCTCGGTAATGCACATCACTTAAGCCTTGCAAGCATTGCAACTAATGAGTTAGTTGTGGGATGATGTATTACGGAACGAGTAAAGATACTTGCCGGTAACGAGATTGAACTAGGTATTGAGATACCGATGATTGAATCTCCGGCAAGTAACATACCGATGACAAAGGGAACAACGTATGTTGTTATGCGGTCTGACGGATAAAGATCTTCATAGAATATGTAGAGCCAATATGAGCATGCAGGTTCTGCTATTGGTTATTGACCGGAGACGTGTCTCAGTCATGTCTAGATAGTTCTTGAACCCGTAGGGTCCGCACGCTTAACGTTACGATGACAGTAATATTATGAGTTTATATGTTTTGATGTACCGAAGGTTGTTTGGAGTCCCGGATGTGATCACGGACATGACGAGGAGTCTCGAAATGATCGAGACATGAAGATTGATAAGCCTATGTTTGGATATCGAAAGTGTTCCGGGTAAAATCGGGATTTTACCGGAGTACCGGGAGGTTATCGGAACCCACCGGGAATCAAATGGGCCTTAGTGGGCCTAGGTGGAAGAGAGGAGAGGAGGCAAGGGCTGGCCGCGCGCCCCTCCCCCCTAGTCCGAATAGGACAAGGAGAGGGGGGCGGTGCCCCCTTCCTTCCTTCTCCTCCACTCCTTCCCCCCAAGTCCTAATCCAACTAGGAAAAAGGAGGGGAGTCCTACTCCCGGTAGGAGTAGGACTCCTCCTGCGCGCCACCTCCTATGGCCAGCCGCACCCCCCTTGCTCCTTTATATACGGGGGTAGGGGCACCCCATGGACACAACAATTGATCATTGATCTCTTAGCCGTGTGCGGTGCCCCCCTCCACCATAGTCCACCTCGATAATACTGTAGCGGTGCTTAGGCGAAGCCCTACGTCGGTAGAACATCAACATCGTCACCACGCCATCGTGCTGATGAAACTCTCCGTCAACACTCGGCTGGATCCAATTTCGAGGGACGTCATCGGGATGAACGTGTGCTGAACTCAAAGGTGACGTACGTTCGGTACTTGATCGGTCGGATCGTGAAGACGTACAACTACATCAACCGCGTTGTGCTAACTCTTCCGCTTTCGGTCTACGAGGGTACATGGACAACACTCTCCCCTCTCGTTGCTATGCATCACCATGATCTTGCGTGTGTGTAGGAAATTTTTGAAATTACTACATTCCCCAACAGTGGCATTAGAGCCAGGTTTTATGCGTTGATGTTATATGCACAAGTAGAACACAAGTAAGTTGTGGGCGATACAAGTCATACTGCTTACCAACATGTCATACTTTGGTTCGACGGTATTGTTGGATGAAGCGGCCCAGACTGACATTACGCGTACGCTTACGCGAGACTGGTTCTACCGACGTGCTTTGCACATAGGTGGCTGGGGGGTGTCAGTTTCTCCTACTTTAGTTGAACCGAGTGTGGCTACGCCCGGTCCTTGCGAAGGTTAAAACAACACCAACTTGACAAACTATCGTTGTGGTTTTGATGCGTAGGTAAGAACGGTTCTTGCTTAGCCTGTAGCAGCCACGTAAAACTTGCAACAACAAAGTAGAGGACCTCTAACTTGTTTTTGCAGGGCATGTTGTGATGTGATATGGTCAAGACGTGATGCTATATTTTATTGTATGAGATGATCATGTTTTGTAACCGAGTTATCGGCAACTGGCAGGAGCCATATGGTTGTCGCTTTATTGTATGCAATGCAATCGCCCTGTAATGCTTTACTTTATCACTAAGCGGTAGCGATAGTCATAGAAGCATAAGATTGGCGAGACTACAGCGATGCTATGATGGAGATCAAGGTGTCGCACCGGTGATGATGGTGATCATGACGGTGCTTCGGAGATGGAGATCACAAGCACAAGATGATGATGGCCATATCATATCACTTATATTGATTGCATGTGATGTTTATCTTTTATGCATCTTATCTTGCTTTGATTGACAGTAGCATTATAAGATGATCTCTCACTAAATTTCAAGATAAAAGTGTTCTCCCTGAGTATGCACCGTTGCCAAAGTTCGTCGTGCCAAGACACCACGTGATGATCGGGTGTGATAAGCTCTACGTCCATCTACAATGGGTGCAAGCCAGTTTTGCACACGTAGAATACTCAGGTTAAACTTGACGAGCCTAGCATATGCAGATATGGCCTCAAAACACTGAGACCGAAAGGTCGAGCATGAATCATATAGTAGATATGATCAACATAGTGATGTTCACCATTGAAAACTACTCCATTTCACGTGATGATCGGTTATGGTTTAGTTGATTTGGATCACGTGATCACTTATAAGATTAGAGGCATGTCTTTCTAAGTGGGAGTTCTTAAGTAATATGATTAACTGAACTTAAATTTATCATGAACTTAGTCCTGGTAGTACATATCTATGTTGTAGATCAATAGCTCATGTTTAGCTCCCATGTTTTTTATATGTTCCTAGAGAAAACTAAGTTGAAAAATGTTAGTAGCAATGATGCGGATTGGATCCGTGATCTGAGGATTATCCTCATTGCTGCACAGAAGAATTATGTCCTTGATGCACCGCTAGGTGACAAATCTATTGCAGGAGCAGATGCAGATGTTATGAATGTTTGGCTAGCTCAATATGATGACTACAGATGATAGTAGGAGCCATCAAGCCTAACGGCGACGACACAGAGGAACTCTCAATGAAAGCACCAATGTCGGTGTCAAAACCAACGGATCTCGGGTAGGGGGTCCCGAACTGTGCGTCTAGGCTGGATGGTAACACGAGGCAGGGGACACAATGTTTTACCCAGGTTCGGGCCCTCTTGATGGAGGTAAAACCCTATGCCCTGCTTGATTGATATTGATGATATGGGTAGTACAAGAGTAGATCTACCACGAGATCAGAGAGGCTAAACCCTAGAAGCTAGCCTATGGTATGATTGTATGTTATGGTTGTTGTCCTACGGACTAAAACCCTTCGGTTTATATAGACACCGGAGAGGGTTAGGGTTACACAAGGTCGGTTACAAAGGAGGAGATATACATATCCGTATTGCCTAGCTTGCCTTCCACGCTAAGTAGAGTCCCATCCGGACACGAGACGAAGTCTTCAATCTTGTATCTTCATAGTCTAACAGTCCGGCCAATGGAGATAGTCCGGCTGTCCGGAGACCCCCTAATCTAGGACTCCCTCAATAGCCCCTAAACCAGGCTTCAATGACGATGAGTCCGGCGCGCAGTATTGTTTTCGGCATTGCAAGGCGGGTTCCTTCTCCGAATACATCACAGAAGAATTTGAATACGAGGATAGTGTCCGACCCTACAAAATAAGTTCCACATACCGCCGTAGAGAGAATAATATTTTCGCAAATCCAATTTGCTGACTTGTTTTGGCAGCATGACGTTATGTCATGGCCCGGTGATTATTCGAACCGTTTTTCTTCAACCAGCTCCACACATAACGCGAGGCAGTTTCTTGACACGTCTTGTCAAAGCAGAGATCGTGTTCCCCCAATTATGGGATTCTCATTAATGCAGTCGTGGGTAACCCAACCGTTTCTAGGACTCCTAGATTATAGGCAAGTCCTAAACGGCTATGGAGAGGACGCTTGATATTCACCCTCTTTATAAAGGGACAAGGTTTTCGCTTTTTCCCTCTCGTGCTCAATCAAACCCTTCCCCCGCCTCGAGTTCCAACACCCAAAGCCCAGGTTAGGTGCTCTGGATCTTCAATCATGTCCGGATCCAGCCTTCAAGGCCGATGGATGCCCTCCTCCGTGACGGAAGAGGACATCAAGAAGTTGAGGGAGGCCAGATACCTGACCGCCGAGGTTTCGCATCGGCTACCTGCTCAAGGGCAGGTCATCCCTACTCCCGAACCCAATGAGAACGTCGTGTTCGTCTCCCACTTCCTCCGAGGCCTAGGCCTCACTCTGGATCCCTTCGTCAGGGGTTTGATGTTCTATTACGGGCTAGATTTCCACGATCTAGCTCCAGACTCCTTTCTCCACATCTCGACATTTATTGTCATGTGTGAGGCCTTCCTCCGCATTACCCCTCACTTCGGCCTGTGGCTCAAGACCTTTGAAGTGAAGCCGAGATGATCAAGGGGCAACATGCAGCGTGTGGAGGTGCATCAATAGGCAAGATGGCAGGAGCTCCATGGCCGAAAGGTTCCTTTCCAGAGGTGTCCGAATTATGGCAACGGGAGTGGTTTTACGTCATGACTCCCAGAAGTGCCAAGTGGGCGGCTGCCCCGCTTTCCGCTCGGGCCCCCCACCACAACTAATGTCATGGATTAGCAGAGGTCTGAGCTGGGGTCTAGCCAAGGACGTGCCTATACTGCAAAGCCGCATTTGAGATCTCTTCGAGGGAGATTTTAATTTGGTCGTGGTAATACAAGTTATGCTGGTTCGTCAAGTCCAGCCTTGCAAACGCCGGCCCCTTCGCTTGTGGGAGTTCAACCCAGAAGGACCGCGTGCCATTCAAAGTTTCCTCGGCCTGACGCACGAGGAGATGTACAAGTCATTCTTCGGACCTCAAATAGAGTGTCCGGATACTACCGAGGACGTGGGCCTGAGCAGTAACCGCGCCGCCGAACAAGTAAGAAATCCTCTAGCCGAACACATTGTCTTTTATTCATCATGAAGTTATTTCTAAGAGTTTGCTCTTTGACCAGGACTGGCTAACAAAGGCGAAGATGATTCGGTGTTTGGCCCCTCTCCCTGAGGGTTTGGAAAATGCGATATTAGAAAAGATGCTCGAGCTCGCACCTTGCCCGGAGCCCTCGAAGGAAGATACCGAGGGGGGGATAATACGGGCGGACGCGGGCCCCCATCGCTGCCAGTTCCAACCGAGGGAATGAGCGTCTCCATGAAGGAGGATAACCGCGGGAGGAAAAGGACTGCTTTCGAGGATCCGGAAGCCGAGGCCTCCAAACGGGAGAAGAATTCTCCCACAGAGGGTCCTGCCTTGGGGGGCGCTTTTGCCGCACAAAGTCCGCGGGGGGATCAGCCCTCCAACGAGTCGTAAGTGATCCAAAATACTTTAATAGTGAAGGTATACTCTCTTTTTTTCTGAGAAAATAACCACCGCATATATCTTGCAGTTAGGGCCTTAGCCCCTCTCAGCTGAGCTCATCTTCGGGGGATCTTCTTCCAGAGATGATGCAGAGCGAAACGCCTCCCCCGGACTCCTCCGCTCAAGAAGCGGGCGACCCCGAAGTGTCCTCACGGAGGGCCTCCCCAGATCCGGTGAGGCCAGAAGATAATCCCATAGACCCCCGAAGTCCCCAGCATCCGGCTCCCAAAGAGAGCAAACAAAAGTGTCCGGCACCGTCTGGTATGCGGTCGGACGTCTGAGGGAGCTGGTGGGGCGAGAGGATCTCAGAAGAACACCGTACGCTGATGGGTACAGTGATGGAGAGAATTTCATCCGCCGAAAGCGGATTACATGAAGTCTTTATGAGTCTACTGACAGGCTTTGAGGTACGTGAGATAATATGTGATAGTACCGCACATGTTAGGTGTGCCCTATGTAGATAGTAGCCCCTGAGACTCTGGTTGTCGTCGAGAATGGCGGTGAACAGAGGATCATAGTCCCAGGCAATAACCAGACTGCCCTTATGTGCAGGTGGTGGAAGCTCCGGTGGCTAGCCGGACTAGAGAGTTTGCCGAATTAAAACGGCAACTAGATGCGGCAGACACCGACATCGAGCTTGTTAACAAGAGGCTTGACAAGGCACAGGGTAAGTGTTATTATCTGGTGAACACCACATAGTAAGAGCAGCATGATGCCAGTATCTTTAATATGTTGTGACTGCAGGTGGAGCTGCCACCGTGGAAACGTTGCGGGCAGAACTTGCCCGAGCCAAGGAACAAGCGAGGATTAGTAATGCGGCTGCTTTGAAGGCGGCCGAAGAGTTGAAAGCCGAGAAGGCTGCACATTGCGAGAGCCAAGAGAAGATGGCCAAGATGGTCGTAGAATTAAAAGACACTGCTGACCGTTGCTGGCTCCTTGAAAAAGAAAACCGAGCGAAGGCAACGAACCTTGAGAAGGCCACGATGGCGGACAAAGACACCCGCTCTGCTATGAGAGCAAAGAAGGAGGAGCTGCGGGAAGCCAGGGATATGGCGGCTGGGAAGCCCTTCATGCTACGGAGGAGGTTCGAAGATCCACGGTATGCCCCTCTGGATCGGCTGTGGAGTTCAGCAGATGCGTATATGGACTTGGCGGCGAGCGCTGCCGATGCGGCCAAATACTTCCAAGGTCAAACAGATCGTGAAGTGGACAAGCTGTTCTGGTCGCAATTCAACATTCCAGAGCGTCCGCTTCCATTAACTGATCAGCTAGCCGAATGGGCTGAACTAAATAGGTTGTCCGGACTCGCCATGAGGTCTGTCGTGGATCAGCTATGGCCGGAAAAGCCAAAGCCGAACAACTATTTCAGTTTAGTGCAGCGGTTTCTTGGTGCGGTACTGCGCATTAATGCGGTGAAGAGGTCGGCGTGCATAGAAGGCTCGCGGATGGCCCTTGCCCGTGTTAAAGCATACTGGGCGGAGATGGACGCTACCACTGTTGTGGCGTAGGGTTCGGCCATAGGCCGAGTGGCTGCCGAGCACTATTTCGAGGAAGTTCTTGAGGGTGCTCGTTTGATAGAGGCCCAGTGCTCGAAGAATATTATGTTTGAGTGATATGTATTCTCATTGTAAACACAATGCTTTTATGAAATTTTATAAGGCTATGTTTATACTTTTGCCTGAAAGTAGTATGATGCCTCATGTGCGGCCGTTTATGTATACATGTGTATAACCTGAAAGATTGCAGTCGTCGGCTTCAACCCTCACGCATATAATGCTGAGGTGCTCGCGAAAAACGCGTGTTCACACTTAACCCAACGTCTTGGTCCTATTAAGGAGGTGATAGCGTAGCGAACGAGGCAACCAGACTATAATGCTTTAACACTTTCACTTCGCCATAGGAGTTTCACAGTGGGGCTACTAGATAGCCCCTGGTGGCTCCGCACTCTCCTGATCTCGGGGTGCGTACATGCCTGGCCGGAAAACGGCCCTTCGTTAAGGCGGAGGAATTCTAACATTCCGATATGTCATCGAGTGGTTGACCAGTCTCATGCTATATCATGACAGTCAGTTTTCGGCTTTCTCCACTGAGGTGCTCATCGGATGAACCAGGGCACAATCGCAGTAGTTCTCCTGGTGCTGCCTTAGCCGATAAAGCGGAACGTAAGGCACCAAAACACAGGAGCCGAGCAAACCCAACATTTGACCAAAGACAATGATTCAGAGCTGATGCATATAAGGCCAAACTCGCGACGCCGAACACTCCCTAAGGTACTCGGTCTTTATGGTATAAACCGGTCCTAAATAGTGCCCTTTGTAAGAAGCCCCTTGTGTCCAGGTACGTGCATTATTCTGACGTGGCCACATGCCAAGACGTCAGCATCCTTCTCAATTGTGCTGAGAATTCGGTGGATGTGTATCAACAAGAGACAGTAAAAAGGTTTACGCAGGGTCTTAATCTAAAAAGAATCCTTGGAGCGGGTCCCTGCTGCACGTCTGCGCCTGTGTCTCCGTTGTGCCGTATCCTGGACGGGTGTAGCACGATGGTCATCTGTAAAAAATAGGAACTTAGGTGAAAAAGTTGTCATGCAAAAAGGTGGTTTTTTAAAGAGACCATGTATAACTAGAAATGAGTAGAAATTGCCACTTGTCTGCGCGCGTTGAGCCCCTTGTATTTGTAATAGGGGTGTGGCCATCAATCCGGTATAAATTACATATAGCAGCGCCGAACTCGTCTAACCGCGTCCGTGGTCTTGACGACCTATCAAATACTTTAGTTGGCGAGGCCATTTTTAGTGTGCGGCTACCAAGGCAGTCGCATTCTCTTCGGCACGCAAGGATCGCTTAATACTTCCATTCACTGTAATGATGCCGCGTGGACCGGGCATCTTGAGCGTCAGGGAAGCGTAATGTGGTATTGCATTAAAGCGAGCAAAAGCTTCGCGTCCAAGTAGTGCTTGATAGCCGCATTGGAACGGAGCAATGTGGAAGGTTAAATGTTCGCTACGGGAGTTATTGGGGAAGCCGAATATAACCTTTAGTAGCAGGGAGCCCGTGCAATGAGCCCCTGGGCCTGGCATTACTCCTTTAAAGGTAGTGTTGCTATGGCAAATTTTCGTTGGGTCTATCCCCATTTCGCGGATTGTATCCTGGTATATCAGGTTTAGACTGCTGCCACCGTCCATCAAGACTCGTGTGAAGTGGTATCCGTCAATTATTGGGTCTAATACCAGGGCAGCCCATCCTGCACGTCCGATACTTGCTGAGTAATCACGATGGTCGAAAGTGATTGGTTGAGACGACCAGTGGCAGGACTACGCAGTGATAGGCCCTTGGGCATATTTTTCTGGGAGTGCCGTTTTGTTTCTCCCCTTGATCACGTGTAACACGTTTACTGTTTTGACTTCTGGTGGAAATTTCTTTTGTTCCCCAGTGTCTTGCTTGAGAGGCTCATCCTCATCTTCGCTTGGTGTATCCTCCCCCCCCCCTTGTGTACGGCGTTGAGCTTGCCGGACTGCTTGAAGACCCAACATTCTCTGTGTGTATGAGTAGCGGGTTTACCAGGGGTGCTATGGATCTGACATATTTGGTCCAGAATTTTGTTTAGGCTGGACAGTTCGTCTCTGGCGCCTTTAGAGGGCGGCTTTTGCTGACCTGGGCGAGAGCTTTTGAATCTGGCATTTACTGTCGTGCTCTTGGTGTTGTCTTCTTTATTCCGGCGTTTGTTATTGCTGTTGCGCCGTGATTTCCCATTTCCATCTCTAACTTCAGATGTACTGGGGTCGCTGGTGCTGCATCTGGCTAGCCAGCTATCCTCACCCGCGCAAAAGCGGGTCATGAGGCTTGTTAATGCTGCCATTGTTCTCGGCTTTTCTTGGTCGAGGTGTCTGGCAAGCCATTCGTCACGGACGCTATGCTTAAAAGCTGCCAAGGCTTCGGCGTCCGGACAGTCGACAATTTGGTTCTTTTTAGTAAGAAACATGTTCCAAAGCTTTCGGGCTGACTCTCCGGGCTGTTGAGTTATATGACTCAAATCATCCGCGTCCGGAGGTCGGACATAAGTCCCTTGAAAATTTGCCCGAAAGGCGTCTTCGAGCTCTTCCCAACATCCAATGGAGCTTTCGGGGAGGCTCTTAAGCCAGTGCCGAGCTGGCCCTTTGAGTTTGAGGGGTAAATACTTAATGGCGTGGAGATCATCTCCCCGCGCCATGTGGATATGGAGGATATAGTCCTCAATCCAGACCCCAGGGTCTGTTGTTCCATCGTATGCCTCTATGTTTACGAGTTTGAATCCCTCTGGAAATTCATGGTCCAGCACCTCATCGGTGAAACATAGGGGGTGTGCGGCACCCCTATATTTGGGTGTACCGCGTTGTTCGGATGTTTGTTGTGTTGCATCGTATGCTGGAGCACGCTTGCGTGGTCCATAGATGGATCTGGTTTCGCCGTCCTTTTGATGCGAGCCCTCGCGTAGACCACATATTGGCTTATGTGCAGCGTTGCTTGCCGCTTTATGTTGGCCGTGAGGTCGTCTATCCGGCCAGGTGGCTGTTTTGATTTTTGGTTGTGGGGGATCTAGGGCCTCCTCATCGAATTCGGGTAGCAACTTCCGCTTCGGTTAGCTCTTGGTGGGGCGATTACCACCATACTTTGCTGCTGTGTTGAGTACTTTACTCCATCTGATTTGGAGTGTGTCCTGCGCAGCCTTGAGCCTTTGCTTCTGCTTTTTCAGACTCCTCGCGGTGGCAACAAGCCTTTGACGGGCATTCTGCTGCTCCAGGTGCTTGTCCAGTATTATGTCATCCGGACTTTTATCTTTGACAGAATTGGTTTGTTCGGTTTGATTTTCCATATTGTCGTGGTCCGGCAGTAGTTCACCTTGCTCCAACGCTGGGTCTGTATGATCGTTATTTCTGCCGAGGCGGGAATTGGGGCGGCGCTTACGCCGCTGCTTTGACTGCTTCTCGAGGGGACAAGCCTTCGTTGCGTCCTTCCATTCGTCGTCGTCGTCTTCTTTTGGTGTGTCCACCCTGTATACGTCATATGATGAGGTGGACGTCCAGCGCCCTGTCGGCGGTGGTTCCTCTTTGCCTCCCACATCGTCGTTCATACCGTCGATATCTTCGGAGTCGAAGTCGAGCATGTCGGTTAAATCATCGACAGTGGCTACGAAGTGGGTGGTGGCTGGGCGTCGAATTTCTCCGTCGTCCGCATCCCAATCCTATTGGCCATAGTCCGGCCAGGGCTCTCCTGACAAAGAGAGAGACCTTAGTGAATTCAGAATGTCGCCGAAGGGCGAGTGCTGAAAGATATCTGCGGCGGTGAATTCCATGATCGGTGCCCAATTGGATTCGATAGGCAGGGGCACGGACGGTTCGGAGTCCAGAAAAGAGTCCGGCACCTTGGAGTCACGGGCTTCGCAGAGGATTAGGCTGGTGCTCGGCTCGATCGCGTTGAGACTACAGCCCCTGAGGCGGTGTCTAGCCACCCGTCCTCGATTGGCACAGTTGGCTCTGAGCTAAGGGTCGGAGCTGATGCGGGCGCGGCCTCTGGGGTACTGTTCGGCGGCAGAGCTAGGTCATACCCGTCGTGACAGTGCGGCGCGCCCGGCTATGACTCGAATCCGTCAAAGATCAAGTCTCCGCGGATGTCGGCCGTGTAGTTCAAACTTCCAAATCTGACCTGATGGCCAGGGGCATAGCTTTCAATCTGCTCCAGATGGCCAAGCGAATTAGCCCGCAGTGCAAAGCCGCCGAATACGAAGATCTGTCCGAGGAGAAAAGTCTCGCCCTGGACCGCATCGCTATCGATGATAGTAGGAGCCATCAAGCCTAACGGCGACGACACAGAGTAACTCTCAATGAAAGCACCAATGTCGGTGTCAAAACCAACGGATCTCGAGTAGGGGGTCCCGAACTGTGCGTCTAGGCCGGATGGTAACACGAGGCAGGGGACACAATGTTTTACCCAGGTTCGGGCCCTCTTGATGGAGGTAAAACCCTACATCCTGCTTGATTGATATTGATGATATGGGTAGTACAAGAGTAGATCTACCACGAGATCAGAGAGGCTAAACCCTAGAAGCTAGCCTATGTTATGGTCGTTGTCCTACGGACCAAAACCCTTCGGTTTATATAGACACCGGAGAGGGTTAGGGTTACACAAGGTCGGCTACAAAGGAGGAGATATCCATATCCGTATTGCCTAGCTTGCCTTCCACGCTAATTAGAGTCCCATCCCGACACGAGACAAAGTCTTCAATCTTGTATCTTCATAGTCTAACAGTCCGGCCAATGGAGATAGTCCGGCTGTCCGGAGACCCCCTAATCCAGGACTCCCTCAGTCATACACCCAATGAAAATGGTTTGTTGGATCTCGATTGTGGTGATACACATTTTCATAATATTGAAGCCAAAAGATGCAAAGTTAATAATGATAGTGCAACTTATTTGTGGCATTGCCATTTAGGTCATATTGGTGTAAAGGGCATGAAGAAAATCCATGCTGATGGGCTTTTGGAATCACTTGATTATGAATCAGTTGATGCTTGCGAACCGTGCCTCATGGGCAAGATGACTAAGACTCCGTTCTCCAGAACAATGGAGCAAGCAACTGACTTATTGGAAATAATACATATTGATGTATGCAGTCCGATGAATGTTGAGGCTCGCGGCGGGTATCGTTATTTTCTGACCGTCACAGATGATTTCAGCAGATATGGGTATATCAACTTGATGAAACATAAGTCTGAAAAATTTGTAAAGTTCAAAAACTTCAGAGTGAATTGGAAAATCATCGTGACAAGAAAATAAAGTTTCTATGATCTGATCGCAGAGACAAATATTTGAGTTACGAGTTTGGTCTTCAATTAAAACAATGTGGAATAGTTCCACAAAATCGTGCCACCTAGAACACCATAGCATAATGGTGTGTCCGAACGTCATAACCGTACTATTATTGGATATAGTGCAATCTATGATGTTTCTTACCGATTAACCACTATAGTTTCCAGGTTATGCATTAGAGACAGCTACATTCATGTTAAATAGGGCACCATCTAAATCCGTTGAGACGACACCATATGAACTATGGTTTGGCAAGAAACCTAAGCTGTCATTTCTTAAAGTTTGAGGTTGCAATGCTTATGTGAAAAAGTTTCAACCTAATAAGCTCAAACCCAAATCAGAGAAGTGCGTCTTCATAGGATACCCAAAAGAAAATGTTGGGTACACCTTCTATCACAGATCCGAAGGCAAGATATTCATTGATGAGAATGGATCCTTTCTAGAGAAGGAGTTTTATCTCGAAATAAGTGAGTGGGAGGAAAGTAGAACTTGATGAGGTAACTGTACCTGCTCCCTTATTGGAAAGTAGTTCATCACAGAAATACGTTCCTGTGACTACTACACCAATTAGTGAGGAAGCTAATGATGATGATCATGTAACTTCAGATCAAGTTACTACCGAACCTCGTAGGTAAACCAGAGTGAGATCCGCACCAGAGTGGTACGGTAATCCTGTTCTGGAGGTCATGTTACTTGACCATGACAAGCCTACGAACTATGAGGAAGCGATGATGAGCCCAGATTCCGCGAAATGCCTTGAGGCCATGAAATCTGAGATGAGATCCATGTATGAGAACAAAGTATGGACTTTGATTGACTTGCCCAATGATCGGCGAGCCATTGAGATTAAATGGATCTTCAAGAGGAAGACGGACGTTGATAGTAGTGTTACTATCTACAAAGCTATAATTGTTGCAAAAAGGTTTTCGACAAGTTCAAGGTGTTGACTACGATGAGAGTTTCTCACTCGTATCTATGCTTAAGTCTGTCTGAATCATGTTAGCAATTGCCGCATTTTATGAAATCTGGCAAATGGATAAACCAAACTGCATTCTTTAATGGATTTATTGAAGAAGAGTTGTATATGATGCAACCAGAAGGTTTTGTCAATCCTAAAGGTACTAACAAAATATGCAAGCTCTAGCGATCCATCTATGGACTGGTGCAAGCATCTCGGAGTTGGAATATACGCTTTGATAAGTTGATCAAAGCATATAATTTTATACAGACTTGCGGTGAAGCCTGTATTTACAACAAAGTGAGTGGGAGCACTACAACATTTCTGATAAGTATATGTGAATGACATATTGTTGATCGGAGATAATGTAGAATTATTCTGCAAAGCATAAAGGAATGTTTGAAAGGAGTTTTTCAAAGGAAGACCTCGGTGAAGCTGCTTACATATTGAGCATCAAGATCTATAGAGATAGATCAAGACGCTTGATAAGTTTTTCAATGAGTACATACCTTGACAAGATTTTGAAGTAGTTCAAAATGGAACAGTCAAAGAAAGAGTTCTTGCCAGTGTTACAAGGTGTGAAACTGAGTAAGACTCAAAACCCGACCATGGCAGAAGATAGAGAGAGAATGAAAGTCATTCCCTATGCCTCAGCCATAGGTTCTATAAAGTATGCTATGCTGTGTACCAGACCTATTGTATACCCTGCCCTGAGTTTGGCAAAGGAGTACAATAGTGATCTAGGAGTAGATCACTGGACATTGGTAAAAATTATCCTTAGAGGAATAAGGATATGTTTCTCGATTATGGAAGTGACAAAAGGTTCGTCGTAAAGGGTTATGTCGATGCAAATTTTGACACTGATCCAGATGACTCTAAATCTCAATCTGGATACATATTGAAAGTCGGAGCAATTAGCTAGAGTAGCTCTGTGCAGAGCATTGTTGACATAGAAATTTGCAAAATACTGACAGATCTGAATGGCAGACCCGTTGACTAAACTTCTCTCACAAGCAAAACATGATCACACCTTAGTGCTCTTTGGGTGTTAATCACATAGCGATGTGAACTAGATTATTGACTCTAGTAAACCCTTTGGGTGTTGGTCACATGTCGATGTGAACTATGGGTGTTAATCACTTGGTGATGTGAACTATTGGTATTAAATCACATGGCGATGTGAACTAGATTATTGACTCTAGAGCAAGTGGGAGACTGAAGGAAATATGCCCTAGAGGCAATAATAAAGTTATTATTTATTTCCTTATATCATGATAAATGTTTATTATTCATGCTAGAATTGTATTAACTGGAAACATAATACATATGTGAATACATAGACAAACAGTATGTCACTAGTATGCCTCTACTTGACTAGCTCGTTGAATCAAAGATGGTTAAGTTTCCTAGCCATAGACATGAGTTGTCATTTGATTAACGGGGTCACATCATTAGAGAATTATGTGATTGACTTGACCCATTCCGTTAGCATAGCACTTGATCGTTTAGTTTGTTGCTATTGCTTTCTTCATGACTTATACATGTTCCTATGACTATGAGATTATGCAACTCCCGTTTAACAGAGGAACACTTTGTGTGCTACCAAACGTCACAACGTAACTGGGTGATTATAAAGGTGCTCTACAGGTGTCTCCGAAGGTACTTGTTGGGTTGGCGTATTTTGAGATTAGGATTTGTCACTCCGATTGTCGGAGAGGTATCTCTGGGCCCTCTCGGTAATGCACATCACTTAAGCCTTGCAAGCATTGCAACTAATGAGTTAGTTGCGGGATGATGTATTATGGAATGAGTAAAGAGACTTGCCGGTAACGAGATTGAACTAGGTATTGAGATACTGACGATCGAATCTCGGGCAAGTAACATACCGATGACAAAGGGAACAACGTATGTTGTTATGCGGTCTGACCGATAAAGATCTTCGTAGAATATGTAGGAGCCAATATGAGCATCCAGGTTCCTCTATTGGTTATTGACCGGAGACGTGTCTCAGTCATGTCTACATAGTTCTCGAACTCGTAGGGTCCGCACGCTTAACGTTACGATGACAGTTATATTATGAGTTTATATGTTTTGATGTACCGAAGGTTGTTCGGAGTCCCAGATGTGATCACGGACATGACGAGGAGTCTCGAAATGGTCGAGGCATGAAGATTGATATATTGGAAGCCTATGTTTGGATATCGAAAGTTTTCAGGGTAAAATCGGGATTTTACCGGAGTACCGGGAGGTTACCGGAACCCCCCGAGAATCAAATGGGCCTTAGTGGGCCTAGGTGGAAGAGAGGAGAGGAGGCAAGGGCTGGCCGCACGCCCCTCCCCCCTAGTCCGAATAGGACAAGGAGAGGGGGGCGGAGCCCCCATTCCTTCCTTCTCCTCCACTCCTTCCCCCCCAAGTCCTAATCCAACTAGGAAAAAGGAGGGGAGTCCTACTCCCGGTAGTAGTAGGACAACTCCTGTGCGCCTCCTCCTATGGCCGACCGCACCCCCCTTGTTCCTTTATATACGGGGGCAGGGGGCACCCCATGGACACAACAATTGATCATTGATCTCTTAGCCGTGTGCGGTGCCCCCTCCACCATAGTCCACCTCGATAATACTGTAGCGGTGCTTAGGCGAAGCCCTACGTCGGTAGAACATCAACATCGTCACCACGCCGCCGTGCTGACGAAACTCTCCGTCAACACTCGGCTGGATCGGAGTTCGAGGGACGTCATCAGGCTGAACGTGTGCTGAACTCGGAGGTGCCGTACGTTCGGTATTTGATCGGTCGGATCGTGAAGACGTACGACTACATCAACCGCGTTGTGCTAAAGCTTCCGCTTTTGGTCTACGAGGGTACGTGGACAACACTCTCCCCTCTCGTTGCTATGCATCACCATGATCTTGCGTGTGCGTAGGAAATTTTTTGAAATTACTACGTTCCCCAACACAAACTTACGGCAAGGTTCACATCAGGTCTGGTACATAGCATGGCATACATATGGGATGACACTCATCTTTTCTCTATCTTCCGCCGTGGTCGGGCATTGAGCCGTGCTCAATCTCACACCTTGTAATACAGGCAAGAACCCCTTCTTGGACTGATCCATATTGAAATTCTTGAATATCTTGTCAAGGTATGTGCTTTGTGAAAGACCAATGGGGCGTCTCGATCTATCTCTATAGATCTTGATGCCTAATATGTATGCGGCTTCTCCAAGGTCCTTCATTGAGAAACACTTATTCAAGTAGGCCTTTATGCTTTCCAAGAATTCTATATCATTTCCCATCAATAATATGTCATCCACATATAATATGAGAAATGCTACAGAGCTCCCACTCACTTTCTTGTAAACACAGGCTTCTCCATAAGTCCGTGTAAACCCAAATGCTTTGATCATCTCATCAAAGCGAATGTTCCAACTCTGAGATGCTTGCACCAGCCCATAGATTGAGCTCTGGAGCTTGCATACCTTGTCAGCATTCTTAGGATCGACAAAACCTTCCGGCTGCATCATATACAATTCTTCCTTAAGGAAACCATTAAGGAATGCCGTTTTGACGTCCATCTGCCATATCTCATAATCATAGAATGCGGCAATTGCTAACATGATTCGAACAGACTTCAGCTTCGCTACGGGTGAGAAGGTCTCATTGTAGTCAACCCCTTGAACTTGTCGGTAACCCTTTGTGACAAGCCGAGCCTTATAGATGGTTACATTACCATCTGTGTATGTCTTCTTCTTAAAGACCCATTTATTTTCTATGGCTCGCCGATCATCGGGCAAGTCTGTCAAAGTCCATACTTCGTTTTCATACATGGATCCTATCTCGGATTTCATGGCTTCAAGCCATTTGTTGGAATCCGGGCCCGCCATCGCTTCTTCATAGTTCGAAGGTTCACCATTGTCTAACAACATGATTTCCAGGACAGGGTTGCCGTACCACTCTGGTGTGGAACGTGTCCTTGTGGACCTACGATGTTCAGTAGCAACTTGATCCGATGTTTCATGATCATCATCATTAACTTCCTCTCTAGTTGGTGCATGCACCATAGAAACATCTTCCTGAGTTGCGCTACTCTCCGGTTCAAGAGGCAATACCTCATCAAGTTCCACTTTCCTCCCACTTACTTCTTTCGAGAGAAACTCTTTCTCCAGAAAGGATCCATTCTTGGCAACAAAGACCTTGCCTTTGGATCTGAGGTAGAAGGTATACCCAATAGTTTCCTTAGGGTATCCTATGAAGACGCATTTTTCCGATTTGGGTTCGAGCCTTTCAGGTTGAAGTTTCTTGACATAAGCATCGCATCCCCAAACTTTCAGAAACGACAGCTTAGGTTTCTTCCCAAACCATAATTCATACAGTGTCGTCTCAACGGATTTCGACGGAGCCCCATTTAAAGTGAATGTTGCAGTCTCTAAAGCATAACCCCAAAATGATAGCGGTAGATCGGTAAGAGACATCATATATTGCACCATATCTAATAGACTGTGATTACGACATTCGGACACACCATTACACTGAGGTGTTCCAGGCGGCGTTAGTTGTGAAACAATTCCACATTTTCTTAGGTGCGTGACAAATTCTTTACTCAAATATTCTCCCCCACGATCTGATCGTATGAACTTTATTTTCCTGTCATGTTGATTCTCTACCTCATTCTGAAATTCCTTGAACTTTTCAAAGGTCTTAGACTTGTGTTTCATTAAGTAAACATACCCATATCTACTTAAGTCATCAGTGAGGATGAGAACATAATGATAGCCACCGCGAGCCTCAACGCTCATTGGACCGCACACATCGGTATGTATGATTTCCAATAAGTTGGTTGCTCGCTCCATCGTTCTGGAGAACAGAGTCTTGGTCATTTTGCCCATAAGGCATGGTTCGCACGTGTCAAATGATTCATAATCAAGAGACTCTAGAAGTCCATCTGCATGGAGTTTCTTCATGCGCTTGACACGAATGTGACCAAGGCGGCAGTGCCACAAGTATGTGGGACTATCATTATCAACCTTACACTTCTTGGCATTCACACTATGAATATGTGTAACATGACGTTTGAGATTAAACAAGAATAAACCATTGACCAGCAGGGCATGACCATAAAACATATCTCTCATATAAATGGAACAACCATTATTCTCGGATTTAAATGAGTAGCCATCTCGCATTAAACGAGATCCAGATACAATGTTCATGCTCAAAGCTGGTACTAAATAACAATTATTGAGGTTTAAAACTAACCCCGTAACCCCGCAAAAAAAAAAACTAACCCCGTAGGTAGATGTAGAGGGAGCGTGCCAACGGCGATCACATCGACCTTGGAACCATTCCCGACGCGCATCGTCACCTCGTCCTTCGCCAGTCTCCGCTTATTCCGCAGCTCCTGTTTTGAGTTACAAATATGAGCAACCACGCCAGTATCAAATACCCAGGAGCTACTACGAGCGTTGGTAAGGTACACATCAATAACATGTATATCACATATACCTTTGGCGTTGCCAGCCTTCTTATCCGCTAAGTACTTGGGGCAATTCCGCTTCCAGTGACCATTTCCCTTACAATAAAAGCACTGAGTCTCGGGCTTGGGTCCATTCTTTGGCTTCTTCCTAGCAAATGATTTACCGGGCGCGACAACTCCCTTGTCGTCCTTCTTGAAGTTCTTCTTACCATTGCCTTTCTTGAAACTAGTGGTTTTATTCACCATCAACACTTGATGTTCCTTTTTGATTTCCACCTCCGCTGATTTCAGCATTGAAAATAACTCAGGAATGGACTTCTCCATCCCTTGTATATTGTAGTTCATCACAAAGCTCTTATAGCTAGGTGGAAGCGACTGGAGGATCCTGTCAATGACCGAGTCATCTCAAAGATTAACTCCCAGCCGAGACAAGCGGTTGTGCAACCCAGATATTTTGAGTATATGCTCACTAACAGAACTATTTGCCTCCATCTTACAACTGTAGAACTTGTCGGAGACTTCATATCTCTCGACCCGGGCATGAGCTTGGAAAACCATTTTCAGCTCTTGGAACATCTCATATGCTCCATGCTGCTCAAAACGCTTTTGGAGCCCCGATTCTAAGATGTAAAGCATGCCGCACTAAACCAGGGAGTAATCATCACTACGCGACTGCCAGGTGTTCATAACGTCTTGAGTTGCTGGGAAAATGGGTTCTTCACCTAGCGGTGCTTCAAGGACATATGCCTTCTTGGCAGCTAGGAGGATGATCCTCAAGTTACGGACCCAGTCCGTATAGTTTCTACCATCGTCTTTCAGCTTGGTTTTCTCTAGGAATGCATTGACGTTGAGGGCAACATTAGCATGGGCCATTTGATCTACAAGACATATTGTAAAGATTTTTAGACTAAGTTCATGATAATTAAGTTCATCTAATCAAATTATTTAATGAACTCCCACTCAGATAGACATCCCTCTAGTCATCTAAGTGATACATGATCCGAGTCGACTAGGTCGTGTCCGATCATCACGTGAGACGGACTAGTCATCAACGGTGAACATCTCCATGTTGATCGTATCTACTATACGAGTCATGTTCGACCTTTCGGTCTCTCGTGTTCTGAGGCCATGTCTGTACATGCTAGGCTCGTCAAGTCAACTTAAGTGTTTTGCATGTGTAAATCTGGCTTATACCCGTTGTATTCGAACGTTTGAAGCTATCACACCCGATCATCATGTGGTGCTTCGAAACAACGAACCTTCGCAACGGTGCACGGTTAGGGGGAACACTTTCTTGAAATTTTAGCGAGGGATCATCTTATTTATGCTATCGTCATTCTAAGCAAATAAGATATAAAAACATGATAAACACCACATGTAATCAAATAGTGACATGATATGGCCAATATCATTTTGCTCCTTTTGATCTCCATCTTCGGGGCGCTGTGATCATCATCGTCACCGGCATGACACCATGATCTCCATCATCGTGTCTTCTTGAAGTTGTCTCGTCATCTATTACTTCTACTACTATGGCTAACGCTTTAGCAATATAGTAAAGTAATTACATGACGTTTAAGTTGACACGCAAGTCATAAATAAATAAAGACAACTCCTATGGCTCCTGCCGGTTGTCATACTCATCGACATGCAAGTCGTGATTCCTATTACAAGAACATGATCAATCTCATACATCACATATATCATTCATCACATCCTTTTGGCCATATCACATCACACGGCATATGCTACAAGAACAAGTTAGACGTCCTCTAATTGTTGTTGCAAGTTTTTACATGGCTACTATAGGTTTCTAGCAAGAACGTTTCTTACCTACGCCAAAACCACAACGTGATATGCCAATTTCTATTTACCATTCATAAGGACCCTTTTCATCGAATCTGATCCGACTAAAGTGGGAGAGACAGACACCCGCTAGCCACCTTATGCAAGTGCATGTCAGTCGGTGGAACCTGTCTCACGTAAGCGTACGTGTAAGGTCGGTCCGGGCCGCTTCATCCCATGATGCCGCCGAATCAATATAAGACTAGTAATGGCAAGTAAATTGACAAAATTGACGCCCACAAAAACTTGTGTTCTACTCGTGCATAAAAACTACGCATAGACCTATCTCATGATGCCACCATTGGGGATCGTTGCAGAAATTAAAAAATTTCTACGCATCACCAAGATCAATCTATGGAGAGACTAGCCACGAGAGAGAGAGAGAGGAGTCCATCTTCATACCCCTGAATATCGTGAGACGGAAGCGTTACAAGAACACGGATGAAGGAGTCGTACTCGCAGCGATTCAGATCGCGGTTGATTCCAATCTAAGCACCGAACAACGGCGCCTCCGCGTTCAACACACGTGCAGCATGGGGACGTATCCTCCTTCTTGATCTAGCAAGGGGAAAGGAGAAGTCGGGGAAGAACTCCGGCAGCACGACGGCATGGTGGTGGAGCTTGCAGTTCTCTGGCAGAGCTTCGCCAACCTCAACGGAGGAGGAGGGGGTGTTGGAGAGGGGGAGGTGAAAGGATCGATATGGTTGACTAGAGGGGGGTGAATAGGCAACTAACAATTTTTAACTTTTCTTTACCAAATTAAACTTTGCATCAAAGTAGGTTGTCTAGACATGCAACTAGGTGAGCAACCTATATGATGCAACAACAACAAGCACACAAGCAAGCAAGGGAAATAACACAAGTAAGCTTGCACAAGTAAAGGTACGAGATAACCAAGAGTGGAGCTGGTGGAGACGAGGATGTGTTACCGAAGTTCCTTCCTTTTGAGGGGAAGTACGTCTCCATTGGAGCGGTGTGGAGGCACAATGCTCCCCAAGAAGCCACTAGGGCCACTGTATTCTCCTCACGCCCTCACACAATGTGAGGTGCCATGATTCCACTATTGGTGCCCTTGGAGGCGGCGACCGGACCTTTACAAACAAGGTTGGGGCAATCTCCACAACTTAATCGGAGGCTCCCAACAACACCACGAAGCTTCACCACAATGGAATATGGCTCCATGGTGACCTCAACCGTGTAGGCTGCTCAAACACCCAAGAGTAACAAGATTCGCTTGGGATTAGTGGGGGGAATCAAATTTCTTTTGGTGGAAGTGTAGATCGGGGCCTTCTCAACCAATCCCGAGCAAATCAACAAGTTTGATTGGCCAGGGAGAGAGATCGGGCAAAAATGGAGCTTGGAGCATTAATGGAGCTTTTGGGGGAAGAGGTAAGTCAATGAAGAAGAAGAGGACCCCCTTTTATACAAGGGGAAACCATCCAACTGTTACCCCCAAAAGAGCCCCGCAGAGGGCGGTACTACCGCAGGGGCCAGCGGTACTACCACTCCCCCTTGCGGTACTACCGTGCAGTCTAGGAGGGCTTGGAGAAAGAGCAGGAACCATGCCCAGTGTGGTACTGCCGCGGTGGTAGGGCGGTACTTCCACTCTCGAGTGGTACTACCACTTCTACTGCCGTTGCAAGTGCCGCACAACCCTACACGAGAGGCGAACCCCTCGAGTCGACGCGGTAGGAGCCCGGTACCGCAGCAGTACTGCGGCTGTGAACCCACAAGTGGTACTACCGCTGGGTACCGCGGTACTACCGCTTGGACCAAAGCATGCTCAAAACGCAAGAAAAGAGACCTCCATCTACGCGGGAAGGCTCAGAGGGTGCGAAAAGGAAGTGTACGTGATGATTCCACCCAAGCCTTACCAAAGCGGACCCCCTCTTGATAGTACGGTGACTCCTACGAGACAAGACCACAAAACTAGAAACAAAAGAGCTACACCGTCTTGAATAAAAAACTCCGAGGGGAAAGAATCGTCTCGTGCCAAAGGATGAATCCCTGAAAAGCTCAAAGTACATGATTAGTCCGCAAAAGCATTGTCATCAATCACCAAAACACCTTAGGGATAAACATGCCCTTACAATCTCCCCCTTTTTGGTGGATTGATGACAATACGGGATTTGCACAAAGGGAAAAAATATATGACATAAGCAAACCCCACATCTCTAAAATATAGATGGGCTCCCCCTAGATGTGTGCTATCTTATGAAAGTGCTTTGGAATGCACGACACACATACTAGGATCAACACTCCCCCTATATTTTATAGACATAGCATATCTTGCAACAAATAAGGCTAACACTAAGCAGGATATTAGATAAGAGCAAAGCATAACTAGCACAAGATAACCTAAGCTCAATACGATGCGATAGAGTGCAACTGTCTTACAACATATGACAGAAAGTCTCACGAGCACACCCAAACCAACACACGAAAGGTTCAAACACGAGAAAGACAGGCAAGACAACCACGCCACACAAACACAAGCTCACAACTCAACAAAGATACAAATCCCTAAACTCTCTCCCCCTTTAGCATCGAGACACCAAAAAGGCAAAGAGCAAAGCTACGGCTCCAGGTGATAGCCAACTGAGGATCTCGAACATCATATCCCAGCGAGATTGTCTGCACCGCCATCATCGGTCGGAAACTGCTCGGTGTCTGAGTCAGTCCACGGACAGTGCTGCTGAATCCACTCCTCCTCATTAGTGATCTTGCCCTCAGATCCGCTGGCAAAGGTCGCACCCAACCGACGCATGAGCTCCTTGTGACGACTCCTGGCCTGCTTGTCAGCCACATGAGTCATGTACTGACCCTGAGACTCCATGCAGAAGAGTCTCTTCATCTAGCGCTTGAGCTTCTTTGCCCAAGAGGGTTCTACTCCAGATGGCTCATAGTCATCATCATCATCATTAGCATCAGCCTCGGTCTCCATGTCAGCAGCTTCACGCGGAACGCCAGAACTTGGAGCAATTGTGCCCCAGTTCTCCTTCTTCCCAGACACTTGATCTCATGAGAAACTAGATCTCCTGTCTCCAGCACCACCCTCGGATACACATGCTCTCGGGCCTTCTCAATGAGCAACATGATAAACGGTCCATAGATTGGGCACTTGTGCTTAGAGACGGCGGAAACCAACTCAGACCACATGACATGAGAGATATCCAAAGAGTCTCCAGAGTTTTCTTCCTTCTCATGTTGACAGAAAAGAAGCATGTCCACAAGATAAGTGTGTACCATATCCAAGTTGCCGATGTGAGGGAAGAGTGTCTCCCTGAAGATGCGATGGAGAATATCCATAAATGTTGGCAGCTCATAGGTCTCCTTCTTAGTCACTTGATTAACCTTCACGGTACAGTATGGCCAGAGAGATTGCTTGTGAGTGGAGGTTGCATTGCGGTGAAGGAGAAAGCCAACTGGGTTCTCAAGACCTTGATCCTCAACTTCAAGAAGCTCCATGAAGGCCTTCCACTTGACAGTAAGCAGCCTGCCATTTGTCATCCAGGTCAAAATCATGTCCACATCGGTCCCAAGATGGACGGTGGCATAAAACTGAGCCACTAAATCTGCATCAAAATCCTTGTTGAACTGCATGATCCTGAGGATGTTCAACTGAGAGCACATCTGAAGTGCCTCCCCAAAGTAGTCCGGATCCTTCTCCATAAAGGCAATGTCAATGGAGCGAACATCAACAAAAAGGTTCTTCTTGGCCTTGATCACATCAAAGTAGACATCATACTGAAAGTGGTTCCAGAACGGGCGGTTGACCAAGGCAGGCTCTTGATCGACCTCATAGGGGTTGCACCGACGCTTATCCCAGAATTCCTTGGCAGACATCTCTGTCACAGACTTGGCCCTTGACTTGGGCTTGGACGCACTCATATTATTCATTTGAGGTGGAACACTTGGGGGAACACTTGGCGGAGCACTTAAAGAGGCTGTCGTTGTCTCAGAGGTGCGGTAGCGCTTGGACGTTGCACATCCGGGGTTGACACAGCGGACTTGCTGCTCAGGATGTTCATCACCTGGAACCAAACACACGAGCAGAAGAAACAACACGAAATAAAGAGCATAAGCCTCCAAACAAGACAACACAGATCAAAGAGTGGTAGGAAATAGTGGAATTGGGCATCCAACGGTAGTACCGTGACCCCACCGCGGCAGTACCGCTTGAACGGTAGTATCGGGCTCAAAGAGCGGTAGTACCGCTCCAGATGGGGAACGGCGGTTCCCTACTACCATGGACAGATCCGGCACTACTGGGGATGCCAAATTCAAAAATATGTCTACCAATCATCAATTCAAAAGGCCTAGAAGCCATATCCATCCCACTCAAGCCTCGACTTAGCCAAAAATTGAGAAAAGCAATGCCTATTGCCCCTAACAACTAGATGTGAGATCTAGGCAAAAAGATAACGGGAACGGGGGCAATACCGGCATCCATGGCAAGAGGACGCGGTGGGGATCGACTCCACCGGAGGAACTGGAGAGGAACGACACAAAGACAACGGCCGGCCGAAGCCCTCCTGCGGCAAGACGCCGCTGGAGCAATGAGGAAGACAAGCGAGTGGGGCGAATGGGTATGGGGGAGAAAAGCAACTCCCCCGACCCCAACATAACCCCCACACCCGCCCCATAGCGGTAGTACCACTAGGGTGGGCGGTAGTACCGCTTGACGTTCATCAGCGGTAGTACCGCGCACCCAGCGGTAGTATCGTGCTACTGCAATGGCTAAACACGGCTTAGCTCAAAAAGAGAAAACGACTAGAAAACAAGAGAGAACACACACTCAAAACCAACACGAAGAAGACGAAGAACACACACTCCTACAAGAGAGGGCGGTGGCCGAGACCACCTATGTTTGAGTTTGAAGGTATGGCACCGCGAAGATTTTAACCTTGGGCCCATGACCAAAACTCATCTTTGAAGCACAAGAACCATCAAAAATGGCTAGAGCGAAAGAGTTTGGTTAGTTTATGCATAATGGGGAGAGGGAGAGTCCATTGAGAGAACAACACTCCCCCTATGTCCATGCCTACATCTAAACAAGATAACAAGTTAAGTATGGTGGGGTGTGCACGGATTCAAGCAACATTGCTCGAATCAATGATATTTAGCTCATGCCTTAACTCGCAAAATCTTGCTTCATCCAGGGGCTTCGTGAAGATATCCACAAGGTTATCAAGAGTGTTGACATAGTTGATCTCGATCTCCCCTCGCCTAATATGATCCCGGATGAAGCGATACCGGATCTCAATATGCTTCGTATTGAAGTGTTGCACCGGGTTGAGAGAAATCTTGATTGCACTTTCATTGTCACACCAAAGAGGCACTTTTGTCACAAATGACACCATAATCCTTTAAAGTTTGCCTCATCCATAAAAGTTGTGCACAACAACTACCGGCAGCCACATACTCCGCTTTCGTGGATGAGAGAGACACGCAACTTTGCTTCTTGGAAGACCAACTCACCAAAAAGCAACCAAGAAATTGGCACCCTCCGGAAGTGGACTTCCTATCCACTTTGTCTCCCGCCCAATCCAAGTCCGGATAACCTACAAGCTTGAAGTTTGCTCCTCTTGGGTACCATAAGCCAAAGTTTGGGGTATGAGCCAAATATCGAAAGATTCGCTTGACCGCCACAAAGTGACTTTCCTTAGGTGCGGCTTGAAACCATGCACAAATTCCCACACTCAACATGATATCCGATCTAGATGCACAAAGGTAAAGCAAGGAGCCAATCATGGAGCGATATACCTTTTGATCCACTGCTTTACCATTGGGATCAATGTCAAGTTGGCACTTAGTGGGCAAGGGAGTGCAAGCCGGCTTGACATCACTTAGCTTGAATCTCTTGAGCATGTCTTGAATGTGTTTGGCTTGGTTGATGAAGGTTCCTTCTCTCCTTTTCTTCACTTCGAACTCGAGAAAGAACTTCAACTCTCCCATGGAAGACATCTCGAACTTTGAGGTCATGAGAGCGGCAAATTCCTCATTGAAAGCTTTGTTAGGGGAACCAAAGATAATATCATCAACATATAATTGGCACACAAACAACTCCCCTTTGAACTTCTTAGTAAAAAGAGTGGGGTCGATTAGCCCAACTTCAAAACCACGGTCTTGTAACAACTTGGTAAGGTGGTCATACCACGCACGTGGGGCTTGTTTAAGGCCATAGAGTGCCTTATTGAGTTGATACACATGATCGCGAAAGTAGGGATCCTCGAACCCGGGGGATTGCTTGACATATACCAATTCATTAATAGGACCATTAAGAAAGCACTCTTCACATCCATTTGTTGTAACTTAAAGTCATGATGAGAAGCATATGCAATCAACATGCGAATGGATTCAAGACGAGCAATGGGAGCAAAGGTTTCACCGTAGTCGATACCCTCGACTTGGGAGTAGCCTTGTGCTACCAAACGAGCCTTGTTGCGAATGATAATCCGATGAGCATCTTGCTTGTTCTTGAATATCCACTTGGTTCCAATGACATTGTGGTTCCTCGTTGACCTTGGCACCAATCTCCACACTTTGTTGTGCTCGAAGTTGTTGAGTTATTCATGCATGACATTGAGCCAATCCGGATCTTCGAGCGCCTCATAGACCTTTTGGGTTCAACACACGAGACAAACGCGTGATGTTCACAATAGTTTGCTAATTGTCTACAAGTTCTTACCCCCTTTCTTAAGCTTCCAAGCACATTTGTCATGAGATGATCCTTGGTGGAGAGCTTGGAAGCAATCTTGGCGGCATGACGCTCCAATTCCTCCTCGAGGGTGAGACGAGGAGTGATCACTTGATCATCTTGAGCGTCGTCTTGAGCTTGTTCTTGATCTCGAGGAAGCTCTTGATCTTGAACTTGCTCGGAGGAGAGAACTTGACCTTGGGCATCACTTGATGTTACAACACCATCTTGAGATTGACCTTGCCCTTGGTCTTGTTCTTGAGGTTGAGGGCCTTCACTTTGTTCTTCAGAAGCGTGTGGGCCTTGGGTTGGTGATGGCTCCACTTGAGTGGAGCATTGTCCTTCTCCTTCGGCCACAAGGGGTTCCTAAATGGGTAAGATAAAGCCAACACCCATTCTTCTTATGGCTTGGGGAGGAATTTCGTCACCTACATCACAAGTGCCACTTTGCTCCACTTGGGAGCCGTTATTCTCATCAAACTCCACGTTACACATCTCCTCAATAAGTCCTGTGGACTTATTGAGGACACGGTAAGCATGGGAGTTTGTAGCATAGCCAACAAATATGCCCTCATGAGCTCTAGCCTCAAATTTAGACAAACGAACACCTTTCTTGAGAATGAAACACTTACACCCGAACACCCGGAGGTACTTGAGGTTGGGTTTGTTCCCGGTGAGTATCTCATATGGAGTCTTGTTCAAACCTTTGCGGGGGTAGAGCCGATTTGATGCATGACACGCGGTGTTGATGGCTTCGGCCCAAAAGTTGTATGGAGACTTGAACTTCGCCATCATGGTCCTTCCACATCCATCAACGTCCGGTTCTTCCTCTCCGCTACGCCATTTTGTTGAGGGGTGTAAGGTGCGGAATATTGATGCTTGATCCCCTCATCACTAAGAAACTCATCCAAGGTGTAGTTCTTGAATTCGGTGCCGTTGTCACTTCTTATTGTCAAGATCTTTGCATTGTGTTGATGTTGAGCTTCATTTGCAAAGTCCATGACGGTTTGTTGAGTCTCACTCTTCCTCTTGAAGAAATATACCCAAGTGTATCTTGAATAATCATCCACAATCACCAAGAAATACTTCCTACCCCAAGGCTATCAAAATATGGAGGCCCAAAGAGATCCATGTGAAGGAGCTCCAAAGGCCTCTTCGAGTAAATGATAGTCGTGGGAGGGTGAGCCTTTTCATGTAGCTTTCCTTCGATACAAGCACTGCAAGCACGATCTTTGGCAAAACTCACATTTTTTAGTCCACGGACATGGACCCCCTTTAGAAGACTTTGCAAAGATCTCATATTGACATGGGATAGACGGCGATGCCAAAGCCATCCCACGTCAACTTTAGCCATTAGGCATGTCGCGGTCTTAGTGAGTCGCTCCGAAAAGTTAATCACATAGAGACCGTTTTCGACATGCCCAACAAAGGCTACTTTAAGAGTCTTGCTCCACAAGAGGTCCACGGTCTCAACATCAAAGAAGGTGGCAAAACCCATGAGTGCTAGTTGACGAATAGAAAGTAAATTGTATGCAAGGGACTCAACAAGCATGACCTTCTCGACCGCAAGATCATGAGAAATGACAACCTTGCCGAGTCCCAATTCTTAGAGGACGAGGCGTCACCCCACTCAACGTTGGTGGGCATGGATGGAATCTTTTACACGTCCACCACCAAGTCCTTGCTTCCGGTCATATGATTAGTAGCTCCACTATCGAGCAACCATGATCCCCCACCGGAAGCAAACACCTACAAGAGATCAATGCTTGGTTTTAGGTACCCATTTTGTAATGGGTCCTTTGATGTTAGTAACAAGGGTCTTAGGAACCAAATAGACCATTCAATATACTCATAAGGAGAACCAACAAATTTGGCATAAACATGCCCATCACTAGCACGGCACAACACATAGGAAGGGTTAAAGTCGCCGGCTTTGTTGGGAAGGGAAGCGTTGCCCTTCTTGGCATCACTACCCCTCATGGTGTTCTTCTCCTTCTCCTTAGTAGCCCCTCTCCCTCCTTCACAAAGGTTTTCTTGAGAGGAGGAGGTCGTTTGGCCTTGTCATTCTTCTTCTTGTTCTTGGACTTGGGCACGTACCCAATCCCTTCTTTGGCCACAACTTCCTTTTGGTTTCTCAAAAGGTCGTTGAGGTTCTTCTCGCCTTGTATGCAAGACATAAGACCTTTCTCATATTGCACCTTCAACTTAGCGTTCTCCTCAACAAGATGCACATGCTCACAACATGGGTTAGTAGCATTTGCATTATCAATTAACATCATACGAGGAAAAGTGGCTTTCTCCTTGGTTAGCTTTACTTGAAGTTGATCATGAGACTCTTTGAGGCTAGCATGAGCACCCTTCAAGACCTTGTGAGCCTTTTCAAGTAGGTCAAACTCCTCTTTGAGTCTAGCAAGATCAACCCCAAGCTTGGCCTTCTCGGAGTTTAGCACACGAGAAACAACAAGAGCATGATCAAAATATTTCTTTAACTTAGCATGATCAACGTTGTGTGACTCCTCAAGAGCCAAACGAAGACCACGCTCTTCCTCAAGAGCAGTAAAGATCCGAAATCTCATTGGCATAGTCATGACTATGCCCCTCCATCTTGGAGATAGTATCTTCGTGAGCCTCGATCATATCATTGGCTTCACCAAGTTGTTCCAAGAGAGCAACGAAATGCTTCTTGGATTTACCCTTGAGTTTACCCATAAAGGACTCAAACTCATTTTACTCCACATTAGATCCCTCATATTCATCAATGCAATCCGTCAAGGAAGGATTATTATTGATGGTAGTTTTGATGTTGGGGGTTACCTTGTTGGTGGCTTTAGCCATGAGGCACTTGGCGGTGATGTTCTCCTTGGGTGAGTCGAAGAGAGACACTCGTGGAGTTGTTGCAATGGCAACGGAGGCCATGGCAACCGACTCACCATGTTAATCATCATCATCCTCATGGTACTCTTCTTGAACCACCAACGCCTTGTGAGGGGTCTTCTTGGTGAAGTTGCTCTTGTTTGGGAAAGACTTGGCTTTGTTCTTTCGGATGAGCTTGCCACCATTGTCTTCCCTCTTCTCATATGGGCACTCCGCAACAAAATGGCTCACATTGCCACAATTATAGCAAGTCCTCACATGTTGCTTGATCTTCGTGCCACTTGAGTTATTCTCGTTGTAGTTTGGCCTTGAGTTTTTCTTGCTCCAAAATTGCCTTGAAGCAAGAGCCATGTGTTCATGATAGGCATACTTTGTATCTTAGGGGTTGCTTTCCTATTCTTCCTCTTCTTCTTCTTATTCAACACAAACCTTGGCCTTCAATGCAAGGTTGGGATTCTTTGCCCTTTGAGAGCGAAGCACCGCATTGTCGGCGGTCTTGTCCAAGATGCTCATAGCCACAAACTCATCCAACACTTCACTCGAGGACAAGGAGTGAAAGTCCGGCCTTTGACGAATGATGGAGGACATAGCCTTGTGGTAAGGCATCATTGCCTTGAGGAATTTGTGCTTGATCCAATTGTCATCCGTGTCCTTGCTCCCATGATCTCGGAGTGAAACCGTGAGTTTGGTTACTCTTCGATAAAGCTCACGAGGTTCTTCATCTTCCTTCATTGCAAATTCATCGGCTTCATCTTGCACCATTTCATAGTTGGAGCGTTGAATGCTTGCGCTTCCCCGGTAGAGAGAAACAACTTGGTGCCATGCATCTTTGGCTATGGTGTAGGGCCGGAGGTGAGGAAGATCTTCGAGTGAAATTGCATCTTGGATGATGAAGAGAGCATTCTCATTGAATTGATTATCCGCGGCTTCTCTTGGAGTGAAGTTGCTTCGGACATGTGGATAGAAACCTTCTTCAATGATTCTCCAAATATTAGTATTCACATGATTTAAATGACGCTTAAACCGGTAGACCCAAGAATCAAAATCCTCATTTTTCACAATCTTAGGGGGAGGACCGGCATGATTCAAATGAGTGGAAGGAATCGGTCCACCATAAACAAGTGGTGGTTCCACATGGGCAAAGATGCCGGTGCCATTTTTACCACTAGAAGAAGGAGCCTTTTCACTAGTAGCTTCCCCTTTGTCGGAGTTAGCATCCGTCACCTTGTCAGTGGGATCACCCACTTTCAACGGGTGTAGTGGATAATTTAAGCCCTTCAATTAATTTAGTAAACATGCTTTCAACCTCGGTCGTCATGGAGGTTTTCAATGTCTCCAAGGCCACATTGAATTCCTCACAGGAGACCGAGGTTCCCCCATCGCCCATAGATGAGATCGGATTCACACCGGAGTGCTCCTCCACACCATCTACGGTGTCAACCATACTCTTCGGACGGCAAAGTCCTTAGTAAAGAGACGAGGCTCTGATACCAATTGAAATGATCGATATGGTTGACTAGAGAGGGTGGGGTGAATAGGCAACTAACAAATTTTAACTTTTCTTTACCAAATTAAACTTTGCATCCAAGTAGGTTGTCTAGACATGCAACTAGGTGAGCAACCTATATGATGCAACAACAACAAGCACACAAGCAAGCAAGGGAAATAACACAAGTAAGCTTGCACAAGTAAAGGTACGAGATAACCAAGAGTGGAGACGGTGGAGACGAGGATGTGTTACCGAAGTTCCTTCCTTTTAAGGGGAAGTACGTCTCCGTTGGAGTGGTGTGGAGGCACAATGCTCCCCAAGAAGCCACTAGGGCCACCGTATTCTCCTCACACCCTCACACAATGCGAGGTGCCGTGATTCCACTATTGGTGCCCTTGGAGGCGGCGACCGGACCTTTACAAACAAGGTTGGGGCAATCTCCACAACTTAATCGGAGGCTCCCAACAACACCACGAAGCTTCACCACAATGGAATATGGCTCCGTGGTGACCTCAACCGTCTAGGGTGCTCAGACACCCAAGAGTAACAAGATCCGCTAGGGATTAGTGGGGGGAATCAAATTTCTCTTGGTGGAAGTGTAGATCGGGGCCTTCTCAACCAATCCCGAGCAAATCAACAAGTTTGATTGGCTAGGGAGAGAGATCGGGCGAAAATGGAGCTTGGAGCATTAATGGAGCTTTTGGGGGAAGAGGTAAGTCAACGAAGAAGAAGAGGACCCCCTTTTATACAAGGGGAAACCATCCAACCGTTACCATCAAAACAGCCCCGCAGAGGGCGGTACTATCGCAGGGGCCAGCGGTACTACCGTTCCCCCTCGCGGTACTACCGTGCAGTCTGGGAGGGCTTGAAGAAAGAGCAGGAACCATACCCAGTGCGGTACTGCCGCGGTGGTAGGGCGGTACTACCGCTCTCGAGTGGTACTACCACTTCAACTGCCGCTGCAAGTGCCGCACAACCCTACACGAGAGGCGACCCCCTCGAGTCGACGCGGTAGGAGCCCGGTACCGCAGCGGTACTACAGCTGTGAACCCACAAGTGGTACTACCGTTGGGTACCGCGGTACTACCGCTTGGACCAAAGCATGATCAAAACGCAAGAAAAGAGACCTCCATCAACGCGGGAAGGCTCACAGGGTGCAAAAAGGAAGTGTACATGATGATTCCACCCAAGCCTTATCAAAGCGGACCCCCTCTTGATAGTATGGTGATTCCTACGAGACAAGACCACAAAACTAGAAACGAAAGAGCTACACCATTTTGAATAAAAAACTCTGAGGGGAAAGAATCGTCTCGTGCCAAAGGATGAATCCCTGAAAAGCTCAAAGCACATGATTAGTCAGCAAAAGCATTGTCATCAATCACCAAAACACCTTAGGGATAAATATGCCCTTACAGAAGGGCTGCGCCTTGGATGAGGTGTTGCTACCCTCCCTCCTCCCCTCTATTTATAGGGGCAAAGGGGGAATGGGCCGGCCCCTCTAGATGAGATCTAGAGGGGGGCGGCAGCCAAGGGGAGGTGGCTTGCCCCCCAAGCCAAGGGGGCGCCCCTTTTAGGGTTTCCCCTAAACCCTAGGCGCATGGGCCCTAGGGGGGATGGCGCCCAGCCATTTAGGGGCCGGTTCCCTTCCACACAAAGCCCATAGGGCCCTCCGGGGCAGGTGGACCCTCCTGGTGGACCCCCGGAACCCCTTCGGTGGTCCCGGTACAATACCGGCAAACCCCCGAATACTTCCGGTGACCGTATGATGACTTCCCATATATAAATCTTCACCTCTGGACCATCACAGAACTGCTCGTGACGTCCGAGATATCATCCGGGACTCCGAACAACATTCGGTAACCACATACTAATTCCCATAACAACTCTAGTGTCACCGAACCTTAAGTGTGTAGACCCTACGGGTTCGGGAACCATGTAGACATGGCCGAGACATCTCTCCGGCCAATAACCAACAGCGGGATCTGGATACCCATGTTGGCTCCCACATGTTCCACGATGATCTCATCGGATGAACCACGATGTCGAGGATTCAATCAATCACGTATACAATTCCCTTTGTCCATCGGTATGTTACTTGCCCGAGATTCAATCGTCGGTATCCCAATACCTCGTTCAATCTCGTTACCGGCAAGTCACTTTACTCGTTCTGTAATGCATGATCCCGTGACTAACTGCTTAGACACATTGATCTCATTATGATGATGCATTACCGAGTGGGCCCAGAGATACCTCTCCGTCATACGGAGTGACAAATCCCAGTCTCGATTCGTGCCAACCCAACAGACACTTTCGGAGATACCCGTAGTGCACCTTTATAGCCACCCAGTTACGTTGTGACGTTTCGCACACCCAAAGCATTCCTATAGCATCCGGGAGTTGCACAATCTCATGGTCTAAGGAAAAAATACTTGACATTAGAAAAGCTTTAGCAAACGAACTACACGATCTTGTGCTATGCTTAGGATTGGGTCTTGTCCATCACATCATTCTCCCAATTATGTGATCCCGTCATCAATGACATCCAATGTCCATGGTTAGGAAACCGTAACCATCTATTGATCAACGAGCTAGTCAACTAGAAGCTCACTAGGGACATGTTGTGGTCTATGTATTCACACATGTATTACGATTCTCGGATAACACAATTATAGCATGAACAATAGACAATTATCATGAACAAGAAAATATAATAATAACCATTTTATTATTGCCTCTAGGGCATATTTCCAACACATTCATGGCATAATCTTATATAGGCATCATGTCCATGACAAGTAGACCATAATCCAATTACATCTACTACTATTACTCCACCCCAAAGCCGCTATCTAGCACGCATCTCAAGCTATTAAGTTTAATAAAAATAGAGTAGCACAATAAGCAAGATGACATTATGTAGACAGAAAGAAACCTAGCAATAAGATCAATCCCCGTCGTTTTATCCTTAGAAGCAATAACACATGGCGTGCCTTCTCCCTATTCTATCACTGGGATATAGATCACCATGAGGTTGAACCCACTAGTACGCACCACTCCCTTTGAATAATTACCCATCTATCTTGGCCATGAGGCAGAGCACCGGAATAGGGGATCTAGATGAGATCGCTTCAGAATAGAGGCTTGCGATGGCGATAAAATTCTCTTGTCTGTCTCTCTGAGGGTTTCAGGAATTATGAAATTTGTAGGCGAGGAATTATGTCAAACAGAAGAGTAGGAGGCCCACATGACCAGGTGGAGCGGCCACCCCCTGGCCGCGCCACCTACCCTTGTGGTTGGTTGGTGGGTCCTCTCATGGAATCTAGAAGCTTCTAGGGTCCTTCATACTTCAGAAAAAATCCTCAAAAATTGGCATCGTATTTGGACCTTCCTAGATATGGTTTTTTTGCGAAACCAGAAACAAGCAAAAAAACTGACACTATTAATAGGTTAGTCTAGAAAATAATATGAAAGGGTATAAAATGATAATAAAAGTATATATAAATGATAATATAATAGAATTAAAAATAATAAATAATAGATACGTTGGTGACGTATCATCACCGCTTAGGGTTGTGAGGCTCTCAACACAAGTTGTTTGGTGCTACATTGTCGCATTTCTAAATGATTTGTAACAAGCTGACAATCTAACATATTGTTCCTCGAAATGATGTTGATTGCATTATCAAATGTATTATGTTCATGCAGTAGTGGGCATCACTAAGGAACGTGAAAGGCAAGTAGACAATGGATGCGGCCATTCAGTAGCTTAGTTAGATCCACACAATTGCGAGAATGGCCATCCCCACTCTTGTGCCCTAGTGTTCTTTTGTTCCAAGTTTGCGGATTTTATGCATGTTGTTGCTCTCTATCCAAACCTAATTTTCTTTGTTGTTGTATGTTTATCATTGTGTTTTATTAAGACCTATATTACTTTCATGCTTAGTTTATGTTTTCTTCATTTAAGTCGTGCTTGGCTTAGCTCTAAAATAGAGGTGGAGCCATAACACGACCTAATAACATCAACATGGCTTCTTTGTTTTCTCCACTGCTTGTGAGGTTCCACATTTCACATACATGCATATAACCAGGAGCATTATCATATAAGAGCAACTCTACTAGATGCGTCATATTTTGGATCGCCAAATGCATTATGGAGGCGATAGCTATATTCATGGAGTCTCCATAAGCTACACAAAAACTCAAATTCTCCATAACATAGACTCCAAAATATTATGTCAACAGGACCAGATTGTCATAGACTGCAATGGTTCTTCCCCAATTTAATTGAACATAGAGTTACCATTGCATTCATCATATAACCGAATAGTTACATTCATATATTAAATGCTGAAAATTAGTTGAACTGCGACTTACATTCATAGAACCAATAAAAATTCAACTAAGTTAGTGCCAGCATAGAACCAAACTAGTTACGGCCAGCCTGGTTGCGACGATGACGACTATGGAACGATGAAATGCGCTGATGTTGGATGGATTGAGGCAGGCGACAACATTGCATGTCGCGATTGCCTGGGAAAGTGCCTCGGCAACCTCGTTCCACGCCGTCCATGCCTATCATCGACGTCGGGGACGAGCACAGGTGCCCGATCCCAAATCCCAACTCTATCTCCTTGTCCATCCTCCGACCAGCTTCTAAGCACGGTCGAATTCTTCCCACCAGGGCACCAAGGGATCATGCTCCTACTTATCCCCAACCCTGAAGACCAGGTCCGTTCCTTCCACGCGCCACTCGAAGTGGTTGTCCGTGGAGGTGGAAACTGGGTCCCCGAGGGCCACCAAGCAGAGTCAGCCTTGGCGGTGCAGAGATCAGGATTCAAATAAACCCGTCGGGTGGCACCCGAGGGCTTCTCCCCAAGCACCCGTCTTCCCCGAGCATGCATACCAAGTGACGTAGCTCATCATCCCCAAGGATGACTAGTACGCTTCAAGGGGATCCCACACAGCTAACGTCACAGAGGAGTAGTTATACCTATCCATGGGATACCTAGCCCAGTCTTGCCCACGGGCCGGGCTGGGCAGAGCCTGCCATATTTGTGATTTAACGAAGAGGCCCGGTGGTCTTTTATGTTGCCAGGCCGGGCTTGGGCCTGATTTCTGCCTCGGGCTTGGTTCGGCCCGACCCGCAGATGGCCAGGTATAGGCGTAGTGATTGATATATCCATTTTGCATCATTATTTTTTATCATAATTTATCCTATTTCAGTGATATATTCACATTCCAATGCAATTCTAATGCATTTTCTCTCTTAGAATGCAAGGAATACAAAGAGAGGGAAATTACCGGACAATTCGAAATCTGAAGAAAAAAATACAACTAGATAAAAAGCAAATTTTCGGAGCTCTAAATGCAGCGGGAATTTTTGAGGAGTGATTTTGGAATATAAAAATAATATTGGAATGAAGATGGGCCAGAGGGGACCCACACGACCTCCACACGGCCTCATGGTGCGGCCTACCCCCTGGTCGCGCCCCATGACCGTGTGGGGATCTGGTGGCTCGTCTCTTCATGCCCATTTGCCACAAATTCCCATTTACCCTAGAAAAATCACACAAAATACTCAGGACTTTTTGCCAACGCTTGCGAGGCAAAACTTTGGCGGAGCACCTTTTCTCTCGGATGGAGCGATTCTAGGTCTATTAACAGACAATGGTAGTTTTATTGTAGGTAGGATGGCATTTTTATTATTTAGGTCTATTGATGGGGAACGTAGCATGCAAATTCAAAAATTTCCTACAAACACGCAAGATCTATCTAGGAGATGCATAGCAACGAGAGGGGAGAGTGTGTCTACGTACCCTCATAGACCGAAAGCGGAAGCGTTAGTCTAACGCGGTTGATGTAGTTGAACATCTTCATGATCCAACCAATCCAAGTACCGAACGTACGACAACTCCGTGTTCAGCACACGTTCAGCTCGATGACATCCCTCGAACTCTTGATCTAGCAGAGGGTCGAGGGAGAGTTCCGACAGCATGACGGCATGGTGACGGTCATGGTGATGTGATCCGAGCAGGGCTTCGCCTAAGCACTATGACGCTATGACCGGAGGAGTAAACTGTGGAGGAGGGCACCACACACGGCTAAGAGAACAACTGTTGTGCCTTTGGGGTGCCGCCTGCCCACGTATATAAAGGAGGGAGGGGAGGCCGGCCGGCCCCTAGGGGCGCGCCAAGTGGGGGAGCCCCACTAGGACTCCTAGTCCTAGTCGGCTCCCCTTCCTTCCAATAGAGAGGGGAAAGGGGAAAGAGGAGGAGAGGGAGAAGGAAAGTTGGGCCGCGCCCCCACCCCTTGTCCAATTTGGACTGGGCTTGGGGGGGGCACCTCCTGTGGCTGCCTCCCCCTCTCCACTATGGCCCATTAGGCCCATTAACTTTCCCG
>NC_041382.1:572136087-572144165 GCF_002162155.2 Triticum dicoccoides
CCAATAGCCTCCCAGTACTCTGATAAATCCCCGAACCTCTTTGGAACCATTCTGGTGTCCGTATACAACCTTCCAATATATGAATCTTTACCTCTCAACCATTTCGAGACTCCTCATCATGTCTGTGATCTCATTCGGGACTCCGAACAAACTTTGGTCACCAAAACACATAACTCATAATACAAATCTTCATCAAATGTTAAGCGCGCGGACCCTAAGCGTGAGGGCCCAGAGATACCTCTCCGATACTCGGAGTGACAAATTCTAATCTTGATCTATGCCAACTCAACAAACACCTTCGAAGACACATGTAGAGCATCTTTATAATCACCCCGTTATGTTGTGACGTTTGATAGCACACAAGGTGTTCCTCCGGTATTCGGGAGTTGCATAATCTCATAGTCCGAGGAATATGTATAAGTCATGAAGAAAGCAATAGCAATAAAACTAAACGATCATTATGCTAAGCTAATGGATGGGTCTTGTCCATCAAATCATTCTCTAATGATGTGATCCTGTTCATCAAATGACAACACATGCCTATGGTCAGGAAACTTAACCATCTTCGATTGACGAGCTAGTCTAGTAGAGGCATACTAGGGACACTCTGTTTGTCTATGTATTCACACATGTACTAAGTTTCCGGTTAATACAATTCTAGCATGAATAATAAACATTTATCATGATATAAGGGAATATAAATAACAACTTTATTATCGCCTCCAGGGCATATTTCCTCTAGTCTCCCACTTGCACTAGAGTCAATAATCTAGATTACATAGTAATGATTCTAACACCCATGGAGTCTTGGTGATGATCATGTTTTGCTCGTGGAAGAGGCTTAGTCAACGGGTCTTCAACATTCAGATCCATATGTAATTTGCAAATCTCTATGTCTCCCTCCTTGACTTGATCGCGGATGGAATTGAAGCGTCTCTTGATGTGTTTGGTTCTCTTGTGAAATCTGGATTCCTTCGCCCAGGCAATTGCTCCAGTATTGTCACAAAATATTTTCATTGAACCCGATGCACTAGGTATTACACCCAGGTCGGATATGAAATCCTTCATCCAGACTCTTTCATTTGCTGCTTTCGAAGTAGCTATGTACACCGCTTCATACGTAGATCCTTCCACGACGCTCTGCTTAGAAATGCACCAACTTACAGCTCCATCATTCAATATAAATATGTATCTGGTTTGTGACTTAGAGTCATCCGGATCAGTGTCAAAGCTTGCATCGACGTAACCATTTACGACAAGCTCTTTGTCACCTCCATAAATGAGAAACATATCCTTAGTCCTTTTCAGGTATTTTAGGATGTTCTTGACTGCTGTCTAGAGATCCACTCATGGATTAGTTTGGTACCTCCCTGCCAAACTTATAGCAAGGCACACATCAGGTCTGGTACACAACATTACATACATGATAGAATCTATGGCTGAGGCATAGGGAATGACTTTCATTTTCTCTCTATCTTCTGCAGTGGCCGGGCATTGAGTCTGACTCAACTTAACACCTTGTAGCACAAGCAAGAACCCTTTTTTGACTGATCCATTTTGAACTTCTTCAAAACATTATCAAGGTATGTGCTTTGTGAAAGTCCAATTAAGCATCTTGATCTATATCTATAGATCTTGATGCCCAATATATAAGCAACTTCACCGAGGTCTTTCATTAAAAAATTATTATTGAAGTATCCTTTTATGCTATCCAGAAATTCTGTATTATTTCCAATCAACAATATGTCATCCACATATAATATTAGAAATGCTACAGAGCCCCCACTCACTTTCTTGTAAATACAGACTTCTCCAAAAGTCTGTATAAAACCATATGCTTTGATCACACTATCAAAGCATATATTCCAACTCCGAGAGGCTTGCACCAGTCCATAAATGGACCGCTGGAGCTTGCACACTTTGTTAGCACCTTTAGGATCGACAAAACCTTCTGGTTGCATCATATACAACTCTTCTTTAAGAAATCCATTAAGGAATGCAGTTTTGACATCCATTTGCCAAATTTCATAATCATAAAATGCGGCAATTGCTAACATGATTCAGACAGACTTAAGCATCGCTAGGGTGAGAAGGCCTCATCGTAGTCAACTCCTTGAGCTTATCGAAAACCTTTTGCAACAAGTCGAGCTTTGTAGACAGTAACATTACCGTCAATGTCAGTCTTCTTCTTGAAGATCCATTATTCTCTATGGCTTTTCGATCATCGGGCAAGTCAACCAAATTCCACACTTTGTTCTCATACATGGATCCCTTCTCAGATTTCTTGGCCTCAAGCCATTTTGCGGAATCTGGGCTCATCATCGCTTCCTCATAGTTCGTAGGTTCATCATGGTCTAGTAACATGACTTCCAGAACATGATTACCGTACCACTCTGGTGCGGACCATACTCTGGTTGACCTACGAGGTTCGGTAGTAACTTGATATGAAGTTTCATGATCATCATCATTAACTTTCTCACTACTTGGTGTAGGCATCACTGGAACTGATTTCTGTGATGAACTACTTTCCAATTCAGGAGAAGGTACAATTACCTCATCAAGTTCTACTTTCCTCCCACTCACATCTTTCGAGAGGAACTCCTTCTCTAGAAAGGATCCATTCTTAGCAACGAATATCTTGCCTTCGGATCTATGATAGAATGTGTACCCAACAGTTTCCTTTGGGTATCCTATGAAGACGCATTTCTTCGATTTGGGTTCGAGCTTATTAGGTTGAAGCTTTTTCACATAAGCATCGCAGCCCCAAACTTTAAGAAACAACAACTTAGGTTTCTTGCTAAACCACATTTCATATGGTGTGGTCTCAACGGATTTAGATGGTGCCCTGTTTAACGTGAATGCAGCCGTATCTAAAGCATAACCCCAAAACGATAGTAGTAAAATCGGTAAGAGACATCATAGATCGCACCATATCTAATAAAGTACGGTTACGACGTTCGGACACACCATTACGCTGTGGTGTTCCAGGTGGCATGAGTTGCGAAACTATTCCACATTGTTTCAAATGAAGACCAAACTCATAACTGAAATATTCACCTCCACGGGCAGATCATAGAAACTTTATTTTCTTGTTACGATGATTTTCTACTTCACTCTGAAATTCTTTGAACTTTTCAAATGTTTCAGACTTATGTTTCATTAAGTAGATATACCCATATCTGCTCAAATCATCTATGAAGGTTAGAAAATAACGATACCCGCCGCGAGCCTCAACACTCATCGGACCGCATACATCAGTATGTACTATTTCCAATAAGTCAGTGGCTCGCTCCATTGTTCCGATGAACGAAGTCTTAGTCATCTTGCCCATGAGGCATAGTTTGCAAGCATCAAGTGATTCATAATCAAGTGATTCCAAAAGTCCATCGGCATGGAGTTTCTTCATGCGCTTTACACCAATATGACTTAAACGGCAGTGCCACAAATAAGTTGCACTATCATTATTAACTTTGCATCTTTTGGCTTCAATATTATGAATATGTGTATCACTACAATTGAGATTCAACAAAAATAGACCACTCATCAAGGGTGCATGACCATAAAAGATATTACTCATATAAATAGAACAAACATTATTCTCTTATTTAAATGAATAACCGTCTCGCATCAAACAAGATCTAGATATAATGTTCATGCTCAACGCTGGCACCAAATAACAATTATTCAGGTCTAAAACGAATCCCGACGGTAGATATAGAGGTAGCATGCTGATGGCCATCACATCAACCTTGGAACCATTTCTGACGCGCATCATCACATCGTCCTTAGCCAATCTTCGTTTAATGCGTAGCCCCTGTTTCGAGTTGCAAATATGAGCAACAGAACCAGTATCAAATACCTAGGCGCTACTATGAGCATTCGTAAGGTACACATCAATAACATGTATATCAAATATACCTTCCACTTTGCCATCCTTCTTATCCGCCAAATACTTGGGGAAGTTCCGCTTCCAATGACCAGTCCCTTTGCAGTAGAAGCACTCAGTTTCAGGCTTAGGTCTAGACTTGGGCTTCTTCCCTGGAGCAGCAACTTGCTTGTTATTCTTATTGAAGTTCCCTTCTTCCCTTTGCCCTTTTTCTTGAAACTAGTGGTCTTGTTAACCATCAACACTTGATTCTCCTTCTTGATTTCTACCTCCGCAGCCATTAGCATTGCGAAGAGCTCGGGAATTGTCTTTTCCATCCATTGCATATTATAGTTCATCACGAAGCCTTTATAGTTTGGTGGCAGTGATTGAAGAACTCTGTCAATGACACTATCATCAGGAAGATTAACTCCCAGTTGAGTCAAGTGGTTATGGTACCCAGACATTCTGAGTATGTGTTCAGTAACAAAACTATTCTCCTCCATTTTGCAGCTATAGAACTTGTTGGAGACTTCATATCTCTCAACTCGGGCATTTGCTTGAAATAATAACTTCAACTCCTGGAACATCTCATATGCTCCATGACATTCAAAACGTGTTTGAAGTCCCGATTCTAAGCCGTAAAGCATGGCACAATGAACTATTGAGTGGTCATCAGCTTTGCTCTGCCAGGCGTTCATAACATCCGGAGTTGCTCCTGCAGCGGGTCTTGCACCTAGCGGTGCTTCCAGGACGTAATTCTTCTTTGCAGCAATGAGGATAATCCTCAAGTTACGGACACAGTCCGTGTAATTGCTACCATCATCTTTCAGAACGCATTAAAATTCAAGGGAACGGTAGCACGGGCCATTGATCTACAACAACATAGATATGCAAAAACTATCAAGACTAAGTTCATGATAAATTAAAGTTCAATTAATCATATTACTTAAGAACTCCCACTTAGATAGACATCCCTCTAGTCATCTAAATGATCACGTGATCCATATCAACTAAACCATATTCGATCATCACGTGAGATGGAGTAGTTTTCAATCGTGAACATCACTATGTTGATCATATCTACTATATGATTCATGTTCGACCTTCCGGTCTCAGTGTTCCAAGTCCATATCTGCATATGCTAAGCTCGTCAAGTTTAACTCGAGTATTCTGCACGTGCAATACTGGCTTCCACCCGTTGTATGTGAACGTAGAGCTTATCACACCCGATCATCACATGGTGTCTCGGCACAATGAACAGTAGCAACGATGCATACTCAGGGAGAACACTTATGCCTTGAAATTTAGTGAGGGATCATCTTATAATGCTACCGCCGTACTAAGCAAAATAAGATGCATAAAATATAAACATCACATGCAATCAAAATATGTGACATGATATGGCCATCATCATATTGTGCCTTTGATCTCCATCTCCAAAGCACCGTCATGATCTCCATCGTCACCGACTTGACACCTTGATCTTCATTGTAGCGTCGTTGCCGTCTCGCCAACTATTGCTTCTACGACTATCGCTACCACTTGGTGATAAAGTAAAACAATTACATGGCGATTGCATTTCATATAATAAAGCGACAACCATAAGGCTCCTGCCAGTTGCCGATAACTTTTACAAAACATGATCATCTCATACAACAATTTATATCTCATCACGTCTTGACCATATCACATCGCAACATGCCCTGCAAAAACAAGTTAGACATCCTCTACTTTGTTGTTGCAAGTTTTACGTGGCTGCTACGGGCTTCTAGCAAGAACCGTTCTTACCTACGCAACAAAACCGCAACAATTTTTTTGTGAAGTGTGCTGTTTTAACCTTCAACAAGGACCGGCCCTATTCAAACTCGATTCAACTAAAGTTGGAGAACCAGACACCCGCCAGACACCGTGTGCAAAGCACGTCGGTAGAACCGGTCTCATGAACGTGGTCATGTAATGTTGGTCCGGGCCGCTTCATCCAACAATACCGCCGAATCAAAGTAAGACATTGGTGTAAGCAGTATGACTATTATCGCCCACAACTCTTTGTGTTCTACTCGTGCAAATCATCTACACATAGACCTGGCTCGGATTCCACTGATGGGGAACGTAGCATGCAATTTCAAAATTTTCCTATGAACACGCAAGATCTATCTAGGATAAGCATAGCAACGAGAGGGGAAGAGTGTGTCTATGTACCCTCGTAGACCGAAAGCTGAAGCATTAGGTTAACGTGGTTGATGTAGTCAAACGTCTTCACGATCCAACTGATCCAAGTACCGAACGTACGACACCTCCGTGTTCAGCACACGTTCAGCTCTATGACATCCCTCGAACTCTTGTTCCAGTAGAGGGTCGAGGGAGAGTTCCAACAACACGACAGCGTGGTGACGGTGATGGTGATGTGATCCGCGCAGGGCGTCGCCTAAGCACTATGACGCTATGATCGGAGGAGTAAACTGTGGAGGGGGACACCGCACACGGCTAAGAGAACAACCGTTGTGCCTTTGGGGTGCCCCTGCCCACGTATATAAAGAAGGGGAGGGGAGGTCGGCCGGCCCCTAGGGGCGCGCCAAGTGGGGGGAGTCCAACTAGGACTCCTAGTCCTAGTGGGCTCCCCTCCTTCCTTCCAACGGGGAGGGGAAAGGGGAAAGAGGAGGAGAGGGAGAAGGAAAGGGGGGCCGCGCCCCGCCCCCCACTCCTTGTCCAATTCGGATTGGGCTTGGGGGGCGCCACCTCCTGTGGCTGCCTCCTCCTCTCCACTATGGCCCATTAGGCCCATTAACTTTCCCAGGGGGTTCCGATAGCCTCCCGGTACTCCGATAAATCCTCGAACCTCTTCGGAACCATTCCGGTGTCCGTATACAACCTTCCAATATATGAATCTTTACCTCTCGACCATTTCGCGACTCCTCGTCATGTCTGTGATCTCATCCCGGACTCCGAACAAACTTCGGTCACCAAAACACATTGCTCATAATATAAATCGTTATCGAATGTTAAGTGTACGGACCCTACGGGTTCGAGCACTATGTAGACATGACTGAGACACATCTCCAGTCAACAACCAATAGGGGAACCTGGATGCTCATATTGGTTCCTACATATTCTACGAAGATCTTTATCAGTCAAACCGCATAACAACATACGTTATTCCCTTTGTCATCGGTATGTTACTTGCCCGAGATTCGATCGTCGGTATCATCATACCTAGTTCAATCTCGTTACCGGCAAGTCTCTTTACTCGTTCCGTAATACATCATCTCGCAACTAACTCATTAGTCACATTGCTTGCAAGTCTTATAGTGATGTGCATTACCGGGAGGGCCCAGAGATACCTCTCCGATACTCAGAGTGACAAATCCTAATCTTGATCTATGCCAACTCAACAAACACCTTTGGAGACACCTGTAGAGCATCTTTATAATCACCCAGTTACGTTGTGACGTTTCATAGCACACAAGGTGTTCCTCCGGTATTCGGGAGTTGCATAATTTCATAGTCTGAGGAATATGTATAAGTCATGAAGAAAGGATTAGCAATAAAACTAAATGATCATTATGCTAAGCTAACGGATGGGTCTTGTCCATCACATCATTTCTAATGATGTGATCCCGTTCATCAAATGACAACACATGTCTATGGTGAGAAAACTTAACCATATTTGATTAACGAGCTAGTCAAGTAGAGGCATACTAGGGACACTCTATTTTGTATATGTATTCACACATGTACTAAGTTTCCGGTTAATACAATTCTTCATGAATAATAAACATTTATCATGATATAAGGAAATATAAATGACAACTTTATTATTGCCTCTAGGGCATATTTCCTTCATCTATGTCATTTTTATTATTTGTAAAAAAATGGCATTTTTTTTGACACCGCGTCTTTTTTGAAGAGCATGGTACCATGGCATTTTTACTACTTTACATTAGGAATCTAATTTTGTAGAGCACGATGTATTATTGTTAAGAGCATGGCATTTTTATTTTTGTAGAGCACGGCTTTTCTATTGTTAAGACTTACGTGCGTGGCATTTTTATTGTTAAGAGTATGACATTTTTTTAAGAGCATTGCCTTTTTGTTTTTAATAGCATGGGATTTGTTTGATAGAGCATGGAATTTTTTAGGGCATGGTATTTTTATTTTTAAAGAGCATAACATTTTTTTTGTAGAGTATGCCATTTTTAACGTAAAGAGCATG
>NC_041382.1:572144537-572190354 GCF_002162155.2 Triticum dicoccoides
GTTTTTTTTTGGTAGAGCATGGTATTTTTATTTTTAAGGAGCATGACAATTTTTTTGGTAGAGTATGGCATTTTATCGTAAAGAGCATGACGTTTTCTAGGGGAAGAACATGTCATTTTCTTTGTGGGGAGCATGGCACTTGTTTTGGTAGAGTATGCCTTTTTTATCATAAAGAGCATGACATTATTCTATTGAATATGATTTTTTTTCTATCTCAAAAAAAGAATATGATATTTTTACAGAGCACAACCCTTTTTTTAGTGTACCATGGCATATTTATGTGCCTCATTTAAAAAAATCTGCCATGTATGATTTTTTAATGGCATTTTCTCTTTGGTGTTTCTAGTCGTGTTTTATATATGAAAACGTAAACATGTCAAAATTTGAAACATGTCTGCATTTTTTTTGCATATCATGGCCTTTTGTGATGTTTTTAACTTAAAAAAAATACATAACAAGGTGAAAAAATACTAGATTCTTCCAGTGTCCAAGTAAAACATGGGGTTTTCGGTGAGCCTCGCTGGCTCGTTGCCCTCAGCCCTGCTCAGTTAATCCCCACCACGTGGGAGTTGGAGTATCGTAGGTGGATTGAGATGGATTTTAACTTGCTGGGGATTGAATCCCTTCCGATGCCCTGAAAACCCCATGGAACCGAACGGAGCCTCAGGGAACGTGTGGTTCGCTGGGGCACCTCCATGGCTGCGTTCCGTCATTGGTGTCCAAAAGAAGTTGTTACGGGTATTCACTACTGTCGGTATACTTCTTTCTTCGTGTCTCTCCCTTCTTTCAAACAACTTATCGATCTTCTTACCGGAAACTGCCTTTGATGACCGAGCTCATTGGAGGCCTTTAGATTCAAAATTTAAATTTCACTAAAATTCATATTTTTACATTTTAAAAAAATCTGAATTTTTTTACAGATATACATGAAGGCATAACACACATGTGTGTAAATTTTCAGGGCAAAATACGTTGAAATAAGGGCCGTGCAAAAAAGACAAATCTGAAGGTATTTAACACATGATACTATTCATTCTCCCAGGCCATGAATTTGTCTTTTTTGCACAGGTAGCATTTCAACGTATTTCATCATGAAATTTTACACACATGTGGGATACATCCTTACATATACACATATTTTTTTCAGAATTTTTTGAAACATAAAAGTTTGAATTTGTTTTTGTTTTCAAAAATAAAGGCCTCCATGGAGCTCGGCCTCCAAAATGCCATTCTCTCTTCTTACCTACAAAATAAAATAAGACTATACATAGTAAGAGTAACATAGATGGTAATATCACACGTCTCTATACAGATATGCAAAATAGATGATGTGACGTGTAATTAATGAGGAAAAAGAGGCATATGGTAACATAGCTAGTTACTTTAATATCACACATATCAAGACAAGATGAGTCTATAATCTAATAAATACAGTGTTGCATGACACCACACATATATTCAGGACCGGCCCTGGGGAGGGGCAGGGGGCGGCCGCCCCGGGCCCCCAAAGTCTAGGGGGCCCTCCCAGGTATCTAGGTTATGGCCCAATGTTTTCCACAACTGAAAGACGCCCTATCAGGCTGGGCAACTGGGCCTAACGCAGCATGGAGACATACGCTCGTGCATGAGCGCAATCAGCGGGGCACGGAGGCAGCGACGTTTCCTTCCTTCTTTCATGTATAAAAGTAAAATTGTCTAAAAAAGCCTAATTGATCCCTTCCTATTACATCTCGCATTGACGCAGCGACTCCAGGCCGCCGATGCTTCCTCTATTGGTGGCTGCGCGCCCGATGCTCCTTTTCCCTTTCCTTCTAATCCCAATTTCCGTCCTATTTCAGATCGTCAGCAGCTTGCCGGCGATTTCAATTCCCGAGGGCCCTGTCGTATCCCCGCTTTGCTTTCCGTCCATCACCGATTCTACTGTCCAAGGTATGTTATATATTCATAAATCGTATTGTGATTTCCCGGGTTCATAGCCAGCATGGCGACACTGTTCAACAGTTGATGCAATTTTCCTTTTAGCATTGTGTCTTATCTTGTCGCCCAAAACAATATGCATCTGGTAAAGATAAAAGGAAGATGAAGAAAATACAAGGTATAACACGATATTTTGAGAAGTACAAAGATGAGGGGTTTTCTGCTAGTTTGCTAATTGCCAAAGGTATTACAACTAAAATGAGTATAGAGCCATTATTTTTTGTTAAAAGTCGTGCTACAAGGAAGAAACAATTTTACCAAAGTGATTTCCAACAAGAAATTCTAGAAGCTGGGAAGACCTTCAAGTTAAATATTTTTTTGGTTGATATGGTGATCATTTCTTTCAAAGATAGATTTAAAGAACTCATGGTGTCTAAAGATATATTCATATTTTTATTGAGTTCATGCACTCTGAAGTCACTGAATGATAATGAACCTTAAGAGCGTTGCACAAAATCCGCAGAAACTTTCTCTCTTGATGGTTCATGTGATGTTGAGGTATATGATCTTATTTATGAATTTAAGGTAATAATTATAAATTATTTGATATGCATTTTGGTTTTGGATGCATTGTTATAGATAATATTTCATATATATGTATATTGATTGGTAGTGTTAAGATGTCTATCTTAAGGGCCCCGAGTTTTAATCTTGCCCTGGGCCCCAAAATCTCAGGACAGGCCTTGCATATGTTACTCTTCATTATAGAGGTAGTAACATAAACTAGTAATATATACACGTTACTAGTCTAAGTTACTACCCATTGTGACTAGTCTAAAATACATCAATTTTTTTTCAGGCCGTGGAAATGCATGGGACCGCAAAAGCCTAAACGGCTAGACCCCGTACTGAAACTAGTCGTTGCTCTACGTCCCTAAACGGCTAGACACTGCAATAACCCGATGTCGTCGGTACCGTGCGTGCGATAGATATACGGTCACGATCGAATCCTTTTGGTTCACCGAAGATCACGATGCCGTGAATGAAAATCGCTCCTTACAAAACGGCACGTACGGGTACGACCAAAGGCAGCTAGCGTACGTACGACGTCCTGTGATAGCTAGCCAGTACGAGCTGATCAGCCGGAAACAGCCGGGACCCGGGAGACGTTTGGCTGCAGTAAAGTGTGTGATCGGTGGCGTATACGTTTGTACGTAGCTAGCACTACGCTGGCCTGCTGGCTTTGGCTTTGATCGGTCCTCCGTACGTAGTACGTGCCGAATCTTACCACCACTCACAAGTGGTGCGTACGCGACGTACCGACGGTAAAAGCAGCGGCAGTACTCTACTACTGCCCTCGTATTCGTTATAGCTGGGGAGGAGAGCAGTGGTTGTAGTACCACTACGTTTACGTACGAGCATGCATGCTTGCGCATCGATGGATCGTCTATTTGATTTGATGACACGGACATGCATGAATTGATGGAGCTGTCGCCGATGAGTAAAGGCAGGAATGGATACGATGGAGAGAGAGATCTCGCAAGAAATCCAAGGACCCCTGCGCCTGCAGTACTACTACGGTTACGTGCATCGAGCATTCATAGATTAACTTCGTCCGTCCCACCTTGCTGCTATAAACGCACCAGAGACCAGAGGGTTTTAACTTGGAGTAAATTCCGGTTTTTACCCCCTATTTTGATATTTTTGACACTAATTACCCCATTTAGCCATATTTCATCCATTTTACCCAATTTAACAAAAGTTCTGCCACAATTTACCCTGTTTAAAATTTTGTGAGCGTTCTGATCGACATGTCCCAATTGTCAGGTCCACTTGGCATCCCACATCGACCGTTTTTTCCTGCCTACTTTCTTCCTGCTGGACCGGTCCTCCCAGCTTCTCCTTGACCGGGAACAGGACCGTCCCGAAAGAGGTCGCTCGCGTCGCATCCAACGCACAACGCCCGAGTCGGCCGTGGGCCACGCTTGCCTCCAGTCGGTTCTTGCTTGTGTTGCCTGTCCCCTATCGATTGCATCGCCCGTCTAGGTTTCCAACCCACACACATGCTAGGCTCGCTCGAACCTTGGGTTGGGGATTGTCAGGCAGCGGTGATGATGACGGCGATGGCGGCGATGAGTGCTGAGCGGCCGGCCATGCGATTTCATACCTCCTCAAGCAGGGTTGTATGGCCGCGGCATCCAAGCAAGAAATGACCCCGTGGAATCCGATGGCTCCGTCAAGCTCGCCGACGTTGGCATAGGCGCGTCCATGTACATGATCCCATCAGGCTATGACCAGTTCATCTTACCACTTTGGCGACATAGCAGGGACCCCATGAGGATGTGCTCAGTTGATGGCGGGGCTATGGCGATGGCTGGTCCAACAAATTAGTGAGGTTGGTGAACAAACAATCCCTCTCAGTCGTACCCCATTCCACAAGATTTTGACCATATCTATCATAGCAATTTGTGTAGTCTGATATTTTCCCGACTCATGCATTAGCCGGCGAGGCGTTTCATTAGGACAGAATTAAGATGCTTATTGAAGATCATGTGTATACATGTCACCCTTCTGCAATGTGTAGGAGCTAAGAAAGGTGAAGACTGACAAGGTGTTTGTGCCGCTGCTTGTATAGCCTGTCATTGCCACTGCCACTGTTTGGTGTATTCTGTAGTTTGTGTAGTTGTGAACTAGTGAAGCTATTTATAAATGGAAAGCATTATTCAATCCTGTTTCGAACATGTGAATCCAGAGCAGTCTATAGCCTATATTAATCAGTTTTGACAGTAGTGTGAAGCAGAAATACGATCTGTTTGGCAAAAAGAGATAATTTGACAGCATGATCCTTGAATAAGGAGACGAATTGACATCATGACCCAGGGAACAAATAGGCAGAAATAGTTGTCATAACACAAATTTTTCGCATTTTATTTCCATGATCTGTTGCAAATAATAGAGAAGGATCTATTTTATAAATAATAGGAGAATACCATCAACTCCAAAAAATAGACAGGGTAAATAGGCACAACACAATTGGACCTGCCGGTTAGAATGCTCACAAAAAATTAAACAGGGTAAATTATGGCAACATTTCTACTAAATAGGGTAAAATGGATGAAATCCTACTAAATAGGGTAATTAGTGTCAAAAATGTCAAAATAGGGGGTAAAAACCGGAATTTACTCTTTAACTTACAGCATTCGGTGTTCATTTTCTGTGTGAAGAGGGCAGAGGATCGATCCTGGCCACGGTAAATTCTGAAAGATTCTGGCCTCGTTCGTTTAATTTGCACGTGGTCACCGGAGGGCTCGATCGTGGCGGCGACGAAATGCCTGGTTGATTAGAATTAGATTAGAGTAGATACAATTGTTGCCTTGCGCCGCGGCGGCGTCGTGAACTGGTGCGCCGTAGTCCACCGGCGCCGACGGAGTACGTACGGGTATTAAAACCCGGGCCAACAGCTATGTCCAACAGGCAACGGCTACATGCAGGTATATTTGTACGGCGCGCAGCAGTGGTTTTAACTGTGCAAGCAAGCAAAAACATGCACGCGACGCGCCGTGGTACGTACTTGGCCGTGCAGCAGCAGTTATTACTGCGGTTGCATATCATTGGCGGAGCGAGCGTACGTACTCCTAGCACTAGCAGCAGCAGGGAGTAGTACTTGGCTGCCTTTCTGCGGCGTCCAACTGTCCATCCATCAGAATTCTCACATGCCAAAGGAGGAGGACAGGGCCGCGCGCTGCTGCTCCAGCTCTCAACGTGCACGTACCGTCCATCTCCCGAGAGAGAAAGAGGCACCACCACCTGCACCTGCGCTGTCCTGACCGGCCACCACCCGCGCCGCGCAGGAGGTAAATCTCAGCTGAGCCAGCGGCAGGCCCAGGGAGAATATTACGCTGCGTCGGCTCAGCCATACTGAAACCGCTGGCCACCAAGGAGGCGGAGCAGAGCAGGCGCAGAGAAACCTTGAATTCAAACAACTTATACGCAGGTAAAACAAACCTTGATCTTTAAAAAACGTGATCAAAGGGGAAAGCTCTCTCCTTTAACTTTAGATTGTTAGAGCATCTACAGCCGGACTTGACAAATCCGCCCATCAAACACCCGCGGACGCGCCACTGACCGGGCTCCCTCCTTTAACTTTGGTTGTTAGAGCATCTACAACCGGACTTGGTCTATGCTAAAAAAACCGATCATACAGAAACAAAGAAAACGCACCGACTCTTGTTCGGTTATTCCGTTGTACATGTCGAGGGCAGCCCGGGCAGTGCCGGTGCCCGTGCTGATCCGCACCCGAACGAGCTGCGGCGAGTCACACACGTTGACCGCCAGCATCTGTGTGGGCGAAAAACTATCCGGAATGGCCCAGACGGCGATCGCATCATCCTCTGTCCCAAGGGGGTTGGACGGCGTAATCCGCGTCGGCACTCGGAGGGAAGGGGTGCGGGATTCTGGGTGCAGCGGAGGAGACAGCTGCTCCATCACGCCTGAATCTCCCTACGACGTCGCCGCCGCCTCCCTCCCTAGCTATCGGCGTCGCCGCAACTTGCAGGCGTCGTTCTCCACCTTGCAAGTCGCAACCGACGAATTGACAGCGCCGATGGACGAGGCGGACTGCGTCTCCGTCGCGGCGGTGTGGGTCGGGCTTGACGACATCTCTGGCGATGGATCGGGACCGGAGGAGAGGATTGGGAGCAAGGGTGCAGGACGGCGAGGGTCCAGGCACGGAAAAGGTTGGAGGGCGGCGGCAGGAGGACGAAGAGTTTGGTAGGTTTGGTGCAATTTAGGATGGGGCCGGAGTGTCGAGTCCGACGTGGCGAGCGTGCCCGGGAGCCCCCATAACCGCCCCATCTTTGGGCTGGATATGAAGGTTGCCGGTCAGCCCGGGCGTTTAAGGCGCCCGTATGGGTTAAAAAAATCGTGACCGGACAGTGGCCGGGCGGCCTGCCCGACCGTATGAGGCGGGTTTGAGAGGTCCGGTTGTAGATGCTCTTAGGTAGAAGTGAGTCCTCGAACCTGGGTGGGTAGGTTCACAACCATGTGTGCCTACCATTGCACCACATGAGAGTTCTCAACCTTGATCTTTCCTTACATAGTATGCATGTTACTATGTATGTTACTTTTACTATGAGTAGTTTAAAATTGTGGGTTATGTATGCTTCCTAATATTAATATACCATAAAGAGTGTACATCAATACTACATTGACAATTAATGGCTAGAGCATCATTAATTATGGTCGAAAATACCGGAAATCCGCAGCTTAGTTTGCATATTTGTGTTCATCACAACGAGAATTTTCGAACAAGACCAATCTTGAATACATATTGACAACATTTAAAAAGTCCAAGTTTTAAATATTGAAACTTGATAGTCGGAACATTAAGTCTTACCAAATTTCTCATCTGCTTTTAGGGTTTTAGGATTCTGGGCTTAGGGTTTACGTTTTAGTTATTGAAACTTGTTAAATATATCGTCATTCCTATCAAATTTTAGTAGTTGAAAATTGCCCGGTAACCCAATTTGCCTCGCGATTCTCAAAGTAGTTGGATTCCGCACGAGGGATACCAAGTTTTAAGTTTCAATTTCTGGTAGTTGGAATTTTGTCGTTCGTGCATACCAAGTTTCAATGTTTGAAACTTAACAAAGTTTTAAAACATCTTCAAGACGTACTAAAAATGGACCTAACTTGAAATCCCTTGTGGCAAGAAACAGGTTATGCAAACAATTATAAATTGGACTTTCAGTTCAAAAGATATAATAGATTCAAATTCGAAAGTCATCAAAAGAAAAACATGGGATGTGGAATGGGCGGAACTGCCAAAAGCTATAAAAAGTTGTATGCGTGGACCCCCATCTAAGATAATTAAAGGCTAAAACACATGCAAACAACAAACTAGTTTCTGAATCGCGAAGCAATCAAACAATCAAACATTTTTTGCCGCCACAACTGTGTGCCACAAACCCTCTTCCTTGAAAACATCAAGCGAATATTTAAACATAATAAGATGCATACAGTCATATCAACGTAATAAAAGCAAAATCATACAGGATCAAAACTAGGCCTAAGCAAGGAAAAAATGACCAAAGCATCGATTAACAAACTACAACGGCGACCATATCAACACCAACCATCTCTTGACATCACAAAAACAATAAGAAAGGCTCTCCAAAAGTAGTGCCTCTAGGAAGGGAACGACATTCAAGCGCCATCATCGCCGGATCCAACAACCAAAGGCCAGATTCTAGGTTATCACTCTGAAGAACAAGTCCAAGCATGCCTTCAACAAGGTAACGGCACGCAAACATTGCCATTGACGGGTATAACTAGCTACGGTTGGACCTAGCGATTTCACCCAGGAGCCCGAGCTCGAGAACTTGAGAAGCACCACCAAATCAAAGTTAATAATGTGTTATCGCCACCACTTTTCGCGATCCTAGCAACTACAAGCGTAGCATGGTCTTGACATTAGATGCGACGCAAATGAAGAACTTGCACACACATAAGTAGGTAGTCGAGCCGCGACAAGAGCCAGTCGGCACCAAAGGCTCAGAATAGCGAAGGTCGCCATTGCACGTGCAACAGAGATTAATGAGGGAAGAAAATCATCGACAGCACCGAAATCCCAATTAGGGATGATCCGACAATCCCACAATGTCCTCATGCTCCGTTATCCTCGCATGTGGCGGCAGAATCGGTTGAAAAACATACTTTTCGTTGGCGTTGGATATGAAGATTAAAGACCATCTGGCCCATTGGGACAATCGCCTAGCAGCGCACGTCCACGACGCTACCCGCATGCCCTGGTAGAGGACCGCCATTGTTGGGATGCAACTAGCCACTACCATAGTCCGTTTACCCGTAGAGGAGATCACAACCAACACATCTCGCCACCAAATACCGCCGACTAGGCTAGAAATCCCATCACCACTGTTGCACAACCATTTCTATGCCTTAAGCCACTTTGGATAGATTACATCTCACCTTCGAATGTTATCGGAGTGGAGACCTCCCCGCCGCCATCTTCATCAACCAGTGCCAGGGAATATCCCGATCACCAGTCTCTAAGTAGCTGCGAGGGGAAGGGAGGATGGGGAGGTAGGAGAGGTGGCCGCAGCAGCTTGGAAAGGAGATTGGGACCCGAGGTAGCGGCAGTTAGCCATGTTTTGTTTCGAAGAAGTAAAATTTGTTGGGGAACGTAGTAATTTCAAAATTTTCCTACGCACACGCAAGATCATGGTGATGCATAGCAACGAGAGGGGAGAGTGTGATCTACGTACCCTTGTAGACCGACAGCGGAAGCGTTAGCACAATGCGGTTGATGTAGTCGTACGTCTTCACGGCCCGATCGATCAAGCACCGAAACTACGACACCTCCGAGTTCTAGCACATGTTCAGCTCGATGACGATCCCCGGACTCCGATCCAGCAAAGTGTCAGGGAAGAGTTCCGTCAGCACGACGGCGTGGTGATGATCTCGATGTATTACCGTCGCAGGGCTTCGCCTAAGCACCGCTACAATATTATCGAGGACTATGGTGGAAGGGGGCACCGCACACGGTTAAGAATATGATCGCGTGGATCAACTTGTGTCTAGAGGTGCCCCCCTGCCCCCGTATATAAAGGAGCAAGGGAGGAGGAGGTCGGCCCTAGGAGGGGGCGAGCCAGAGGAAGGGAAAAGGAGAAGGAAGGAAGGGGGCGCCCCCCTTCCCTAGTCCAATTCGGACCAGACGAAGGGGAGGGGTGCGGCCACCCTTGAGGCCCTTTTTCTTCTTTCCCGTATGGCCCAATAAGGCCCAATACGTATTCCCGTAACTCTCCCGTACTCCGAAAAATACCCAAATCACTCAGAACCTTTCCGATGTCCGAATATAGTCGTCCAATATATCGATCTTTACGTCTCGACCATTTTGAGACTGTTCGTCATGTCCCTGATCTCATCCGGGACTCCGAACTCCTTCGGTAAATTAAAACTATTAACTCATAATATAACTGTCATTGAAACCTTAAGCGTGCGGACCCTACGGGTTCGAGAACAATGTAGACATGACCGAGACACGTCTCCTGTCAATAACCAGTAGCGGAACCTGGATGCTCATATTGGCTCCCACATATTCTACGAAGATCTTTATCGGTCAGACTGCATAACAACATACGTTGTTCCCTTTGTCATCGGTATGTTACTTGCCCGAGATTCGATCGTCGGTATCTTAATACCTAGTTCAATCTCGTTACCGACAAGTCTCTTTACTCGTTCCGTAATACATCATCTCACAACTAACTCATTAGTTACAATGCTTGCAAGGCTTATGTGATGTGCATTACCGAGAGGGCCCAGAGATACCTCTCCGACAATCGGAGTGACAAATCCTAATCTCGAAATACGCCAACCCAACATGTACCTTTGAAGACACCTATAGAGCTTCTTTATAATCACCTAGTTACGTTGTGACGTTTGGTAGCACATAAAGTGTTCCTCCGGCAAACGGGAGTTGCATAATCTCATAGTCATAGGAACATGTATAAGTCATAAAGAAAGCAATAGCAACATACTAAACGATCGGGTGCTAAGCTAATGGAATGGGTCATGTCAATCACATCATTTTCCTAATGATGTGATCCTGTTAATCAAATAACAACTCTTTTGTTTATGGTTAGGAAACATAACCATCTTCGATTAACGAGCTAGTCAAGTAGAGGCATACTAGTGACACTTTGTTTGTCTATGTATTCACACATGTATTATGTTTCCGGTTAATACAATTCTAGCATGAATAATAAACATTTATCATGATATAAGGAAATAAATAATAACTTTATTGTTGCCTCTAGGGCATATTTCCTTCAGTCTCCCACTTGCACTAGAGTCAATAATCTAGTTCACATCGCCATGTGATTCAACACTAAGAGTTCACATCACCATGTGATTAACACCCATAGTTCACATCGTCATGTGACCTATACCCAAAGGGTTTACTAGAGTCAATAATCTAGTTCACATCATTTATGTGATTAACACCCAAAGAGTACTAAGGTGTGATCATGTTTTGCTTGTGAGATAATTTTAGTCAACGGGTCTGTCACATACAGATCCGTAAGTATTTTGCGAATTCTATGTCTACAATGCTCTGCACGGAGCTACTCTAGCTAATTGCTCCCACTTTGAATATGTATCTAGATCGAGACTTAGAGTCATCCAGATCTGTGTCAAAACTTGCATCGACGTAACTTTTTACGACGAACCTTTTGTCACCTCCATAATCGAGAAATATTTCCTTATTCCACTAAGGATAATTTTGACCAATGTCTAGTGATCTACTCTTAGATCACTATTGTACTCCCTTGCTTAACACAGTGTAGGGTATATAATAGATCTGGTACACATCATGGCATACTTTATAGAACCTATGGCTGAGGCATAGGGAATGACTTTCATTCTCTTTCTATCTTCTGCCGTGGTCGGGCTTTGAGTCTTACTCAATTTCATACCTTGTAACACAGCCAAGAACTCTTTCTTTGACTGTTCCATTTTTGAACTACTTCAAAATATTGTCAAGGTATGTACTCATTGAAAAAACTTATCAAGCGTCTTGATCTATCTCTGTAGATTTTGATGCTTAATATGTAAGCAGCTTCACCGAGGTCTTTCTTTGAAAAACTTCTTTAAAAACACTCCTTTATGCTTTGTAGAATAATTCTACATTATTTCCGATCAACAATATGTCATTCACATATACTTATCAGAAATGCTGTAGTGCTCCCACTCACTTTCTTGTAAATACAGGCTTGACCGCAAGTCTGTATAAAACTATATGTTTTGATCATACTATCAAAGCATTTATTCCAACTCCGAGAGGCTTGCACCAGTCCATAAATGGATCGCTGGAGCTTGCACACTTTGTTAGCTCCTTTTGGATCGACAAAACCTTCCGGCTGCATCATATACAACTCTTCTTCCAGAAATCCATTCAGGAATGCAGTTTTGACATCCATTTGCTGGATTTCATAAAATGCGGCAATTGCTAACATGATTCGGACAGACTTAAGCATAGATACGAGTGAGAAACTCTCATCATAGTCAACACCTTGAACTTGTCGAAAACATTTTTGCGACAATTCTAGCTTTGTAGATAGTAACACTACTATCAGCGTCCGTCTTCCTCTTGAAGATCCATTTAATCTCAATGGCTCGCCGATCATTGGGCAAGTCAATCAAAGTCCATACTTTGTTCTCATACATGGATCTCATCTTAGATTTCATGGCCTCAAGCCATTTTGCGGATTCTAGGCTCATCATCGCTTCCTCATAGTTCGCAAGTTCGTCATGGTCTAGTAACATGACTTCCAGAATAGGATTACCGTACCACTCTGGTGCGAATCTCACTCTGGTTTACCTACGAGATTTGGTATTAACTTGATCTGAAGTTACATGATCATCATCGTTAGTCTTCCTCACTAATTGATGTAGTAGTCATAGGAACAGATTTCTTGTGATGAACTACTTTTCAATAAGGGAGAAGGTACAATTACCTTATCAAGTTCTACTTTCCTCCCACTCACTTCTTTCAAGAGAAACTCCTTCTCTAGAAAGGATCCATTCTTAGCAACGAATGTCTTGCCTTCGGATCTGTGATAGAAGGTGTACCCAATAGTCTCCTTGGGTATCCTAGGAAGACATATTTCTCCGATTTGGGTTTGAGCTTATCAGGATGAAACTTTTTCATATAAGCATCACAATCCCGAACTTTAAGAAATGACAACTTTGGTTTCTTGCCAAACCACAGTTCAGATTGTGTCATCTCAACGGACTTAGATGGTGCCCTTTTAAACGTGAATGCAGCTGTCTTTAATGCGTAACCCCAAAACGATAGTGGTAGATCGGTAAGAGACATCATAGATCGCACCATATCTAATAAAGTACGGTTATGATGTTCGGACACACCATTATGCTGTGGTGTTCCAGGTGGCGTGAGTAGTGAAACTATTTCACATTGTTTTAACTGAAGGCCAGACTCGTAACTCAAATATTTTACCTCTGCGATCATATCGTAGAAACTTTTATTTTCTTGTTACGATGATTCTCCACTTCACTCTGAAATTCTTTGAACTTTTCAAATATTTCAGACTTGTGTTTCATTAAGTAGATATACCCATATCTGCTCAAATCATCTGTGAAGGTCAGAAAATAATGATACCCGCCACGAGCCTTAACACTCATTGGATCTCATACATCAGTATGTATTATTTCCAATAAGTCAGTTGCTCGCTCCATAGTTCCGGAGAACGGCGTTTTAGTCAGCTTGCCCATGAGGCATGGTTCACAAGCATCAACTGATTCATAATCAAGTGATTCCAAAAACCCATTAGCATGGAGTTTCTTCATGCGCTTTACACCAATATGACCTAAACGACAGTGCCACAAGTAAGTTGCACTATCATTATTAACTTTGCATCTTTTGGTTTCAATATTATGATTATGTGTATCACTACGATCGAGATCCAACGAACTATTTTCATTGGGTGTGTAACCATATAAGGTTTTATTCATGTAAACAGAACAACAATTTATTCTCTTACTTAAATGAATAACTGTATTACAATAAACATGATCAAATCATATTCATGCTCAACGCAAACACCAAATAACACTTATTCAGGTTCAACACTAATCCCGAAAGTATAGGGAGTGTGCGATGATGATCATATCAATCTTGGAACCACTTCCAACACACATCGTCACTTCACCCTTAACTAGTCTCTGTTTATTCTGCAACTCCCGTTTCGAGTTACTAATCTTAGCAACTGAACTAGTATCAAATACTGAGGGGTTGCTATAAACACTAGTAAAGTACACATCAATAACATGTATATCAAATATACTTATGTTCACTTTGCCATCCTTCTTATCTGCCAATCACTTGGGGTAGTTCCGCTTCCAGTGACCAGTCCCTTTGCAGTAGAAACACTTAGTCTCAGGCTTAGGACCAAACTTGGGCTTCTTCACTTGAGCAGCAACTTGCTTGCTGTTCTTCTTGAAGTTCCCCTTCTTCCCTCTGCCCTTTTCTTGAAACTACTGGTCTTGTCTACCATCAACACTTGATGTTTTTCTCGATTTCTACCTTCGTCAATTTCCGCATTACGAAGAGCTTGGGAATCGTTTCCGTTATCCCTTGCATATCATAGTTCATCACGAAGTTCTACTAACTTGGTGATGGTGACTAGAGAATTCTGTCAATCACTATCTTATCTGGAAGATTAACTCCCAATTGATTCAAGCAATTGTAGTACTCAGACAATCTGAGCACATGCTCACTAGTTGAGTGATTCTCCTCCATCTTTTAGCTATAGAACTTGTTGGAGACTTCATATCTCTCAACTCGGGTATTTGCTTGAAATATTAACTTCAACTCCTGGAACATCTCGTATGCTCCATGATGTTCAAAACGTGTTTGAAGTCCCGATTCTAAGTCATTAAGCATGGTGCACTAAACTATCAAGTAGTCATCATATTGAGCTAGCCAAACGTTCATAACGTCTGCATCTGCTCCTGCAATAGGCCCGTCACCTAGCGGTGCATCAAGGACATAATTCTTCTATGCAGCAATGAGGATAAACCTCAGATCACGGATCCAATCCGCATCATTGCTACTAACATCTTTCAACACAATTTTCTCTAGGAACATATCAAAATAAACACAGGGAAGCAACAACGCGAGCTATTGATCTACAACATAACTTGCAAAATACTACAAGGACTAAGTTCATGATAAATTTAAGTTCAATTAATCATATTACTTAAGAACTCCCACTTACATAGACATCCCTCTAATCCTGTAAGTGATTACGTGATCCAAATCAACTAAACCATGTCCGATCATCACGTGAGATGGAGTAGTTTCATTGGTGAACATCGCTATGTTGATCATATCTGCTATATGATTCACGCTCGACCTTTCGGTCTCCGTGTTCCGAGGCCATATCTGTATATGCTTGGCTCGTCAAGTATAACCTGAGTATTCTGTGTGTGCAACTGTTTTGCACCCGTTGTATATGAACGTAGAGCCTATCACACCCGATCATCACGTGGTGTCTCAGCACGAAGAACTTTCGCAATGGTGCATACTGAGGGAGAACACTTCTTGATAATTAGTGAGAGATCATCTTAAAATGCTACCGTAAAACAAAGCAAGATAAGATGCATAAAAGATAAACATCACATGCAATCAATATAAGTGATATGATATGGCCATCATCATCTTGTGCTTGTGATCTTCATCTTCGAAGCATCGTCATGATCACCATCATCACCGGCGCGACACCTTGATCACCATCGTAGCATCGTTGTCGTCTCGCCAATCTTATGCTTCCACGACTATCGCTACCGCTTAGTGATAAAGTAAAGCATTACAGCGCGATTGCATTGCATACAATAAAGCGACAACCATATGGCTCCTGCCAGTTGCCGATAACTTGGTTACAAAACATGATCATCTCATACAATAAAATTTAGCATCATGTCTTGACCATATCACATCACAACATGCCCTGCAAAAACAAGTTAGACGTCCTCTACTTTGTTGTTGCAAGTTTTAGGTGGCTGCTATGGGCTTAAGTAAGAACCAATCTTACCTACGCATCAAAGCCACAATGATAGTTTGTCAAGTTGGTGCTGTTTTAACCTTCGCAAGGACCGGGCGTAGCCACACTCGGTTCAACTAAAGTTGGAGAAACTGAAACCCGCTAGCCACCTTTGTGCAAAACACGTTGGGAGAACCGGTCTCGCGTAAGCATACTCGTAATGTCGGTCCAGGCCGCTTCATCCAACAATACCGCCGAACCAAAGTATGACATGCTGGTAAGCAGTATGACTTATATCGCCCACAACTCACTTGTGTTCTACTCGTGCATAACATCAACGCATAAAACCTAGGCTCGGATGCCACTGTTGGGGAACGTAGTAATTTCAAAATTTTCCTACGCACACGCAAGATCATGGTGATGCATAGCAACGAGAGAGGAGAGTGTGATCTACGTACCCTTGTAGACCAACAGCGGAAGCGTTAGCACAACATGGGTGATGTAGTCGTACGTCTTCACGGCCCGACCGATCAAGCACCGAAACTACGACACCTCCGAGTTCTAGCAAACGTTCAGCTCGATGACGATCCCCGGACTCCGATCCAGCAAAGTGTCGGGGAAGAGTTCCGTCAGCACGACGGCGTGGTGACGATCTTGATGTACTACAGTCGCAGGGCTTTGCCTAAGCACTGCTACAATATTATCGAGGACTATGGTGGAAGAGGCCACCGCACACGGTTAAGAATATGATCGCGTGGATCAACTTGTGTCTAGAGGTGCCCCCCTGCCCCCGTATATAAAGGAGCAAGGGAGGAGGAGGCCGACCCTAGGAGGGGGCGCGCCAAGTGTGGAGTCCTACTAGGACTCCCTAGTCCTAGTAGGATTCCACCTCCCATATGGAATAGGAAAAGAGGAAGGGAAAAGGAGAAGGAAGGAAGGGGGCGCCCCCCTTCCCTAGTCCAATTCGGACCAGACGAAGGGGAGGGGTGCGGCCACCCTTGAGGCCCTTTTTCTTCTTTCCCGTATGGCCCAATAAGGCCCAATAGTATTCCCGTAACTCTCCGGTACTCCGAAAAATACCCGAATCACTCAGAACCTTTCCGATGTCCGAATATAGTCGTCCAATATATCGATCTTTATGTCTCGACCATTTTGAGACTGTTCGTCATGTCCCCGATCTCATCCGGGACTCCGAACTCCTTCGGTACATCAAAACTCATAAACTCATAATATAACTGTCATTGAAACCTTAAGCGTGCGGACCCTACGGGTTTGAGAACAATGTAGACATGACCGAGACACGTCTCCAGTCAATAACCAATAGCGGAACCTGGATGCTCATATTGGCTCCCACATATTCTACGAAGATCTTTATCGGTCAGACCGCATAACAACATACGTTGTTCCCTTTGTCATCGGTATGTTACTTGCCCGAGATTCGATCGTCGGTATCTTAATACCTAGTTCAATCTCGTTACCGACAAGTATCTTTACTCGTTCCGTAATACATCATCTCACAACTAACTCATTAGTTGCAATGCTTGCAAGGCTTATGTGATGTGCATTACCGAGAGGGCCCAGAGATACCTCTCCGACAATTGGAGTGACAAATCCTAATCTCGAAATACGCCAACCCAACATGTACCTTTGGAGACACCTATATAGCTCCTTTATAATCACCCAGTTACGTTGTGACGTTTGGTAGCACACAAAGTGTTCCTCCGGCAAACGGGAGTTGCATAATCTCATAGTCATAGGAACATGTATAAGTCAGGAAGAAATCAATAGCAACATACTAAACGATCGGGTGCTAAGCTAATGGAATGGGTCATGTCAGTCACATCATTTTCCTAATGATGTGATCCCGTTAATCAAATAACAACTCTTTTGTTTATGGTTAGGAAACATAACCAGCTTCGATTAACGAGCTAGTCAAGTAGAGGCATACTAGTGACACTCTGTTTGTCTATGTATTCACACATGTATTATGTTTCCAGTTAATACAATTCTAGCATGAATAATAAACATTTATCATGATATAAGGAAATAAATAATAACTTTATTATTGCCTCTAGGGCATATTTCCTTCAAAATTAACCATCTAGCATGCAATTATTTTCCTTTTCTAATGTCAACTAATTGCAAAACTTGCATTTCAAAACTTACAACATGCATACTTGTACCACATAGATGTCTCACCCTTTACGAATCGAAACTACCATACAAAATCCAATTCTAGTAGAATGCTCGATCCGGCGGCTAGGCTGCAATTTTTGTTACGAACACACAATTCTGTGAGAATTGCAATGTGAAAGATATGGCTATTTTGGTCAATATAACCTAGCAGTTGTTTCATTCAATGTAGATTTGATGAAGATGTGAGGTGGAAGTTTCACACATGTCGCAGACTAGTCTACAAAATATATCATCAAATTGAGATAAATGGCAAAAAATAAAAAGGATTTTTTCAAAAACATGAATATTTCAGTAATGATAATAATCTATTGAGTCATGTTTTAATTGTACAACAATAATTTTATGAATACTTGTTGAATTCGGTAAGTCGCTAAGGGTTTGTTTCAAAAATATGAAATAATTCCCATATGATTTAATAGTTTTCTTAATTATTGATACTTCTGATTTTCTTTCAATTTCCTTTTTTAATATTTCTAATTTCTGTTGTGAAATGTTCGATTGGAAAGGTTGAAATGTGTTTTTCCTAAAAACAAAGTTTCATATCTATATAATACATTTTTTACATTTTGATATAATTTGACCATTCTTTTCTTTTGAGCTTTCAATAGACCTACTTCAATTCATCTACAACCCACAGCCGCCTACTTATTTGATTCGTGTAAAAGAATGATGATTCAGTTGTCATGTGTGGAAAAGGGTTGCAATGTCATTATTAAAACACTTTCAATGGGCCAAATACCAAACATAAATTGTTTTCACATCTAATGAAGCAAGGATTTTTGGTATGAAAGTCAATGGACCAAAATTACATTTCATCATCACTTAAGGGAGCAAAGATATATAATGTTTCCCTTTTAGAAGTTAATATTATTATTTGGACGAGTAAAGAGAATGTATTCCCTATGTTTTTTTATTTCACATATCAGGTTTGGCTTAAGTGAGACTTTATAAAGTTTGAACAAATATATATTAAAAACAGTCAACATCTACAATACCAAATAAATACAATAAGAAAAGATGTTCCTTAATAAGAACTCACTATATTGATTTGGTATTGTGAATGTTGATATTTTTTTCTCAAAACCTAGTCAAACTTTAAAAAGTTGACTTATGATCAAACTAAAATGCAGAGTAAAGAAAGAAATGGGGGAGCATTGAAATACCTAAGAAACAAGTAGCAGAAGTTGGTGGCAACCAAAGAATAATCACATCATATAGAAAATATTGTTGTGATATCCTATGAAACTAAATGTATTTCCATTTATAAATAGCATATATGTGGTGTGGCTAGGAGGATAGTTGTACCCGTCTTCCCCTTGCACACTAGATAACAACTTTTTGATTTGACGTCTCATCTATCGTATTATAACAAAATAACAAGACACAATGAAATCATTAATCTTTAAACTCATTTGTTTTGTATTTGGTTATTGTTGTAAAAGTATATGCATGTAGTGATGGTATACATATGTGCACTAGTAGGGTACACGTACATTGCATAGGAGTTTTAATAACCAAAGTATTAATAAATATTGATATACCACATTATAGCATGTAAAACATGTAAGTTTGAAGTCATATATGCATGACGTACATGTAGATTTAATTCCGGTAATAAATCCCATTCAAAATAAATTATAGCTACCAAAAAACCAAAGAATAAATGGTAAATACTACATGAAACTCACATGAATATATCCATCATATTTGTCTTTAGGTATCTTGTATTACAGTTTTGAGTAGCAAGTGTGGAATTTTTAAAGACAATTGTATTTTTATGAACGTGTTGTCATAGCCTTCAACAAAAACAGTATAAATTAAAGTGACTGACAATTATTTTAGAAGATTTTTTTAAGGAGGGGATGTTAAAGTATGGAAGAGTCTAGAACAAACAAGAAGTGTCTATGATGTGAGGCTTAAACATATTGTTTATTGTAAATCATAAAGTAAAAAACAAAATAGTAATTCATCTAAAAATAAAGAAAGATTGAATAATAAAATATGGAATACTTTAGAACAACGCAGAAACGTCTGTGTTTTGAGATTTCTGCATACTGTGCAGCGGAGAGCATAAAGTAAAAATAAAGAATGACATTCATTCAGAAAAAATGTATTGGATAATTAAAACATAAAACATTCGAGAACAAAGAACAAGTGCTTGCATTTTGAGATTTGTGCATTATGTTTTGGGTTGACCCTGAAATCTTCTAGATTCTACTTGTGGTGGAATTCGGTTGAGTGAAGATGAAATTTAGGAGTCAGTAGTGTTTGCATTTGCTACATATGTAGCGTCAGATTGGCTTTATCCAGTAACAGATATTCAAAATTATTTGCATGGTCCATAGGGGCATAATACGTCTAGTCATGGTACATGGTTGTTAGTACATGTTTTTTTTCTTCAAGTTGATTTCCTCTGGCTCCTACGTGCACAAATATTTGTGCACTTAGGTACACATCCGTCAGATGTGAGGTGAAGCACTTTCTTAAACTCCAACAATTGTTGAAGGTGGAAAGCAAAGATGTGTTGCACAAATTCATGGACGCAACAAATATGCACTCTGTACAGTCCCCTTCGCTTGAAGTGAACTTTGAGGACAGCTTCGACCAATAAATAAGCAGTTGAAACAACATGCATATGTGACACACAATTTACCATGGAAAAACCTCCTCAACTTGAGGAGTAAAAAACCACGGTTGTGGACCGACCGGTCTATACAATTTCATGAAGGAAATATGCCCTAGAGGTAATAATAAAGTTGTTATTTATATTTCCTCATATCATGATAAATGTTTATTATTCATGCTAGAATAGTATTAACCGGAAACTTAGTACATGTGTGAATACATAGACAAACAGAGTGTCACTAGTATGCCTCTACTTGACTAGCTCGTTAATCAAAGATGGTTAAGTTTCCCAGTGAAAGGATCGATACGGTCGACTAGAGGGGGGTGAATAGGAGACTACAAATTTTAATATTTCTTGTCGTTTTTAAGGCTTAGCGGATAAAAGAGTTCACTAGATATGCAACTAGGTGAATGCAACCTATATGGCAAGCAAGCTCCAAGATAAATATATCATGCAACAAACTAAGTAGCAAGCCAACAAGCATACAACAACAAAGTAAGGTGCAGGAAAGGATTAACCACAAGTGAGATGAGGACGCGGATTTTATCCCGAAGTTCATTCTTCCTTGGGGAAGAGCTACTCTTCGTTTGGAGCGGTGCTGGAGCCAAAGCTTGTGGAACGCCACCGAAGGCTCACCGTAATCTCCTTTGAGTCACCCCCGACGGATGAGCCTCGAATCACTCGGGGTTGGTCTTGAAAACGACCACCACACCTTTACAAACTTCTCCGGAGCACACCACAAGCAAGGAAGCTTCCGGAGGGACCACTACTAGAAAAATGGCTATAGCCAATATCCCTATTAATGGCGCACCATGGTGGTGGTGCGCCACTGCTATATAGCAGTGGCGCACCAGAAGCAGGTGCGCCATTGTTATTTTTTTAGTAGTGGCGCACCTTTAGTCCAATGCGACATTGCTATTTTTTCCCCGGGTCCACCCCCTTCTCTGGGTTTACCAATGGCGCACCTTTGCCAGATGCGCCATTGCTATTTTAGATAGCAATGGCGCACCTAGCAAAGGTGCGCCATTGGTAAGCCAGGGAGGTGTGCATTTTTGTGTAGAAATGGCGCACCACCCCCTGGTGCGCCATTGCTATGTGCTACACCAACCGACCCTGATTCGAGAGAATCCAATCCAACCAAAGCAACACAACACTACACTACACAACGCTTCCTCCTCCTCCCCCCTCGAATCGATCCCCTCCAAACCCGCCGCCGCCACCGTGGACCTCCTATCCCCATCCCCACCGGCGTTCTCGTCTCCTCTAGCCTCGCCGTCAACGTCCCGCCCCACCCAGCATCCCGTCGCTGGCGCCCCCACCCTCTCCCCTCTCCGTCTCTTCCTAGGAGGCATCGAGGCCTTAGATCCACAGGCCGCGGCAACGACCGCCACCGCGTCCTACTCCTTCCATCCCACCTAGCCACCCTCCGCCTCCATAGCTCTCCGTCCCTTCCTCCCTCCTCGCGCCCGCAGCCATGTCGACCGAGCTCAGGACCCCTCTCCTCCAAGACCAAAACGCAGGCAGCAGGCCAGGGCGACTTCAGCGCCTCCCTTCTCCTGGACGGCAGTTGAGTCGTGTTGGTCATGCGCCCCCACAACCAGAGAGGAGAGGAGAGGAGGCGGAGATGCTGCTGCTGCACGGGCTGACGGGGAAGAACAAGCAGGCGTGGAAGGAGGGCAAGATCCGCGGCACGATGGTGCTGGTCAAGAGCGGCATGCTCGACCTCGGCGACTTCAACTCATCCGTCCTCGACGGCATCCACAAGATCCTCGACGACCAAGGACGATGGCGTCTCCTTCCATCTCGTAAGCGCCACCGCACCCAACCCCCGTAAGCAGTCGCCTCCTCTCCCTTCCTCTCACCCCCGCCCTGCATCTCTGAACTCACCACACCGTCTTCTTCCCTACACCGCGTGCTTTTTAGTTTTCCTCTTGGCCTTGTCCCTGCAATATGTACTATTGATTTCAATCCAAAATAAAAGAACAAGCAGTGCAGATTTGGTTCCTTTTCTTTTCTTGCCGGAGCCAATATTTGTAATTTATACAGTTTTTATATTTCCAAAAGGGAGATGCAATCAACGATGGTAGGGGAGTCAGTTTTTCCGGGTCACATTTGAGTGGTCGAATCACTCACAGGGCATCACCAGCGCCATTCCGAGTTCTTCCTCAAGACGCCCACCGTCGACGGTGTTCTCGCAACAAGAGTTCTCGCGTGTGTCTCAGTTTGCCTCTGGCGTTCTCGCGACAGTCTGTACTAGCTGCCATCTGTGTTGATTTTAGTTTAAAAAAAGATGACATGTATTGATTTTGATTCGTTTCCTTTTCTTGGCGGATGCACGACCTGTTTCCTATGTATGTATAGGTACACTTACTATGTTTTCAAAGTTGGCTGGCACAGAGCAAGGTCATCAACCAATGCCATCTTGCAGTCATTCTTTGTTTATCTGAATCACTCACTGTAATTTGTAGTACTTGGAAACTTACTTGTGGCAGTCTGAAGCTTTATTTTAGTAATATACTTGGAGAATTCCAAATTGATTTTGAGAGCAGACCATGTTGATAAACTATAGCACTTCGTCTTGTCATTCCTACTCAGACCCCCCTGCTGACATGCTTCCTTTACTAATCTAATCAGGGATTGAAGGTTGTCAACAAAGAAAGGAAGGAAGAAAGAAAGATCCATTTCTCCATGGAAGGAGGAAGGGACATTTTGATCGCAAGTGACTGACTGGAAGCAACCGAGGGAGGTAAGATGCATACATATTCAACTTGCTGGTTTTCCAAGTTTTTGTTTAATCAACTTGTGGGTCGACACGGCCGGCGTTGCTGGATGGCATGGCATGGCATGTCACGCCCGCGCATGCAAGTCCTATGTGTAGTAATGGCGCAACTTAGTGGATCCTTTTAATTTAGGATCTATTCTCCTACTCTCTGAATATTGTTTCCATAAGCTCCATTTTATCTTCAGCTACCTCAACTTGTACAATGTTAAGTGAGTTATCAAAATGGTGAATTACTGTATTTTCTACAATGCTTAGGTATATAGGAATCTATGTAGTGCTTAGGATGTCCTAGTTGTAGTAGAACATGTGTAGGTGTTTTACTAAATTTTACTTCTGATTCAAGGTTTCATGAGTGGCTGAGATACATGTTGAGAGAACATGGAGGTCCCTTATCGGATGCTTTCAGATCAAAATACCCTGAAAGGTATCACAACTCCTGTTTTTTACTTGCTACTATTATTCTTATCATAATTTTGCAACTTTGTTATAGCTTATTACTCCATGTCCTCAGAACCAACAATGTAAGTACATATTTTACTATTGGTTAAACAATGTCCTCAAAACTTTGCACGTATTAGTGCTGGTTTCCATCTTTGAACAACTAAAAGAAGTTAGTAATTTGCTGATGTGGTAGGCTGTGAGGGCAGGAAAAATGTTCAGTAGGGATTGACTTTATAGTTATATAGGATTATTACAACTATAGTGTACTTCATGATAATCACATGCTAACGATGTACCGTATGCTTCCTCCATTTGTTTTGTGCAGGGAGGGAGCTTATACTTGCTTTAATCAAACCGTTGGAGCTAAAGAATTCAGTTATGGTTCTAGAATAGATCACATCCTCATTTCAAAACGCACACACTGTCGAGATGAGGACCCTATGGCACAGCGAGCTGCACTGGAGGGTGGCGCAATGCATGAGGTACAGAACTTAAACTCCTTCATCGTCACATCAATCACAATGTTTATGTCACTAAATAGTTAATTTCTTAGGAATAGAGCATGTCTCATTGGGCTAAACTATAACAAAGTTCAGAATATTAAAGTTTAGATTATTAACCTTAACTTTCATTTATCAAAGATCTGCACACTTTGTTTTGGATCCACACACCTAGGCTCGTCTAATGTGATCGGATCTGGCCAGATTCCTTTTGATGCATCACCTGTTACTCTTTTCGGTGAATTATGTTAGTAGTAATCTTGATTAGCTAGTTGCATGTGTGTTGTTAGCAGGATTAGCATGGTCGTAGCTTAGGTCAAGCATGTACCTTATGTTTTGTCTCATGTAAAAAGCTTAGGACTGTGTTTGAAGAATAATTAAGTTCTTCTGATAGGGAACTATGCATCCTGAATGGCAGACTCTTCGCTTCATGAAATGACCCATGTCTATGATTCATGGTATCTTAGATCTTCGATGTCGGATGCAAATAATTGCTCAATTTCACTTCTCTGCAATGTTGATTCTCACATATTTCTATCATTCTTTGCAGGGATAAAGTAAAGAAAAAGAAGAAAAGATTACTAGAAGATTAGTTTTAGAATTTCTTTTATTTCCTTGTAATTTCCTTTTATTGGAAACTTGTAAAGACATTGTAATATTCTTACTATAATAAAAATTATGATTCTATTTCATTTTTTGTTTTAAATTATTTTTCCTTATAGGTTGTTTTCTGTAAATTTGGATTTTTTTTGTTTTCCACATACATTACTAGTGGCGCATTTCAGCCCTTATTAGTGGCGCACCTTCCTTTATTACTAGTGGTGCACCTATAAGGCTATTAGTGGTGCACCTAGAGGGAATACCAGTGGAGCACCGAATGGTATACTAATGGCGCACCACATGGTGCGCCATTGGTGCGCCATTAGTATCTCGTATACTAATGGCGCACCTGTGGTGCGCCATTAGTATATAATACTAGTGGCGTGGTACTAGTGGCGCACCAGTAGTGCGCCATTAGCAGGCAAAACTAGTGCGCCACTAGTAGGCCTTTTCCTAGTAGTGGACCTTTAGCCGCCTAGGAGCCCAAACTCTAAGAGTAACAAGTGAGTGGGGAAGAATGTTGCGGGGAACGTGATTTGGTTTGGTCAAGTTGTAGATCGGGTCTTGCTCTCCCAATCCCCAAAGTTTCAACAAGTTTGGGTGGATGGATTGAGAGTATTGATCAAAATGGGGTGTAGCAATGGTGGAGCTCAACAAGACATTAGGGTTAGGGGTTGGAGGTGGAAGAAGAGGCTTTATATAGTGTTCTTGTCCGGGTGGGAGAATCTACCTGTTGGACCCCGTGCGCACGAGCTAAGTCAGCCCCATGCGCATGGGGTACTCAGAGAGTTTCACCAGACCCCGTGTGCACGGGGGTCTAAAGACCCCGTGCGCATGGGGTACCCAGAGAGTTACGCAGTACCCCGTGCGCACGGGGGTCAAAAGACCCCGTGCGCACGGGGTACCCAGTAACTTTCTGTCACAACCTTTCTGAGTACCACCAGCACACACACTAGGATTTTAAGTGGTAGGAGTGGGTAGGCTAAGTGTAAGTTTAGGTAATGGCATTTCGACACAACTTTCAACCACACAAATCCCTCTTAATAGTGCGGTCTTTCCTATGAATCGAAGCAAACCACAAACTAAAAACCTTCGAAGCGCCGGAATACCACGCATTTAACCTTTTTGAAATGGGGGGTCGCACATCTCCATCATGGAGCACTTGGAACCAATATCCCGAGATAAACTTTAGTAACCGATATTAGTTCAACTAACCACATTGTCATCACACCAAAATATAGTATAAGTGCCACTTGCACTTTCAATCTCCCCATTTTTGGTGCATTGATGACAATGTGGTTAGAGCATGACATAGAGGATAAAATGATTAGAAAGCCATGGGACAAATGATGATCATGGTAGCTCCCCCTATATGTGTGCCCGGATAAAAGGATGCTTGAGAATGCATCAAGTATACACATAGGAGGCTCCACCATGATCATTATTGTCAAGACATGAGATCAAACATAATAAACCTATAACGGTGCCTAGATCTCACGACATAGTGTGGTGAGAAATTATTGTGAGACACATAGTAATCAAGATGAAATAATTGCAATAGGTTCACTAATAAAGCTAGAGTCTCACAACCATAACTGAGAAGCTCACGCAACCACACGAACGGAAAGCAAATAAGAGTATCTCAAGCTAACTAAAACCAACCAACAACGAGAAACACGAGGCTTGAGATCTCAACACACACACAACACACCCACGAACACACCACTTCTCCCCCTTTGTCATCAAGACAACAAAAAGGAGACAGATGGCGACACTCAGACTCACTAGACAAGAGGAGGAGCACTCGAGGCGTCATCATCATCATCAAAGCGCCACCCGACCATCGGGAAAGATCGAGGGATCCGTGTAGTAGAGGATATGCCTGGAGTGAAAGTAGCATGATCCTCAGGCCTAGGGTTGCACCCCTTCTTAATATGCACATAAGGAGCAGGAGCATCTGGGGTCCAGTTGGAGTTGCGCTTGGGAACAGATGTAACGCCCCGAGACCGATGTGCCAGGTGTCGTTCAGTTATTCGTTGTTGTTGTCTTGTCATTGGCTTGCGTGTTGCATTTCATCATGTCATCATGTGCATTGGATCATCATGTTTTCAAAACTTGCATCCGTCCCGGTCTCCTCGTTCCGTCCGTTGTCCGTTCTGAGCCCAGACACACTTGCACGCGCCCGCGGCATGTCCAAAATATTATTTTATAAGTGGCCGGAAAATGTTCTCGGATTGGGTTGAAATTTGGTGTGTGGTCTTATTATAGTGTAGACAGACCGCCTGTCCAGTTTCATCGCAATCGGAGTTCGTTTGACGCCCCAACGGATAAATATAGCGGCAATAGTAGCCGGTCAAAACGTCGGACGTTTTCGGTCTCCGGAAATAGACGTCGGGCCTCCCTCTCTTCTCTTCTCTCAGCTCGAGACCGTCTACACAGTCACTACTCACCACCATGCCCTACCTAACCTCTCTCGTCAGCCCGCGACCCTCCTCGCGCGCGCCCGAAAGTTGTCCCGGACCCGAACCGAGCTGTCGCCACCGTTGTATCCGGATCATCCCCAAACGTCTACAAAACGTCACCGTTTTCTTATTTGGGCTCCCTAGCCTATTCTTCCCGAACCGTCTGATTTCGATCGGGATGAAATAGCCCCTAACAAAAATCCAGCGCTCTATATATAGACCAATCCCCTAGGCAGCAACCCTAAATTCTAGCCCTCTTGTCCCATCGCGCCGCCACCTACCTTTCTTCCTCGGGTTCTTCCCTGATCCAGATACACCTCGTTTCCTGCAGCCTCCTCCCTCCTCGTATCAGCCGCCGCCACCCATCAAATCCGTGCATCCACAGCGCCACCCACCTCCCTCGTTTTCTTCACTGGACCAATCCCGCAGCCTCCTCCCGATTCACCAATCAGCCACCACCATAATCTCAAATCCATCGATCCACCGCAGCCGTGCCCCTTCCTCTGCTCGCCCGTTCCCGAGCACCTCGCCCCAACTTTCCCCGCCGCTGCCGTACTCCGGCCATGAAGCCTCGGCCTCCTCTGCTACCCGCGACGCCCAAGGGGCCGTCCTCGACTCTCCCCGTGCGAGCACAGCGCCCGTTTGCGCTTGGGCCAAGGACCCCGACGGCCACCCCATCAGCCCCGTCACCGGCGTCCAAACCACCAGAGCGCGGCCACCCTTCCGCCGCCGTCGAGCGCCACCACAGCAGCAGCTCCAGGCCGGCGCCCTCACCCCACGCCCTTGTCTCTTCTCCCTTCCTTCGCTTTCTCTCTCTCCCTCTCATCTCCCTGCTTCCTCTCTTTCGCAGGGAACACAGGAGCCCCGCCAGGAATCTCCAGGTTCGTGGCTGCCGGTTTGCCTCCGCCCCATGCCCGCAGAACCTCATCGCCGGTCAGATCGGTCCCTCCTTCGCGCCCGGTTCCACGTCCTCCGTCCTTCGCCACCGCGCCGGAGATCCCCGATGCCGCTGCTCTGCTTCTGCTCCCTGTCGAGCAGAGGACAGCGCCCTGCTTCCGCTGCATCGAGCGTGTTGACCGCATCCCCTCCCTCGGTCGATCCAGCCGGCCCAAGCTAGATCCGGCCTCGCCTCGTTCCTCATCGCGCGGCCCAACTCCCTCCAGGCCCAGCGCGCCCTCCTGCCTCACCTCCCCTCCGAACCGGCCCAAGGCCCAGGGTGAGCAGCCCCCTCCAGATCCCTCTCCTGTGCACTGCTGGCCCAGCATATTTCGGCCCGATTTGTTTTTTTTACAGATCTGTGATTTTAGCCTTTATCCAGTGAATTAACTGTTTTACAGAAAAGTCCTTCAACTTCATGCATTTAATAACTCACAAACTATGCACCATATGTAAATAATTTAAACATGAAAAATGCTTAGTTTTTCATCTAGATTAATAATATGCCATTTTCATCCCATGCTAAAATGCTTCAAATGCTGTTTGTTTAATTTTGCTCCTATGCCATGCTAAAATGCTTTATTTCATAACTAAATAACCGTAACTCCAATTTTAATAAACTTTATATGTAAATGGGGTAGAATTTTGCCTAGTTTATCATGGTGACCTTTATTTGCATATTAAACAACTCTAAAATTGTGTTTAGGGCAGAACAGGACCTAATCTAAAATATGCATATGGGGAGTTTCCGGAATTGTTGTTCGTTGCTTCCGGCCTCATTTAAACTTGACTAGATAGGTAGTTTTACTTTGCTTCACCCTCTTGCCATGTTAACCAACATTTAATATTGTTGAGTACATAAACGAGATCAAACTAAATAACTTGTTGTGGTGTTTCGTCAATATGCAACTCGTTGCATATTGATCTCCACTTAATTTGTAGAACTGCTTGTGCACTTTGCCATGCCATGCTTCATTAAACCGGACATGCATCATACTCGTTTGTGCATCATGCCATGTTGATGTGTTGGTTATTTACTATGTTGTGTGCTTCTTTTCCGGTGATTGCTTCTTCGGGTTGGTTCCGATAACGTCACATTTGTGAGGATCCGTTCAACTACGTCCGTTTGTCTTCTTCATGGACTCGTTCTTCTTCCTTGCGGGATTTCAGGCAAGATGATCATACCCTCGAAATCACTACTATCTTTGCTATGCTAGTTTGCTCGCTCTTTTGCCATGCCAATGCTACGATGCCTACCACTTGCTTGTCAGCCACCCAAATTGCCATGTTCAACCTCTAACCCACCATGTCCTAGCAAACCGTTGATTGGCTATGTCACCGCTTTGCTCAGCCCCTCTTATAGCGTTGTTAGTTGCAGGTGAAGATCGAAGTTTGTTCCTTGTTGGAACATGGAGATGTTGTTCCTTGTTGGAATGTTTACTTGTTGGGATATCACAATATATCTTACTTAATTAATGCATCTATATACTTGGTAAAGGGTGGAAGGCTCGGCCTTATGCCTGGTGTTTTGTTCCACTCTTGCCGCCCTAGTTTCCGTCATATCGGTGTTATGTTCCCGGATTTTGCGTCCCTTACGCGGTTGGGCTATAATGGGAACCCCTTGACAGTTCGCCTTAAGTAAAGCTTCTCCAGCAATGCCCAACATTGGTTTTACCATTTGCCACCTAGCCTTTTATTTTCCCTTGGGAGTCGCGCTCCTGAGGGTCATCATTATTTTACCCCCCCCCCGGGCCAGTGCTCCTCTGAGTGTTGGTCCAACCTGTCAGCTGCCGGTGGCCACCAGGGGCAACTCTGGGTTGGCCTACCCGTACCTTGGACAATCTGAGTGTGCCCTAAGAAAGAGATATGTGTAGCTCCTATCGGGATTTGTCGGCACATTCGGGCGGTGTTGCTGGTTTAGTTTTACCCTGTCGAAATGTCTTGTTGTACCGGGATACCGAGTCTGATCGGAGTGTCTCGGGTGGAGGTCTATTCCTTCGTTGACCGTGAGAGCTTGTGATGGGCTAAGTTGGGACACCCCTGCAGGGTATTATCTTTCGAAAGTCGTGCCCGCGGTTATGGGCAGATGTGAATTTGTTAACGTCCGGTTGTAGAAAACCCTAAGTTGACCTTAATTAAAATACATCAACCGTGTGTGTAACCGTGATGGTCTCTTTCCGGCGGAGTCCGGGAAGTGAACACGGTGTTGGAGTTATGCTTGACGTAGGTTGCTATAGGATCACTTCTTGATCATACTTTTATCGACCGTGCTTTGCCTTCTCTTCTCGCTCTCATTTGCGTATGTTAGCCACCATATATGCTAGTCGCTTGCTGCAGCTCCACCTCATTACTCCATCCTTCCTATAAGCTTAAATAGTCTTGATCTCGCGGGTGCGAGATTGCTGAGTCCCCGTGGCTCACAGATACTTCAAAAACCAGTTTGCAGGTGCCTATATTACCGAGCAGGAGACGCAACCAAGCTCAAGGAGGAGCTCGATGAAGATCTTGCCCTTTGTGTTGTTTCGTTTTAGTTGATCAGTAGTGGAGCCCAGTTGGGGTCGATCGGGGACCTTTGTCGCATTTGGGGTTCTTCTTTTATTTTGGTTCCGTAGACGGACCTTGATTGTATCTGGATGATGTAATGCTTTATTCATGTAATTGTGTGAAGTGGCGATTGTAAGCCAACTATGTATCTCTTTCCCTTATGTATTACATGGGTTGTGTGAAGATTACCTCACTTGCCACATTGCTTTCAATGCGGTTATGCCTCTAAGTCGTGCTTCAACACGTGGGAGATATAGCCGCATCGAGGGCGTTATAACAGAGGTCTTCAGAGCCTTCCCCGACCTTAGGAGCCCCATTGCTTGATCTTTTTTAGCAGCCGAGTTGTGTCTAGAAAAATGTTTTGAGTCATTTAGGAATTATATATCGGAGAGTTTAGGAATTCTTTTTACTTCCCAGCCTCCCCATCGCTCTGGTAAGGCATCCTGACGTAGAGTTTTGACTCTTCTCTTCTCAAATTTCACTAAAAAAATTTTTAGGATCACGCGGGTATCTTGGAATCGTTCCGATGGTTTTATGACGAGAACATTGTTCTTGGTGCCTCCTGTCAGGGGTTTAGTGGAAGTGTCCCGGGGAGTTCAGCTCTGAGGTGTTGTCGTCATAATTTTATCGTTGCAGTTCTGGAATACCTGAGTTTAGTACGCCGACATCGAAAATCTCTTTTATGCAGTTCGTTGATGAGATAACCCTGATAACCCAGTACTGAGGTGAGTATGGGAGTATTGCCATGACTCGTATAACGGATGCTTTTCGAAGGTTGAGGTAGATGATTTCCGAAGGTTTCTTGGTTATGTGTTGAAGGATGGATACAGCTGGATGTAGGATTTGCTAGTTTGGGTGAGATATTATGCTTCCCCTGTATCCCCAACACCTGATTGCATAACCGGAAAATTTCGGGAGTTTCATAGGTGGGAATTCAAGTAGCTCTTAGGATATCTTTCCGACGGATGTATGATATGAAATTGGGGTTCGACGTCTAGTGGTCCGCCTATTCACGGTTGGTTTTACAGTGGTCTCGTTGTGTCTTAAAGAGTCCTTGGCTATGCCGACTCGGGGACGCTTCGTATGTCATGTGCACTGCCTTGTACATGATGGTGCTGTACGATCGAGCCCGTGTAGGCCCCACCACGAAAACTTCGGACGAAATCTCTATCATATGTTTGTTCCGGCTTATTCTGCAAGCCAGTCCTTTGTTTTTGTTTTGAGTTGTGGTATTCGAGTTGCTTCAATGTCAAGTGTTGATTCCATACCTTTCCGAAATGGTGTTCTCATACTCCGATGTGAATACCAATCCTTCTCGACAATCGAGATTGTCATGTCAATCCTTTTCAACCGGCGTGTTTCTCTTCAAGTGGATCCGATCACTTCAACATCAGCAAGACCAATTATCATTTCTTCTCAACGGTGGTTGTTTCATCCGTCTCCAAGTTGCCTTTGTTTTTTCCCGCCCACCCACCGTTTTTCCTCAAGGACTAAGATTTCTTTACCGAGTATCCATTTAATTGGTGGAAATCTCTCCATTCTTTTCCCGTTAATATTCTTATCCGGTGATTCTCACGTATATTCTAACGGAGCTTCAAGTTCGTCACTCTTCACTCGTTTTCTTCTCCGGTGGTTTAAATTCAAGCGTTATTGATCATATCTTTCTCCTCGTTTTAAATACATTCTCATACCGGTGCACCTCATAATAATTCACTTCCCGCTATTCAATTGTTCCAGAGTGCTCAAGATATCTTGAAGATTCGTGTTTCCACTCTACTTTCGTTCAAGTTCTTTCGAGGATGTTCCCTCATTCAAGCCATTTAACTCAACCGGTGCAACCTCTCTTTTAAATCGTTCAACAGTGTTTTCTTTTGAGTGGGCCCTAACCCACAGGTCTTTTTCCAGGATCTTACCTGACTCTTCTTATTTTCCCGAAGGTACTCTCAAATTCTTTTCCAAGTTTGACGTAAGAATGAGTTATCATCAGTCAAATGCCTTTCTCCTAGATCTTTCAAATTCTTTTCATCGTTACCTCAACCTCTGCGCTTTTGATTCTTCCAGAGTGCCTAAATAATTATTGGTAGTGTTTCTCGTCGTCATTCTCATCATTTGAAGACCGAAGAAGAGTTTCTCTTTAATCTTGCTCCATTCTCTTCAAGATTCATGGTGCTAGCTTGTTGCCATCCTCTCATAATTGTTTTCGATTGTGAGAATCTTTTTCACCCATCAGGAGATATTCAAGAGTCTTCTCAGTTTGTCATCCGGAGTCCATCAATTCAGGTTTATTCATTCTCAGCTGTCAGTTATCATTCTCCTATCTTGCCGGTGCATCAATCGAATATCCTCTAATCAGTTCTTGATCTCTTCGTTCTCATGTATCTAAATACCCTAAAGTATCTTCATTCATTTTGCAATTCTTCCCGGTGATTTGTGCATTTGCTACGTTCAATTTCAATTCTTACGGTGGTTCGTTCAAGAGTTCTCTTTCTTTGTTATCATATCAATTCATTCGTTCTTTCCAAATCCTACCGGTGGTTCGTTGAAGACCTTCTCAAGTTTACGCCATATCTCTCTTAATCCTTTCTACAAGAATAAGTGGTATGCCAAATCCGTTGCTTGTCATCAATTTAAATTGGTGAAGGATACGCATAACATAATTCTTATTCTGGTTTCATCCAAGTGATTAATCCTTTCCTTCAGAGTTTGTCCAGGAGGAATAAATTCTTGGCTTCTTGTTGTTCATCTTTCTTCCGGAGTTCTAAGTTTTCCGCATTATCTCGTCGCGAAGCTCCATCTAAATCATCGCAAGGCTTCACCTTGTGTTTTCAACTTCTCTTTCTTTTTATCATCCTTTTATTACCGGAGTTCTTCATGGAGGCTCTACATGATGGTTCATCAAGGATTTATATTTCTTCTTGAAGTGTTCATCGAGATTCTTTTCTAAGAAACTCAAGAATTCTTCATCTTGCTATCCGGAGTGCAATTTCTTTCTACCGTATCTTTGGAGGTGGTATTATGTCCTTCTTGATAATTCCCCTTCGTTGCTTCGTGAGTCACAAGTTATCAAGAATGAGATATTTTAAATCCATCAATCTCTTCTTTGGAGTTATCTTGAGTTATATTTCACCTAAAGCCTTCCCTAAGGATTGTTGCCATTTATGGTGCTTGTAAATGATCCAAGTACTTCATTTATCCTCCCGGTGAAATAAGTTTCTCGTCTCCTCGTTCATATCAATCCAATTCTTCTTCCCGTGAGTGGCAGGTTGTCATCTCATAATTTGAGATGTATTTCATAAGACCATATCAAGATTATTCTTTTCGTTGTTGGTTTTCAACAACTCCATTCTAGCATTTGTTGTATCTGTGATCTCTCAAGATCTTGTTTCCCTTCGTTCCGGAGTCATTGTGATGTTGCTCTTTTCAACCCATCATCTCGTTTGTCAAAGATCATGTTCTTTTCGTGCTTATCCATTTAACCAGAGTGTCGTGTCCTCTGCTCAAGTTCTTTTCATCTTATCTAGTCTTGTATCACTTTTCAACCAGAGTGCTGTTCGAATTTGGTCTTCCTTGATCCCCTTCCTTAACCGGCGTGTTTTCAATATATATCTTCCCTTCAACCTCAAGGTTTCGCAATGCTCTTTGTCCCTAGTTTCTAACGGAGTGTTTTCGACTTTGTTCTCCTTCGTTCTATTCTTTTCTCGAATTGCTCAACCTCTCTTCTATTCTTTTCTCGAATTGCTCAACCTCTCAAGGTTCATGGTTTCACTCATTGATCAAAGAAGCAACTTAGTTTTACTGCTTCTCTTTCCCTTTCGTTTTCCCTCCGGTGCCATTCTAGATCTCGGGACGAGATCCTCTCGTAGTGGTGGAGTGTTGTAACGCCCCGAGACCGATGTGCCAGGTGTCGTTCAGTTATTCGTTGTTGTTGTCTTGTCATTGGCTTGCGTGTTGCATTTCATCATGTCATCATGTGCATTGCATCATCATGTCTTCAAAACTTGCATCCGTCCCGGTCTCCTCGTTCCGTCCGTTGTCCGTTCTGAGCCCAGACACACTTGCACGCGCCCGCGGCATGTCCGAAATATTATTTTATAAGTGGCCGGAAAATGTTCTCGGATTGGGTTGAAATTTGGTGTGTGGTCTTATTATAGTGTAGACAGACCGCCTGTCTAGTTTCATCGCAATCGGAGTTCGTTTGACGCCCCAACGGATAAATATAGCGGCAATAGTAGCCGGTCAAAACGTCGGACTTTTCGGTCTCCGGAAATAGACGTCGGGCCTCCCTCTCTTCTCTTCTCTCAGCTCGAGACCGTCTACACAGTCACTACTCACCACCATGCCCTACCTAACCTCTCTCGTCAGCCCGCGACCCTCCTCGCGCGCGCCCGAAAGTTGTCCCGGACCCGAACCGAGCTGTCGCCACCGTTGTATCCGGATCATCCCCAAACGTCTACAAAACGTCACCGTTTTCTTATTTGGGCTCCCTAGCCTATTCTTCCCGAACCGTCTGATTTCGATCGGGACGAAATAGCCCCTAACAAAAATCCAGCGCTCTATATATAGACCAATCCCCTAGGAAGCAACCCTAAATTCTAGCCCTCTTGTCCCATCGCGCCGCCACCTACCTTTCTTCCTCGGGTTCTTCCCTGATCCAGATCCACCTCGTTTCCTGCAGCCTCCTCCCTCCTCGTATCAGCCGCCGCCACCCATCAAATCCGTGCATCCACAGCGCCACCCACCTCCCTCGTTTTCTTCACTGGACCAATCCCGCAGCCTCCTCCCGATTCACCAATCAGCCACCACCATAATCTCAAATCCATCGATCCACCGCAGCCGTGCCCCTTCCTCTGCTCGCTCGTTCCCGAGCACCTCGCCCCAACTTTCCCCGCCGCTGCCGTACTCCGGCCATGAAGCCTCGGCCTCCTCTGCTACCCGCGACGCCCAAGGGGCCGTCCTCGACTCTCCCCGTGCGAGCACAACGCCCGTTTACGCTTGGGCCAAGGACCCCGACGGCCACCCCATCAGCCTCGTCACCGGCGTCCAAACCACCAGAGCGCGGCCACCCTTCCGCCGCCGTCGAGCGCCACCACAGCAGCAGCTCCAGGCCGGCGCCCTCACCCCGCGCCCTTGTCTCTTCTCCCTTCCTTCGCTTTCTCTCTCTCCCTCTCATCTCCCTGCTTCCTCTCTTTCGCAGGGAACACAGGAGCCCCGCCAGGAATCTCCAGGTCCGTGGCCGCCGGTTTGCCTCCGCCCCATGCCCGCAGAACCTCACCGCCGGTCAGATCGGTCCCTCCTTCGCGCCCGGTTCCACGTCCTCCGTCCTTCGCCACCGCGCCGGAGATCCCCGATGCCGCTGCTCTGCTTCTGCTCCCTGTCGAGCAGAGGACAGCGCCCTGCTTCCGCTGCATCGAGCGCGTTGACCGCATCCCCTCCCTCGGTCGATCCAGCCGGCCCAAGCTAGATCCAGCCTCGCCTCGTTCCTCATCGCGCGGCCCAACTCCCTCCAGGCCCAGCGCGCCCTCCTGCCTCACCTCCCCTCCGAACCGGCCCAAGGCCCAGGGTGAGCAGCCCCCTCCAGATCCCTCTCCTGTGCACTGCTAGCCCAGCATATTTCGGCCCGATTTGTTTTTTTACAGATCTGTGATTTTAGCCTTTATCCAGTGAATTAACTGTTTTACAGAAAAGTCCTTCAACTTCATGCATTTAATAACTCACAAACTATGCACCATATGTAAATAATTTAAACATGAAAAATGCTTAGTTTTTCATCTAGATTAATAATATGCCATTTTCATCCCATGCTAAAATGCTTAAAATGCTGTTTGTTTAATTTTGCTCCTATGCCATGCTAAAATGCTTTATTTCATAACTAAATAACCGTAACTCCAATTTTAATAAACTTTATATGTAAATGGGGTAGAATTTTGCCTAGTTTATCATGGTGACCTTTATTTGCATATTAAACAACTCTAAAATTGTGTTTAGGGCAGAACAGGACCTAATCTAAAATATGCATATGGGGAGTTTCCGGAATTGTTGTTCGTTGCTTCCGGCCTCATTTAAACTTGACTAGATAGGTAGTTTTACTTTGCTTCACCCTCTTGCCATGTTAACCAACATTTAATATTGTTGAGTACATAAACGAGATCAAACTAAATAACTTGTTGTGGTGTTTCGTCAATATGCAACTCGTTGCATATTGATCTCCACTTAATTTGTAGAACTGCTTGTGCACTTTGCCATGCCATGCTTCATTAAACCGGACATGCATCATACTCGTTTGTGCATCATGCCATGTTGATGTGTTGGTTATTTACTATGTTGTGTGCTTCTTTTCCGGTGATTGCTTCTTCGGGTTGGTTCCGATAACGTCGTGTTTGTGAGGATCCGTTCAACTACGTCCGTTTGTCTTCTTCATGGACTCGTTCTTCTTCCTTGCGGGATTTCAGGCAAGATGATCATACCCTCGAAATCACTACTATCTTTGCTATGCTAGTTTGCTCGCTCTTTTGCCATGCCAATGCTACGCTGCCTACCACTTGCTTGTCAGCCACCCAAATTGCCATGTTCAACCTCTAACCCACCATGTCCTAGCAAACCGTTGATTGGCTATGTTACCGCTTTGCTCAGCCCCTCTTATAGCGTTGTTAGTTGCAGGTGGAGATCGAAGTTTGTTCCTTGTTGGAACATGGAGATGTTGTTCCTTGTTGGAACATGTTTACTTGTTGGGATATCACAATATATCTTACTTAATTAATGCATCTATATACTTGGTAAAGGGTGGAAGGCTCGGCCTTATGCCTGGTGTTTTGTTCCACTCTTGCCGCCCTAGTTTCCGTCATATCGGTGTTATGTTCCCGGATTTTGCGTCCCTTACGCGGTTGGGCTATAATGGGAACCCCTTGACAGTTCGCCTTAAGTAAAGCTTCTCCAGCAATGCCCAACATTGGTTTTACCACTTGCCACCTAGCCTTTTCTTTTCCCTTGGGAGTCGCGCACCTGAGGGTCATCATTATTTTACCCCCCCCCCCGGGCCAGTGCTCCTCTGAGTGTTGGTCCAACCTGTCAGCTGCCGGTGGCCACCAGGGGCAACTCTGGGTTGGCCTACCCGTACCTTGGACAATCTGAGTGTGCCATGAGAATGAGATATGTGCAGCTCCTATCGAGATTTGTCGGCACATTCGGGCGGTGTTGCTGGTTTAGTTTTACCCTGTCGAAATGTCTTGTTGTACCGGGATACCGAGTCTGATCGGAGTGTCTCGGGTGGAGGTCTATTCCTTCGTTGACCGTGAGAGCTTGTGATGGGCTAAGTTGGGACACCCCTGCAGGGTATTATCTTTCGAAAGTCGTGCCCGCGGTTATGGGCAGATGGGAATTTGTTAACGTCCGGTTGTAGAAAACCCGAAGTTGGCCTTAATTAAAATACATCAACTGTGTGTGTAACCGTGATGGTCTCTTTCCGGCGGAGTCCGGGAAGTGAACACGGTGTTGGAGTTATGCTTGACGTAGGTTGCTATAGGATCACTTCTTGATCATACTTTTATCAACCGTGCTTTGCCTTCTCTTCTCGCTCTCATTTGCGTATGTTAGCCACCATATATGCTAGTCGCTTGCTGCAGCTCCACCTCATTACTCCATCCTTCCTATAAGCTTAAATAGTCTTGATCTCGCGGGTGCGAGATTGCTGAGTCCCCGTGGCTCACAGATACTTCAAAAACCAGTTTGCAGGTGCCTATATTACCGAGCAGGAGACGCAACCAAGCTCAAGGAGGAGCTCGATGAAGATCTTGCCCTTTGTGTTGTTTCGTTTTAGTTGATCAGTAGTGGAGCCCAGTTGGGGTCGATCGGGGACCTTTGTCGCATTTGGGGTTCTTCTTTTATTTTGGTTCCGTAGACGGACCTTGATTGTATCTGGATGATGTAATGCTTTATTCATGTAATTGTGTGAAGTGGCGATTGTAAGCCAACTATGTATCTCTTTCCCTTATGTATTACATGGGTTGTGTGAAGATTACCTCACTTGCGACATTGCTTTCAATGCGGTTATGCCTCTAAGTCGTGCTTCGACACGTGGGAGATATAGCCGCATCGAGGGCGTTATAACAGAGGTCTTAAATGAGGCAATAAACTTAGCTGGACAGACGGTCTCAATCAAAGCCTGAATGAATGGAGCATAGATCAACGACTTGTTCTCTTGCACACACTGACAGAGCTCATAGTACATGAAATCCAGAACATCCACTTTCTTCTTCTGATGAAGATACACAAAGACATCTAGCATGGTGCTCCGAATGTTATGGGAATCGCCGGCCTTTGGAGTGAGGGTATACCTCGGGATATGGCGCATGGTGTCATAGAGGGGAAAGAAATCTTTGATTGACCTAGTGACAAACGACTTCTCTTGCTTGTATGCAAAGGAAATCTCATCCTTAGTGCGCTGCCCACTGTCTCTAACTATGCCAAACTCATCAGATACAACCTCTGCATCCATGAAAGGGTAGGGAATGATCTCAGTGAACTTAGCCATAGGAGCAGAGCACCGATGTGTTCCAGACATCCACGTGAGGGTGCGAGCAGAGTCATTGGAGGAATACAAAGTGGCAAAGAACTACATTACCAGATCTTCATATAGGGATGGTTGAATGTGACAAACGGAATGAGACCCAATCTTCCAAGAGCGGAGTACACACCAGGATACAAATGATCATTGTCACACAAACTCTCAGTGTTGACTTGCTTGTGGGGAGAAAACTTCTTCGACTTGGTCATGATAAGCTCATGATAGACCCTTTGCTGAAACTCGTTCTTGAAGCGGGGATCCACTCCCATACCAGTGGCAGCTGCATAAGGATGGCTCTATCTCTCAGCCTAGAGCTCTGGCTTGGTCCACTTGTCAAGAGGCATATTCCGGAGGTCACGCCCGCCTGGAATGGCTTGCTCGGGACTAGACTCTTCTTCCTCCTCTTCATCCTCATCAAAATGATCATCTTCTTCTATCTCTTCATCAACATTGGGGTTGTCATAGTAAGCATCATCTTGCGTGTCATATTCTTCCTCGGAGTTATCGGAGGCTTCAACAGTGGGCCGCTTTGAGGCAACACGACGAACACGGCCCTGACCTGACACAGACCCCTGACCCATGCCTTCAGATGGCTGACGACGAGCAATTGAAAAAACCTTGGAACCTCCTTTTGGGCGCTTGCGACGAAGCTCAGCCCCCTTGTTAGCGGAATCTGAAACACACGCAAACACCCAACAACATGAAGCACGAAACACAAATGAGTACAAATGCATGATGTATGGCAAGGAGATAGACAAAATTCAAGTAAAAAGTTCCTGGATGGCCCGTGCGCACGGGGGTTTAGAACCCGTGGGCACGGGGTCAAACACCCCGTGGACACGGGGGTCTCCCAACGACAGCCACTTCCATATCGAGATCCGGGAGTGGGTGCAGCAGGGAAACCAGAGGATCTATGCTCTTGAATTCTACCTAGATACTAGATGTAGCCAAACGAGTCTAGTGAGCAAGGAAACCCTAAAGCTAGAAGAATTGATAGAAACTCAAGGAGAGAGAGCACGGGGACAGGACCAACCGGAGGAGGATCCCATTTGATGCAGATCCGCAGAGCAGGAAGCCCGACGAAGCCTGGAGGTGCTCCGGCGAGCGGAGGCGATGGCGGCGGCGCTGGAGGTTCTGGGGAGTGGAGGGGCGAATGCGTGGGAATGAACCTGAGCCCCCCCCCCCACGCCCCACCTTTTCAGGGCCAGAAAACGCAGACCCCGTGCGCACGGGCTAAGTGGGCCCTGTGCGCACAGGGGTCCCGTGCGCACGGTACAGAGCCCGTGGGCATGGGCCCCCCATGCACACGGTACAAGCCCGCGGGCACGGGGGATTCAGGAATTTTGACCAGAGTGCATTTTTGAATATAGGGCTGATTGTAGACTCTTACCCCTTCTTCACACAACACTTGGTCTATATTTCTGAATACGTCGCAAGATATGACCTATCACTACGAGAAGGGTATATGTGGAGCACTTGTACCAGAAGAGAAGCCAGAAACACCCACCAAGAAGAAAAAGAGAAAAGACAAGAAAAACAACACACAACACACACGAAGCAAACACGGACACAACCCTCAAGAGATGGCGGTGGCCGAAGCCACCATGTTTGAGTTTATTTGGTATGGCATCACGAAGATATGAACCTTGGGCCCAAGACCAATACTCATCTTTGAAGCACAAGTACCACTAAAAGTGGTTAATTTGAAAGATTGTGTTTGTTTTATGCACTTCTAGGATAAGATAGCTCATATGTTGAGCTAGCTCCCCCTAGACATGTGCCTACATCTAAGCAAGATAATACATGAGTATGTGTGTATGAGCAAGAATTTCATACCAAGTTACTTATATCCACGATATTTAGCTCATGCCTTAACTCGCGGAATCTTGCTTCTTCAAGCGGCTTGGTGAAGATGTCGGCTAGTTGATTCTCGGTGTTGACATGGAGTAACTCAATGTTTCCCTTGGCCACATGATCTCTAATGAAATGATGGCGAATCTCAATATGCTTTGTCTTGCTATGTTGAACCGGATTCTCGGCGATCTTGATTGCACTTTCATTGTCACACCAAAGAGGCACTTTGTCACATTTGACACCATGATCCGTCAAATTTTGCCTCATCCTTAATAACTGAGCACAACAACTTCCGGCGGCAATGTACTCGGCTTCGGCCGTAGAGAGAGATATACAATTTTCCTTCTTTGAAGACCAACTTACCAACGATCTCCCTAGGAATTGACATGAACCGGAAGTGGACATGCGGTCAACCTTGTCTTTGGCCCAATCCGAATCCGAGTATCCCATTAACTCAAATGATGATCCTTTGGGATACCAAAGGCCCAAGTTTGGGGTATGAACCAAATATCAAAGGATTCTTTTCACTGCCGAATAGTGGCTCTCCTTAGGAGCGGATTGAAATCTTGCATACATACACACACTCAACATAATATCTAGCCTAGGTGCACAAAGGTAAAGCAAGGAACCGATCATAGAGAGATATACCTTCTGATCCACTTCTTTACCATTGGGATCAAGATGAAGTTGACCATTTGTGGGCATGGGTGTCTTCATTGGCTTGACATCTTGCATTTTGAACCTCTTGAGCATGTCTTGAATATAACGTGATTGGCTGATGAAGGTTCCTCCTCTCAATTACTTCACTTGAAAACCGAGGAAGAGCTTCAACTCTCCCATCATGCTCATAGCAAATTACTTAGTCATAAGATACTCAAACTCAATGTTAATAGCATGGTTAGTGGACCCAAAGATAATATCATCAACATATATTTGGCAGACAAACAACTCTCCTTTTACCCTCTTCGTGAAGAGAGTGGAATCTATTACCCCAATCTGGAACCCCTTCTCGCTTAGGAATGTCGTAAGGTGATCATACCAAGCACGAGGTGCTTGTTTGAGTCCGTAGAGTGCCTTATGGAGTTCATAAACGTGAGAGGGGTGATCAGGGTCTTCGAAACCGGGAGGTTGCTTGACATACACCAACTCCTTAAGAGGACCATCAAGAAATGCACTCTTCACATCCATTTGATACAATTTAAGATCATGATGAGAGGCATAAGCAAGCAAGATGTGAATGGATTCGAGGCAGGCAACGGGGGCAAAAGTTTCACCAAATTCCAAACCTTCAACTTGGGTGAAACCTTGTGCCACTAACCTTGCCTTGTTCCTTATTACTTGACCATGTTCATCTTGTTTGTTGTTGAAAATCCACTTTGTCCCAATGACATTATGATATTCCTTGGGTCTTTCCACAAGGGTCCACACTTTGTTGCGGGTGAGGTTGCTGAGTTCTTCATGCATGGCATCTATCCAATCCGGATCGTCAAGTGCATCTTCCACCTTAAGGGGCTCAACACAAGAGACAAATGAGTGATGTTCACAAACGTTTGCCAAACGTCTACGAGTACTTACCCCCTTTTTGATGCTTCCATATATGTTCTCGGTGAGATGTTGAAGATGTTTTAGCTTGGCGGCCACTTTTTGCTCTTTGAGGTCAAGATCTTCTTTACTTGGTTTTGGACTTGATGAAGAAGCTTGCCCTTGAGATTGTTTTAGCCTTGGAGATTGCAACCACAAGTTCTTGCTCATTAGGAAGTGATGAAGACGGAGAAACTTGTGGTTGGGGTAGATCTTGATCTTGAGCCTCAGTGATTGGTTCTTCATCATTTGAAAGAGCTTGCTCTTGACCTTTCTCAGGAATATGAGGGACTTGATCTTGTTCTTGGATATGTTCATGATCTCTCGAAGCATCATGAACAAGTAGTGTCGGTGATCACTTCCCTTGTGGAGACTCCACAAGAGGGGCTCTTACTCCTTGTTCTTCTACTTGGACATGGGGTGTTTCTTGTGGAATAATGTGGCCTATCCCCATTGTCCTTATAGCTTGTGAAGGAGCCTCATCACCTACAACACTAGGAACAATTTGGTCCACACGGGAGCCATTATATTCATCAAACTCCACATTTACCGTTTCCTCAATGCACCTAGTGGATTTATTGAGAACTTGGTAAGCATGAGAGTTTGATACATATCCAACAAATATGCCCTCATAAGTTCTAGGCTCAAATTTAGCTAATCGGGATTTTTTGTTTAAAATGAAACACTTACAACCGAATACTCGAAAGTATTTGACGTTAGGATTTCTCCCGATTAGGAGCTCATACGGGGTCCTGTTCTTGAGCTTGCGAAGATAAAGCTAGTTTGAATCTTGTATGGAGATTTGTACTCATCAAGCATGGTCCTAGCCATCTCAATAAGAGTCCGATTCTTCCTCTCCGCAACACCATTTTGTTGGGGAGTATATGGTGCGGCATATTGGTGCTTTATCCCCTCTTCACTCAAGAATTCATCCATTGTATAGTTCTTGAACTCGGTGCCATTGTCACTTCAAATTGCCTTGATCTCACAGTTATGTTGACATTGAGCTTCTTTGGCAAAGTTGATGAAGGTTTCTTGAGTTTCATCTTTAGTCTTGAGAAAGTACACCCAAGTATATCTTGTGTAGTCATCAACAATGACAAGGCAATACCTCCTCCCTCCCAGACTATCATATGTTGGAGGTCCAAATAGATCCAAATGGATAAGCTCAAGGGGCCTCAAGGTGGTGATGACAGTCTTCACTCTATGAGCTTTTTCATGAAGCTTTCTGTAGCGACCAGACCTCAAACAGTCTGATCTCTATGCTCCGGTGTCATCCCTGGATCAGTAATGCTGACACCACACAGTACTCGGAGGATTTATAGTAGAGTAGCAATCACACACTTATTACATCGAGTGTCTCAAAAGAGAACTTATTACAATAAATATGACTTAAGGCCATCTAATAACTATAACAGCGGAAGGCTCGGAAGATAAGAGAGTCCATCAACTCCAACGGCATCACTAAGTATAGAACCACGACCTAAAAACTCCTTAATCGTCATCTGAGAAGTCTGCAACATTAACGTTGCAGCCCGAAAACGGGTCAGCACATGGAATATGCTGGCAATGTAACACATAGAGAGTAATGGAATGAAACAGCTATACTATATGCATATTTGGCTGGTGGAAAGCTCTATGGTTACAGTTTTCGTGTAAAGCCAATTTCTCCCTACTTCAAAGAAATAAATTTATTTAACTATCATGGTAGTTGTTAAACACTGAGAATGGTTGACAGCATTCTCAATCCCAATTAAGCATCATCATTAAACATAACCCAACAAAATTAATTTAGAGTAACATGTTGAGATTCACATGAAAATCCAGGTACTAGATACTCAAGATGTCCATAACCGGGGACACGGCTAATCATGGTTAGTTTGTTACACTCTGCAGAGGTTTGCGCACTTTTCCCCACAAGACTCGATCGCCTCTGTTTGGTTTCTCGCACTACAGGGTGTTTGAGAAGACGGATGACCGAGACATAGTCTTTCAGAAGCGCTAGCACCTTACGATCGGGTAGACCGTACCACCTACATCCCCTACATCTGCTAGTGTACCACTGTAAGAGTTCACACAACTTAGTCAACTATGCTAGAGCCCATAATAGCTTGTGGCTGCACACGGAAGTTTCTAGTATGAATAGTCTTATGATCCCTTTGAGCCTGGGTGGCGGTCCAAAAGAAAACAGGCAAGTCCTGGAATACCCAAGTGCCTCAATCCACCCAGATGTGTGTTTAAGTTGCCACCTTAGATAAACCATTTAATTAACAATCTCACATCTGTCATGGATTTCACTCACCCAATCCACGTCTACTAGCATAGCATGGCATAATAAGCAAACGTAGAAGTAACTCCCAAAGGTTTGGAAAATAAACTGGTAATAGGTACTACCTCATCTACTTCCCATCCCACAATTTAATTAGATCCTAATCATGCAATGTGTGAGGATTGATCTAATGCAATAAAACTGGGTAGTAGAGAAGGTATGATCAAAGTGTTACTTGCCTTGCTGATGATCCGGGAAACCTAGCGATTTGAAGTAACATGCAGCGCACTCCGGATACTCTATCGCAAACAAACAAATGAGCATACAATAAGTACTCATCTAATGCACAGGTAAAACTCAAATAAGGGATATAACCAGAAGGTTTAACTTAAGAACTCCGGTTGGCAAAAGAATCAAATCGAACGAAGCAACGAAAGACAAACGGCGAAAGAAAACAACTTCGTTCTAGCAATCTGGATCTAGGGAAAATTTTATAGTAGCAAAATCTTGTTTAAGTTGGTTAAACGGATAGAGGGTTTCGGGACGAAACTCTAGGCGCTTGAATCGCCTGATTCCGATAAACGAGCGAAAAGTTAAACTAAAACGAAAATCAGACCAGGAATCGCGATCAGAAAAATCGAGGATTTAATTCGAGAAAAAGAAAAACGAAGAACAGATTAACAAACGAACGTTCGTTATCTGAAACTAAACGATGAACGCGTTCGTTAAAACGAACGAACGAGCGAAGGCTCGCTAAATAAAAAAACCGAAAAAATGATCTATTAGAAAAAAATGAAAACTAGGGTTTTCTAAAAAAACCAAAGCGGTTTCTCTCAAAAAATCGGCGGCGGGGCGGCTACCTCGGCTCGGGCTCCGGCGAAACTCCGGCGGGGCTTCGTGCGGCGGCAGTGGCTATGCAGGGCGGCGGGGCGACGCAGCAGCGGCGGCGGCGGTAGGCGACGTGCGGCG
>NC_041382.1:572190826-572198962 GCF_002162155.2 Triticum dicoccoides
GGCGGCGGCAGAAGCGCAGGCGGCGGGGGCGGGCTGCGGTGCGGGGCGGCGGGGTGAGGAGAGGGCGGCGGTGGGGCAGCTATTTAAGAGAGGGAGGGGGCTGACTTGGGGAGGGGGGTCGGGCGGCGGCGAGGCGGCTCCGGCTCGGACTCCTCCCGAGTCCGGCGGCTACTCGAGCGGGAGGCGGCGGCGTCTGGGCCCTTGGCCCAGTCGGGCGCGGTTTTTTTTAAATATTCCGCTCGGAAGAAAAGAATAAAAGAAATACTAAACGGACTCCAAAAATTCCGAAATAAATTTTCACGGGCTTCTAAAATCAAGCCTCACAAGATGAACATTTATTTGGGACCTAAATGCAATTTTGAAAAACACACTTTTTTCCTAAATTCAAATAAGACACCGAAAAACTCCAAAATAAAAAATTATTTGATTTTATTATTAAATCCTCAATATTTCTTTATTTTGGGAAAGTCAATTTATTCCCTCTCTCATATTTTTGTAATAGAAATAATTGATGATAAAATAAATAAAATCAAATGATCCTATTCTCAAAATTTGAGAGAACTCAAATATGAAAATATCGAAATCCCCAAATCTCTCCGTGGGTCATTGAGTTGCGTTGAATTTCTAGGATCAACCAGAATGCAAAAGAAATATGATATGCATTGATGATTATAACATTCCAAATTGAAATTTTGGGATGTTACAAACCTACCCCCCCCCCTTAAGATGAATCTCGCCCTCGAGATTCGGGTTGGCTAGAAAATAGGTGAGGGTGGTCCTTGAACAAATCTTCCTCTCACTCCCAGGTGGCTTCATCCTCTGAGTGGTGGCTCCACTGAACTTTGCAAAACTTGATAACCTTGCTGCGAGTAACTCGGTTGGCAAACTCGAGGATCTTGACTGGCTTCTCCTCGTAGGTCAAATCCTTATCCAACTAAATAGTTTCCAAAGGCATTGTATCTCTCAACGGCATGTCAGCCATCTCCGCGTGACACTTCCTCAACTGAGAAACATGGAACACATCATGAACTCCTGACAATCCTTCGGGCAATTCCAACTTGTAGGCCACTTCCCCCATACGTTCCAAAACTCGATATGGTCCTACAAATCGTGGTGCTAACTTCCCTTTAACTCCAAAACGCTTTGTTCCCCGAAGTGGAGATACTCAACGATAAGCTCTATCTCCAACTTCGTAAACTGTCTCCTTGCGTTTAGAATCTGCATAACTTTTCTGCCTAGACTTGGCTACTTTGAGTCTATCGCGAATCAACTTCACCTTCTGTTCAGACTCTTTAATCAAGTCAGGACCAAACAACTGACGGTCTACAACTTCATCCCATGACAACGGTGTCCTGCACCTCCTTCCGTAAAAGGCTTCGAGAGGGGCCATCTTTAAACTAGTTTGGTAACTGTTGTTGTAAGAGAACTCTGCATATGGCAAATTGTCGTCCCAACTAGATCCATAATCTAGCGCAAAAGCTCTCAGCATATCCTCCAAAATCTGATTGACTCTCTCGGTCTGTCCATCGGTCTGTGGAAGAAAAGTTGTACTGAACTCTAGCCTGGTACCCAAAGTTTCGTGCAACTGCTTCCAGAACTTTGAGGTAAACTGGGTTCCTCTATCTGATACGATACTCCTTGGAACTCCATGCAGACATACGATCCTGGTCATGTATATCTTTGCCAACTTAGCACTGGTGTAAGTGGTCTTTACTGGGATGAAATGAGCTACTTTCGTCAATCGATCAACTACAACCCAAATTGAGTCATAGCCTGAACGAGTCCTGGGCAATCCCGTGATAAAATCCATGCCTAGCTTATCCCACTTCCATTCAGGTATCGGCAATGGTTGTAACAATCCTGCTGGCTTCTGATGCTCTGCCTTTACTCTCTGACATACATCACAAATGGCTACATACTCCGCTATATCAATCTTCATTCCGGTCCACCAGAAAATATCCTTCAAATCCAGATACATCTTGGTATTTCCTGGACGAATTGAATATGGTGAATTGTGTGCCTCTTGCAAAATCAACTTCCTGATCTCCGGGTCATTGGGCACGTAAACGCGGTCTTCAAACCATAGGGTGTCGTGTTCATCCTCACGAAATCATTTAGCTTTTCCTTTGCTCAGTTTCTCCTTTATAGCGGCAATCTCTTTGTCAGTTTTCTGAGCTTCTCTGATTCTATCCATCAAAGTTGACTGAATCTCCAATGCTGCTACATAGCCTCTCGGAACTATTTCCACACATAGTTCACGAAGATTATCCACTAACTCCTTGGGTATTTCTCCTGTCATTAATGTATTGACATGGCTTTTACGTCTTAATGCGTCAGCTACTACATTAGCCTTTCCGGGGTGATAATGCAATTTCATATCATAATCCTTGGTAAGATCCAACCATCTCCTTTGTCTGAGATTCAACTCCTTCTGGGTGAAAATGTACTTCAAACTCTTATGATCCATGTACACCTCACAATGATTTCCAATGAGAAAATGTCTCCATGTTTTCAAAGCATGCACTACGGCTGCTAACTCCAAATCATGCGTAGCATAATTCAACTCATGAGGCTTTAGTTGTCTTGAGGCATATGAAACAACTCTTCCTTCCTGCATAAGCACTTCTCCAAGTCCTCGATGTGAAGCGTCGCAGTACACCTCATAATCTTTGGTCTGGTCTGGCAAAATCAACACTGGTGAGGTAACCAAACATTTCTTCAACTCCTGGAAACTAGCCTCACACTCCTTTGTCCATATGAACTTGGTATCCTTCTTTAAGAACTCTGTCATAGGCTTCGCAATCTTTGATAAATTCTCAATAAATCTCCGGTAGTATCCTGCGAGTCCAAGAAAACTCCGGATCTCTTGAAGTGTTGTTGGGGCTTCCCACGTGGTCACGGTTTCAACTTTAGCGGGATCTACTGCTATACCTTCACCAGATATAACATGTCCGAGGAATCCTACTTCCTTTAACCAAAACTCACATTTGCTGAACTTGGCATATAATTGATGTTCTCTGAGTTTTCCAAGTACCAAACGCAAATGCTCCTTATGTTCCTCTTCATTCTTCGAATAAACCAGGATATCATCAATGAACACTACGACGAACTTATCCAAAACTCCATAAACACTTTGTTCATCATGCTCATAAAATAGGCAGGTGCGTTAGTCAGACCAAATGACATAACGGTATACTCATACAGCCCATATCTGGTAGTAAAAGCTGTCTTCGGAATATCCTGGTGGTATCCTGATCGCAGATCGATCTTGGAAAATACCTTAGCTCCTTGCAATCGATCAAACAGATCATTGATCATTGGTAATGGGTACTTGTTCTTGATCGTTACTTCATTCAATCCTCGATAATCAACAACCATCCTTAACGATCCATCCTTCTTCTCCACTAGAAGTACTGGCGATCCCCAAGGTGAAGAACTTGGGCGAATATATCCCTTATCCAGTAACTCCTTAATCTGCTTCTTAATTTCCACCAAATCCTTTGCTGGCATCCTATATGGTCTCTTTGATATTGGCCCTGTGCCTGGCAATAGCTCAATCAAGAACTCAATATCTCTATCCGGTGGCATGCCTGGCAACTCTTCTGGAAATACATCAGGGAAATCCCTTACCACTGGTACTTCCTCCCGCACAACTCCTGTTAGGCAATTTACTTGGGCCCTCTTTGGCACATGTCGGGATACATACTTGATCCTTCTCCCTTATGGAGTAGTAAGCAAAATTGACTTACTAGCACATTCAATATTCCCTTCATACTTTGATAACCAATCCATGCCTAATATCACATCCAATCCTTGAGATTCCAATACTATTAGGTCTGAGGGAAAAACATAGTTACCAATCCTTAATGGTAACCGGTCACACCATAGACTAGCCACATACTCTGCTCCGGGCGAGGTTACTAACATGGGTGACCTAAGGGCTTGGGTTGGTAGGTTATACTTATCCACAAATCCCCTTGAGATGTATGAATGTGATGCACCAGTATCAAAAAGAACTAGTGCAGTAAATGACTTAACCAAAAACTTACCTATTACTGCATCGGGCTGAGCTTCAACCTCCTCCACGCTAACGTGGTTCACCTGTCCCCAGTTGAAAGGGTTCGGCTTCTTCCCAAAACTTCCATTGCCATTTTGGCCTTTAGGACATTCATTGGCATAATGTCCTGTCTTCGAACACTTAAAACAAGTGACTTGACTTAGGTCCTTCTTGGTTGGGGTTGAGGGATTGGTGCGGTTTTGGCCGTTGCTTCCTCCATTGCCATTACCATTTTTGGTGCCATTGTGATTGTGTGAGCTACCTCCTCCATGGGTATGCTGAAAGTGTCCTCCCGGTCTAGGGGTAAAACATGGCTTCTGCTGAGCTCCTGAATTGTACTTTCCTTGTCCATATTTCCTCTTGCGATTTTCAATTTGCTGCTGCTTCCCTTCAATCATAAGAGCACGATCTACCAACTCTTGGTAGTTGTTGAAGGTGGCTACCATCAACTGCATGCTCAACTCATCATTCAGTCCTTCCAGAAACTTCTCTTGCTTAGCTGCATCCGTAGCGACGTCATCTGGGGCATAACGTGCTAACTTACTAAATTCCTCCACATACTGGCCAACTGTCCGTCCTCCTTGGTGCAAGTTACGAAACTCACGCTTCTTCATGGCCATAGCTCCTGCTGAAACATGGGCAGTACAGAAAGCCTGCTGAAACTGGTCCCGTGTGACAGTGTCTACAGGAAAAGTGGCTGTGAAATTCTCCCACCATGATGCTGCGGGTCCTTCTAGCTGATGTGCGGCAAACTTCACCTTCTCCGCATATGTGCATCCTACTGTGGTCAACTCCCTAGCTATCTTGCGGAGCCAATCATCTGCTACTATCGGCTCGGTGCTACTGGAAAACACCGGCGGATTCAACCTAAGAAAACGTGCTAAGTGGTCAACAGGTGGTGGTGGTGGTGGGTTGTTGTTGTTGTTCCCCTGATTATGATTCTGGACTAGCAACTGCATCAATGTGTTCTGCTGCTAGATCAACTGGGTGAGCTCCGGTGGGAAAGCAAATCCGGGGTCACGTCTCGGAGGCATCTGTGGGTTTAGAAAAGATGAGATCTAAGAATAGAGGGGGTCTAAAGAGAAAACACTACCCATATGCACATGAGGCAAAACAAACAATTCACTTCAATCAATCAAACAAAGGCATACAATCGATCTAACTATCGCAAAAGTGCTCGGACAACTATATTTACATGGTGGACTACTACTACTGATGAGGTGGTCTACTAGAAATATTCTTTGGTTGCAGATTCCATGATATCTGCTCCAGCTTCATCAACATAGTCATCATCGCTACTATCTACTTCTGAGTCGGTGCTGTCGATGATGATGTAGTCTTCCGGGCTAATTTCCTCGGGTTCTTCGTCTTCATCTACTGGCATAGGGCCTCCCATAAATATTCCAATCTTCTTGATCAGGTCGTCATTCTTCTCCACCAATACTTCAATTTCTTCTTCATAATCTTCACGTGTAGCCTTGAGTTCTTCCTCCAGTTCCTTGATTTTAGTCTTAGCCTTCTTCAGATCTATCATGTCGGCACACATCTGGTTCTCCTGTCGTCGAATGTGCTGGTTTAATTCCTGGATAAAAGCTAGGATTGATCTATCCTTCCTGGTGCTGATAATCTCTCAGTGTTCATCTCGGCGCCCACAAATCTGGTAGATAGTATCCTTGAGATCCTTGCGGTAGACTTCTCCAATGCGTCCCATGGCGATGTGAGCTGCCATGCTCTTTCCTAGACTCCAAGTTGGTGCATCAAATGAAAACTCTATGGGCTCAGTGACTGGCATGAACGTCCTGCCTGGAACTTGAACTTGAATCATCCAGCACTCTTCTTCAGGTAAAGTGGTGTTGTAGGTTCCCGTGAAGCTTGGTACTCCTATGTTCAGGTATCTAGTGACTTCCTTCAAGTGTCGTCCAAAGGGTGTATCTTCATCCGGTTGTGTGAACTTGTTCCTTGCATTCGCCATCCTAAAGAGTAGAAGAGATGAGAAGTCAGAAGAGAAGAGAGTGAATAGTGATCTAGGTCTTTTAGCTTAGTGGTCGTGTCCTACAGTCAGTGTGTGCTCTGATACCATCTCTGTAGCGACCAGACCTCAAATAGTCTGATCTTTGTGCTTCGGTGTCATCCCAGGATCAGTAATGCTGACACCACATAGTACTCGGAGGATTTATAGCAGAGTAGCAATCACACACTTATTACATCGAGTGTCTCAAAAGAGAACTTATTACAATAAATATGGCTTAAGGCCATCTAATAACGATAACAGCGGAAGGCTCAGAAGATAAGCGAGTCCATCAACTCCAACGGCATCACTGAGTATAGAACCACGACCTAAAAACACCATAATCATCGTCTGAGAAGTCTGCAACATTAACGTTGCAGCCCGAAAATGGGCCAGCACATGGAATATGCTGGCAATGTAACACATAGAGAGTAATGGAATGAAACAGCTATACTATATGCATATTTGGCTGGTGGAAAGCTCTATGGTTACAGTTTTTGCGTAAAGCCAATTTTTCCCTACTTCAAAGGAATAAATTTATTTAACTATCATGGTACTTGTTAAACATTGAGAATGGTTGACAGCATTCTCAATCCCAATTAAGCACCATCATTAAACATAACCCAACAAAATTAATTTAGAGTAACATGTTGAGATTCACATGAAAATCCAGGTACTAGATACTCAAGATGTCCATAACCGTGGACACGGCTAATCATGATTAGTTTGTTACACTCTGCAGAGGTTTGCGCACTTTTCCCCACAAGACTCGATCACCTCCGTTTGGTTTCTCGCACTACAGGGTGTTTGAGAAGACGGATGACCGAGACATAGTCTTTCAGAAGCGCTAGCACCTTACGATCGGGTAGACCGTACCACCTACATCCCCTACATCTGCTCGTCTACCACTGTAAGAGTTCGCACAACTTAGTCAACTATGCTAGAGCCCATAATAGCTTGTGGCTGCACACAGAAGTTTCTAGTATGAATAGTCTTATGATTCCTTTGAGCCTGGGTGGCGGTCCAAAAGAAAACAGGCAAGTCCTGGAATACCCAGGTGCCTCAATCCACCCAGATGTGTGTTTAAGTTGCCACCTTAGATAAACCATTTAATTAACAATCTCACATCTGTCATGGATTTCACTCACCCAATCCACGTCTACTAGCATAGCATGGCATAATAAGCAAACGTAGAAGTAACTCCCAAAGGTTTGAAAAATAAACTGCTAATAGGTACTACCTCATCTACTTCCCATCCCACAATTTAATTAGATTCTAATCATGCAATGTGTGACGATTGATCTAATGCAATAAAACAGGGTAGTAGGGAAGGTATGATCAAAGTGTTACTTGCCTTGCTGATGATCCGGGAAACCTAGCGATTCGAAGTAACACGCGGCGCACTCCGGATACTCTATCGCAAACAAACAAACGAGCATACAATAAGTACTCATCTAATGCACAGGTAAAACTCAAATAAGAGATCTAACCAGAAGGTTCAACTTAAGAACTCCGGTTGGCAAAAGAATCAAATCGAACGAAGCAACAAAAGACAAACGGCGAAAGAAAACAACTTTGTTCTAGCAATCTGGATCTAGGGAAAATTTTATAGTAGCAAAATCTTGTTTAAGTTGGTTAAGTGGATAGAGGGTTTCAAGACGAAACTCTAGGCGCTTGAATCGCCTGATTCCGATAAACGAGCGAAAAGTTAAACTAAAACGAAAATCAGACCAGGAATCGCGATCAGACAAATCGAGGATTTAATTCGAGAAAAAGAAAAATGAAGAACAGATTAACGAACGAACGTTCGTTATCTGAAACTAAACGATGAACGCGTTCGTTAAAACGAACGAATGAGTGAACGCTCGCTAAATAAAAAAACCGAAAAAACGATCTACTAAAAGAACGAAAACTAGGGTTTTCTAAAAAAACAACCGAAGCAGTTTCTCTTAGAAAATCGGCGGCGGGGCGGCTACCTCGGCTCAGGCTCCGGCGAAACTCTGGCGAGGCTCCGGGCGGCGGCGGCGGCTATGCGGGGCGGCGGGGCGACGCAGCAGCGGCGGCGGCGGCG
>NC_041382.1:572199181-572202851 GCF_002162155.2 Triticum dicoccoides
GGCGGGGGCGGGCTGCGGTGCGGGGCGGTGGGTGAGGAGAGGGCGGCGGTGGGGCGGCTATTTAAGAGAGGGAGGGGGGCTGACTTGGGGAGGGGGTCGGGCGGCGGCAAGGCGGCTCCGGCTCGGACTCCTCCCGAGTCCGGCGGCTACTCGAGCGGGAGGCGGCGGCGGCTGGGCCGGCCTGGCTCGGCTGGGCCCTTGGCCCAGTCGGGTGCGGTTTTTTTTAAATATTATGCTCGGAAGAAAAGAATAAAAGAAATACTAAACAGACTCCAAAAATTCCAAAATAAATTTTCACAGGCTTCTGAAATCAAGCCTCGCAAGGTGAACATTTATTTGGGACCTAAATGCAATTTTGAAAAACGCACTTTTTTCCTAAATTCAAATAAAACACCGAAAAACTCCGAAATAAAAACTTATTTGATTTTATTATTAAATCCTCAATATTTCTTTATTTTGGGAAAGTCATTTTATTCCCTCTCTCATATTTTTGTAATAGAAATAATTGATGATAAAATAAATAAAATCAAATGATCCTATTCTCAAAATTTGAGAGAACTCAAATATGAAAATATCGAAATCCCCAACTCTCTCCGTGGGTCATTGAGTTGCGTAGAATTTCTAGGATCAACCAGAATGCAAAAGAAATATGATATGCATTGATGATCTAATGTATAACATTCCAAATTGAAAATTTGGGATGTTACACTTTCCGGCAATGCAAGCACTACAAGGACGATCTTTGGCAAAAGACACATTGGTTAGTCCAAGGATGTGCTCCCCTTTAAGAGAGCTTGTAAATTTCTCATGCCCACGTGGGCTAGCCTATGGTGCCATAGCCACCCCACGTTGGCCTTGGCCATTAGACATGTTGCAAGATGAGTTTTCTCTTTTGAGAAATCAAACACGTAAAGGTTGTCTTCAACATTCCCAACAAAGACCACTTTGAGATTGCTTCTCTTAAAGACGGTCACATGGAATTCACCAAAATGTGAATCATATCCGGCGTGAGCCAATTGAATAGTTGAAAGTAGATTGTAGTGAAGGGATTGGACAAGCATAACATTTGAAAGAGACGAACCACTAGAGATTACCACCTTGCCCAAACCCAATACCTTGCCCTTGCTATTGTCACCAAAAGAGATGTTCGAAGAGGCCTTGAGTGAATCAACGAACTCCACAAGCATCTCCCTTTATCCGGTCATATGATTGGTGCATCCACTATCGATCATCCATTGAGTCCCACCGGAGACATAGTCCTACAAGAATCAAGCTTTGGTTATAGGTACCCCTTTTGCAATGGGCCTGGTGAATTAGCAATAAGGGTCTTGGGAACCCAAATAGTCCAAGCGTAATCATCATAGTTAGTCCCAACAAATACGACTCCGGAGACATCGACGATATGTGTCGTGGGTTTGCCAGTGCAGATGTCCTCGTGAAAGGACTTAGTCGTGGAGCCATCGCTACGGGTTAGATTAAAGGGGTTAAACCGAACAAGGGACACGAGGATTTTTATACTAGTTCGTCCCCTTCGATGAAGGTAAAAGCCTACGTCTAGTTGTGTTGGTATTGCTAGGGTTTCGATGACCAGGGAGTGAATACGCTTTGCCTGGCTCTCGAGTTGTTGTCTGTTGTCCCTAAACCGTTGTTGGGTCGTCCCTTTATATACATAGGTTGACGCCCATTGGTTTACAGAGTCTGGAGGCCGGATCATAAACGTCTCCGGCTCGGTCTCTATTCCTTCTAACTTACAATACAAGTTTACATAAGATAGTCCGTGTAGCGACCAGACCTCAAACAGTCTGATCTCTGTGCTTCGGTCTCATCCCTGGACCAGTAATGCTGACAACACACAGTACTCGGAGGATTTATAGCAGAGTAGCAATCACACACTTATTACATCGAGTGTCTCAAAAGAGAACTTATTACAAATAAATATGGCTTAAGGCCATCTAATAACGATAACAGCGGAAGGCTTGGAAGATAAGTGAGTCCATCAACTCCAACGGCATCACTAAGTATAGAACCACGACCTAAAAACTCCTTAATCGTCGTCTGAAAAGTTTGCAACATTAACGTTGCAGCCCGAAAACGGGTCAGCACATGGAATATGTTGGCAAGGTAACACATAAAGAGTAATGGAATGAAACAGCTATACTATATGCATATTTGGCTGGTGGAAAGCTCTATCATTACAGTTTTGCGTAAAGCCAAATTTTCCCTACTTCAAAGGAATAAAATTTATTTAACTATCATGGTAGTTGTTAAACATTGAGAATGGTTGACAGCATTCTCAATCCCAATTAAGTATCATCATTAAACATACCCAACAAAATTAATTTAGAGTAACATGTTGAGATTCACATGAAAATCCAAGTACTAGATACTCAAGATGTCCATAACCGGGGACACGGCTAATCATGATTAGTTTGTTACACTCCGCAGAGGTTTGCGCACTTTTCCCCACAAGACTCGATCGCCTCCATTTGGTTTCTCGCACTACAGGGTGTTTGAGAAGACGGATGACCGAGACATAGTCTTTCAGAAGCGCTAGCACCTTACGATCGGGTAGACCGTACCACCTACATCCCCTACATCTGCTCGTCTACCACTGTAAGAGTTCGCACAACTTAGTCAACTATGCTAGATCCCATAATAGAATGTGGCTGCACACGGAAGTTTCTAGTATGAATAGTCTTATGATCCCTTTGAGCCTGGGTGGCGGTCCAAAAGAAAACAGGCAAGTCCTGGAATACCCAGGTGCCTCAATCCACCCAGATGTGTGTTTAAGTTGCCACCTTAGATAAACCATTTAATTAACAATCTCACATCTGTCATGGATTTCACTCACCCAATCCACGTCTACTAGCATAGCATGGCATAATAAGCAAACGTAGAAGTAACTCCCAAAGGTTTGAAAAATAAACTGGTAATAGGTACTACCTCATCTACTTCCCATCCCACAATTTAATTAGATCCTAATCATGCAATGTGTGAGGATTGATCTAATGCAATAAAACTGGGTAGTAGAAAAGGTATGATCAAAGTGTTACTTGCCTTGCTGATGATCTGGGAAACCTAACGGTTCAAAGTAACAGGCGGCGCACTCCGGGTATTCTATCGCAGACAAACAACAAGCATACAATAAGTACTCATCTAATGCACAGGTAAAACTCAAATAGGAGATCTAACCAGAAGGTTCAACTTAAGAACTCCGGTTGGCAAAAAGAGTCAAATCGAACAAAGCAACGAAAGTCAAATGGCGAAAGAAAACAACTTCGTTCTAGTAATCTGAATCTAGGGCAAATTTTACAATAGCAAAATCTTGTTTAAGTTGGTTAAACGGATAGAGGGTTTCGAGATGAAACTCTAGGCGCTTGAATCGCCTGATTCCGATAAACGAGCAAAAAGTTAAACTAAAACGAAAATCTGATCAGGAATCGCGATCAGAAAAATCGCGGATTTAATCCGAGAAAAAGAAAACTGACAAATAGTTAATCGAACGGACGTTCGTTAACAGAAACTAACCGGTGAACATGTTCGCTAAAACGAACGGATCGGTGAACGTTCACTAATTAAATAAACCAGAGAAGAAAAAAATTAAACCGATCTAGGGTTTCGAAAAAAATAAACCGAGGCGGGTTTTCTAAAAAAAAAACGAACGACGAAC
>NC_041382.1:572203283-572211377 GCF_002162155.2 Triticum dicoccoides
GCTCGGCGGCTCGGGGCGGGGTGGGGTGAGGTGAGGGGCGGCGGGGTCCGGTATTTAAGGAGGGGGGTGTGCTGCCTTGGGAAGGGGGCACGGCGGGGCGGCTCCGAGCCAGACTCGGGGCGGTGGCGGCGGCTCCAGTCTCCTGGAGGGAGACGGCAGGCGGCGGGATGGGCCGTCGGCTGGGCCTTGGCCCAGTCGGCGCGCGGCGCGTTTTTTTAATTATTCCGCTCGTAAGAAAAAAAAGAAATACTAAACTGACTCCAAAAATTCCGAACTAAATTTTTCACGAGCTTCTTAAATCAAGCCGCACAAGGTGAACATTTATTTGGGGCCTAAATAAAATTTTGAAAAAGCACATTTTTCCTAAATTCAAATAAAACACCGAAAAACTCCGGAATAAAATCCTATTTGATTTTTTTATTAAATCCTCAATATTTCTTTATTTTGGTAAAGTCATTTTATTCCCTCTCTCATATTTTTGTAATAGAAATAATTGATGATAAAATAAATAAAATCAAATGATCCTATTCTCAAATTTTTTGAGAAAACTCAAATATGAAAATAACAAAATCCCCAACTCTCTCCGTGGGTCATTGAGTTGCGTAGAATTTCTAGGATCAACCAAAATGCAATTAAAATATGATATGCATTGATGATCTAATGTATAACATTCCAAATTGAAAATTTGGGATGTTACAAACCTACCCCCCTTAAGATGAATCTCGCCCTCGAGATTCGGGTTGGCTAGAAAATAGGTGAGGGTGGTCTTTGAGCAAATCTTCCTCTCGCTCCCAAGTGGCTTCATCCTCCATGTGGTGGCTCCACTGAACTTTACAAAACTTGATAACCTTGCTGCGAGTGACTCGACTGGCAAACTCGAGAATCTTAATTGGTTTCTCCTCGTAGGTCAAATCGTTATCCAACTGAATAGTTTCTAAGGGTACTGTGTCTCTCAACGGTATGTCAGCCATCTCCGCGTGACATTTCTTTAACTGAGAAACATGGAACACATCATGTACTCCTGACAATCCTTCGGGCAATTCCAACTTGTAGGCTACTTCTCCCATACGCTCCAAAACTCGATATGGTCCTACAAATCGTGGCGCTAACTTCCCTTTAACTCCAAAACGCTTTGTTCCTCGAAGTGGAGATACTCGAAGATAAGCTCTATCTCCAACTTCGTAAACTGTCTCCTTGCGTTTTAGAATCTGCATAACTTTTCTGTCTGGACTAGGCTACCTTGAGCCTATCGCGAATCAACTTCACCTTCTGTTCAGACTCTTTAATCAAGTCAGGTCCAAACAACTGGCGGTGTCCAACTTCGTCCCACGATAACGGTGTCCTGCACCTCCTTCCATACAAAGCTTCGAAAGGGGCCATTTTTAAACTGGTTTGATAACTGTTGTTGTAAGAAAATTCTGCATATGGCAAATTGTCGTCCCAACTAGATCCATAATCTAGCGCACAAGCTCTCAGCATATCCTCCAAAATCTGATCGACTCTCTCGGTCTGTCCATCTGTCTGTGGATGAAAAGTTGTGCTGAATTCTAGCCTGGTACCCAAAGTTTCATGCAACTGCTTCCAGAACTTTGAGGTAAACTGGGTTCCTCTATTTCATACGATACTCCTTGGAACTCCATGCAGACATACGATCCTGGTCATGTATATCTTTGCCAACTTAGCACTGGTGTAAGTGGTATTTACTGGGATGAAATGAGCTACTTTCGTCAATCGATCAACTACAACCCAAATTGAGTCATAGCCTGAACGAGTCCTGGGCAGTCCTGTGATAAAATCCATGCCTAGCTTATCCCACTTCCATTTGGGTATCGGCAATGGTTGTAACAATCCTGCTGGCTTCTGATGCTCTGCTTTTACTCTCTGGCATACATCACAAACTGCTACATACTCCGCAATATCCTTCTTCATTCCGATCCACTAGAAAATATCCTTCAAATCCAGATACATCTTGGTATTTCCTGGGTGAATTGAATACGGCGAGTCGTGTGCCTCTTGCAAAATCAACTTCCTAATCTCTGGGTCATTGGGCACATAAATGCGGTCTTCAAACCATAGGGTGTCGTGCTCATCCTCACGGAATCCTTTAGCTTTTCCTTTGCTCAGTTTCTCCTTTATAGCGGTAATCTCTTTGTCAGCTTTCTGAGCTTCCCTGATTTTATCCATCAAGGTTGACTGAATCTCCATTGCTGCTACATAACCTCTCGGAACTATTTCCAAACATAGTTCACGAAGATTTTCGGCTAACTCCCTTGGTATTCCTCCCGTCATTAACGTATTGACATGGCTCTTATGGCTTAATGCGTCAGCTACTACATTAGCCTTTCCGAGGTGATAATGCAATTTCATATCATAATCCTTGATAAGCTCCAACCATCTCCTTTGTCTGAGATTTAACTCCTTCTGTGTGAAAATGTACATCAAACTCTTATGATCCGTGTACACCTAACAATGATTTCCAATGAGAAAATGTCTCCATGTTTTCAATGCTTGCACTACGGCTGCTAACTCCAAATCATGCGTAGCATAATTCAACTCATGGGGCTTCAGTTGTCTTGAGGCATACGAAACAACTCTCCCTTCCTGCATAAGCACTTCTCCAAGTCCTCGACATGAAGCGTCGCAATACACCTCATAATCCTTGGTCTGGTCTGGCAAAATCAACACTGGTGAGGTAACCAAACGTTTCTTCAACTCCTGGAAACTAGCCTCACATTCCTCTGTCCAAATGAACTTGGTATCCTTCTTTAATAACTCCGTCATAGGCTTCGCAATCTTTGAGAAATTCTCAATAAATCTCCGATAGTATCCTGCGAGTCCAAGAAAACTCCGGATCTCTCCAACTGTTGTTGGGGCTTCCCACTTGGTCACGGTTTCAACTTTAGCGGGATCTACTGCTATACCTTCTCCAGATATAACATGTCCGAGGAATCCTACTTCCTTCAACCAAAACTCACATTTGCTGAACTTGGCATATAATTGATGTTCTCTGAGCTTTCCAAGTACCAAACGCAAATGCTCCTTTTGCTCCTCTTCATTCTTCGAGTAAACCAGGATATCACCAATGAACACTACGACGAACTTATCCAAAAACTCCATAAACACTTTGTTCATCATGTTCATAAAATAGGCAGGTGCGTTAGTCAGACGAAATGACATAACAGTGTACTCATATAGCCCATATCTGGTAGTAAAAGCTGTCTTCGGAATATCCTGTTCTCGAATTTTCAACTGGTGATATCCTGATCGCAGATCGATCTTGGAAAATACCTTAGCTCCTTGCAATCGATCAAACAGATCGTTGATCATTGGTAGTGGGTACTTGTTCTTGATCGTTAGTTCATTCAATCCTCGATAATCAACAACCATCCTTAACGATCCATCCTTCTTCTCCACTAGAAGTACTGGCGATCCCCAAGGCGAAGAACTTGGGCGAATATATCCCTTATCCAGTAACTCCTTAATCTGCTTCTTAATTTCCACCAAATCCTTTGCTGGCATCCTATATGGTCTCTTTGATATTGGCCCTGTGCCTAGCAATAGCTCAATCAAAAACTCAATATCTCTATCCGGTGGCATGCCTGGCAACTCTTCTGGAAATACATCAGGGAAATCCCTTACCACTGGTACTTCCTCCTACACAACTCCTGTTAGGCAATTTACCTTAGTCCTCTTTGGCACATGCCGGGATACATACTTGATCCTTCTCCCTTCTGGGGTAGTAAGCAAAATTGACTTACTAGCACACTCAATATTCCCTTCATACTTTGATAACCAATCCATGCCTAATATCACATCCAATCCTTGAGATTCCAATACTATTAGGTCTGAGGGAAAAACATAGTTACCAATCCTTAATGGTAACCTCGATCACACCATAGACTAGCCACATACTCTGCTCCGGGCGAGGTTACTAACATGGGTGACCTAAGGGCTTGGGTTGGTAGGTTATACTTATCCACAAATCCCCTTGAGATGTATGAATGCGATGCACCAGTATCAAAAAGAACGAGTGCAGTAAATGACTTAACCAAAAACTTACCTATTATTGCATCGGGCTGAGCTTCAACATCCTCCATGCTAACGTGGTTCACCTGTCCCCTGTTGAAAGGGTTTGGCTTCTTCCCAAAACTTCCATTGCCATTTTGGCCTTCAGGACATTCATTGGCATAATGTCCGGTCTTCGAACACTTAAAGAAAGTGACTTGGCTTAGGTCCTTCTTGGCTGGGGTTGAGGGGTTGGTGCGGTTCTGGCCGTTGCTTCCTCCATTGCCATTACCATTCTTGGTGCCATTGTGATTGTGCGAGCTACCTCCTTCATGGGTATGCTGAAAATGTCCTCCCGGTCTAGGGGTAAAACGTGGCTTCTGCTGAGCTCCTGAATTGTATTTTCCTTGTCCATACTTCCTCTTGCGATTCTCAATTTGTTGTTGCTTCCCTTCAATCATAAGAGCACGATCTACCAACTCCCGGTAGTTGTTGAAGGTGGCTACCATCAACTGCATGCTCAACTCATCATTCAGTCCTTCCAGAAACTTCTCTTGCTTAGCTGCATCCGTAGCGACATCATCTGGGGCATAACGTGCTAGCTTACTAAATTCCTCCACATACTGGCCAACTGTCCGTCCTCCTTGGCGCAAGTTGTGAAACTCACGCTTCTTCATGGCCATAGCTCCTGCTGAAACATGTGCAGTACGAAAGGCCTGCTGAAACTGGTCCCATGTGACAGTGTCGACTGGGAAAGTGGCTGTGAAATTCTCCCACCATGATGTTGCGGGTCCTTCTAGCTGATGTGCGGCAAACTTCACCTTCTCTGCATCTGTGCATCCTGCTGTGGTTAAGTCCCTGGCTGTCTTGCGGAGCCAATCATCTGCTACTATCGGCTCGGTGCTACTGGAAAACACCGGGGGATTCAGCCTAAGAAAATGGGCTAAGTGGTCAACAGGTGGTGGTGGTGGTGGTGGTGGGTTGTTGTTGTTGTTCCCCTGATTCTGATTCTGGACTAGCAACTGCATCAATGTGTTCTACTGCTGGATCAACTGGGTGAGCTCCGGTGGAAAGGTAAAACCGGGGTCACGTCTCGGAGGCATCTGGGGGTTTAGAAAAGATGAGATATAAGAATAGAGGGGGTCTAAAGAGAAAACACTACCCATATGCACATGAGGCAAAAACAAACAATTCACTTCAATCAATCAAACATGGGCATACAATCGATCTATCTATCGCAAAAGTGCTCGGACTACTATATTTACATGGTGGACTACTACTACTGATGAGGTGGTCTACTAGAAATATTGTACGGTCGTTGACTCCATGATATCTGCTCCAGCTTCATCAACATAGTCATCATCGCTACTGTCTGGTTCCGAGTCGGTGCCGTCGATGATGATGTAGTCTTCCGGGCTAATCTCCTTGGGTTCTTTGTCTTCATCTACTGGCGTAGGGCCTCCCATAAATATTCCAATCCTCTTGATCAAGTCGTCATTCTTCTCCACCAATACTTCAATTTCTTCTTCATAATCTTCACGTGTAGCCTTGAGTTCTTCCTCCAGTTCCTTGATTCTTGTCTTAGCCTTCTTCAGATCTATCATGTCGGCGCACATCTGGTTCTCCTGTCGTCGAATGTGCTGGTTTAACTCCTGGATAAAAGCTGCGATTGATCTATCCTTCCCGGTGCTGATCATCTCCTAGTGTTCATCTCGGCACCCACAAATCTGGTAGATAGTATCCTTGAGATCCTTGCGGTAGTCTTCTCCAATGCGTCCCATGGCGATGTGAGCTGCCATGCTCTTTCCTAGACTCCAAGTTGGTGCATCAAAATAAAATTCTATGGGCTCAGTGACTGGCATGAACGTCCTTCCTGGAACTTGAACTTGAATCATCCAGCACTCTTCTTCAGGTAAAGTGGTGTTGTAGGTTCCCGTGAAGCTTGGTACTCCTATGTTCAGGTATCTAGTGACTTCCTTCAAGTGTCGTCCAAAGGGTGTATCTTCATCCGGTTGTGTGAACTTGTTCCTTGCATTTGCCATCCTAAAGAGTAGAAGAGATGAGAAGTCAGAAGAGAAGAGAGTGAATAGTGATCTAGGTCTTTTAGCTTAGTGGTCGTGTCCTACAGTCAGCGTGTGCTCTGATACCATATCTGTAGCGACCAGACCTCAAACAGTCTGATCTCTCTCCGGTGTCATCCCTGGATCAGTAATGCTAACACCACACAGTACTCGGAGGATTTATAGCAGAGTAGCAATCACACACTTATTACATCGAGTGTCTCAAAAGAGAACTTATTACAAATAAATATGGCTTAAGGCCATCTAATAATGATAACAGCGGAAGGCTTGGAAGATAAGTGAGTCCATCAACTCCAACGGCATCACTGAGTATAGAACCACGACCTAAAAACTCCTTAATCGTTGTCTGAAAAGTCTGCAACATTAATGTTGCAGCCTGAAAACAGGTCAGCACATGGAATATGCTGGCAAGGTAACACATAGAGAGTAATGGAATGAAACAGCTATACTATATGCATATTTGGCTGGTGGAAAGTTCTATGGTTACAGTTTTGCGTAAAGCCAAATTTTCCCTACTTCAAAGGAATAAAATTTATTTAACTATCATGGTAGTTGTTAAACATTGAGAATGGTTGGCAGCATTCTCAATCCCAATTAAGTATCATCATTAAACATACCCAACAAAATTAATTTAGAGTAACATGTTGAGATTCACATGAAAATCCAAGTACTAGATACTCAAGATGTCCATAACCGGGGACACGGCTAATCATGATTAGTTTGTTACACTCTTCAGAGGTTTGCGCACTTTTCCCCACAAGACTTGATCGCCTCCGTTTGGTTTCTCGGACTACAGGGTGTTTGAGAAGACGGATGACCGAGACATAGTCTTTCAGAAGCGCTAGCACCTTACGATCGGGTAGACCTTACCGCCTACATCCCCTACATCTGCTCGTCTACCACTATAAGAGTTCGCACAAGTTAGTCAACTATGCTAGAGCCCATAATAGCTTGTGGCTGCACACGGAAGTTTCTAGTATGAATAGTCTTATGATCCCTTTGAGCCTGGGTGGCGGTCCAAAAGAAAACAGGCAAGTCCTGGAATACCCAGGTGCCTCAATCCACCGAGATGTGTGTTTAAGTTGCCACCTTAGATAAACCATTTAATTAACAATCTCACATCTGTCATGGATTTCACTCACCCAATCCACGTCTACTAGCATAGCATGGCATAATAAGCAAACGTAGAAGTAACTCCCAAAGGTTTGAAAAATAAACTGGTAATAGGTACTACCTCATCTACTTCCCATCCCACAATTTAATTAGATCCTAATCATGCAATGTGTGAGGATTGATCTAATGCAATAAAACTGGGTAGTAGGGAAGGTATGATCAAAGTGTTACTTGCCTTGCTGATGATCCGGGAAACCTAACGGTTCGAAGTAACAGGCGGCGCACTCCGGGTATTCTATCGCAGACAAACAACAAGCATACAATAAGTACTCATCTAATGCACAGGTAAAACTCAAATAGGAGATCTAACCAGAAGGTTCAACTTAAGAACTCCGGTTGGCAAAAAGAGTCAAATCGAACAAAGCAACGAAAGTCAAACGGCGAAAGAAAACAACTTCGTTCTAGTAATCTGGATCTAGGGAAAATTTAACAGTAGCAAAATCTTGTTTAAGTTGGTTAAACGGATAGAGGGTTTCGAGACAAAACTCTAGGCGCTTGAATCGCCTGATTCCGATAAACGAGCGAAAAGTTAAACTAAAACGAAAATCAGATGAGGAATCACGATCAGAAAAATCGCGGATTTAATTCGAGAAAAAGAAAACTGACGAACAGTTAATCGAACGGACGTTTGTTAACAGAAACTAACCGGTGAACACGTTCGCTAAAATGAACGGATCGGTGAATGTTCACTAATTAAATAAACCAGAAGAGAAGAAAAGAAAATAAACCGAGGTGGTTTTTTTTAAAAACGAACGGCGAACGGCGGCGGCTATACCTCCAGTGAGGCACTCCGGCGGGCGCGGCGGGGCTCCGGCGGGTCGGCGGGGTGCGGCGC
>NC_041382.1:572211871-572235084 GCF_002162155.2 Triticum dicoccoides
CGGGGCGGCTGCGGCGTCTGGCGGCTCGGCGGCTCGAGGCGGGGTGGGGTGAGGTGAGGGGCGGCGGGGTCCGGTATTTAAGGAGGGGGGTGTGCTGCCTTGGGGAAGGGGTCACGGCGGGGCGGCTCCGAGCCGGACTCGGGGCAGCGGCGGCGGCTCCAGTCTCCTGGAGGGAGACGGCAGGCGGCGGGGTGGGCCATCGGCTCGGCCTTGGCCCAGTCGGCGCGCGGTGCGTTTTTTTAATTATTCCGCTCGGAAGAAGAAAAAAAGAAATAATAAACGGACTCCAAAAATTCTGAAATAAATTTTCACGGGCTTCTAAAATCAAGCCGCACAAGATGAACATTTATTTGGGGCCTAAATGAAATTTTGAAAAACACACATTTTTCCTAAATTCAAATAAAACACCGAAAAACTCCGGAATAAAATCCTATTTGATTTTTTATTAAATCCTCAATATTTCTTTATTTTGGGAAAGTCATTTTATTCCCTCTCTCATATTTTTGTAATATAAATAATTGATGATAAAATAAATAAAATCAAATGATCCTATTCTCAAAATTTGAGAAAACTCAAATATGAAAATAACGAAATCCCCAACTCTCTCCGTGGGTCATTGAGTTGCGTCGAATTTCTAGGATCAACCAAAATGCAATTAAAATATGATATGCATTGATGATCTAATGTATAACATTCCAAATTGAAAATTTGGGATGTTACAGTCGGTTTACATCTACATGCCTTAACTCGCCTTCGGGCCTTGGGCCTTCGTAAAGCGCCATCATTCTTACATCTTCATGGGCTTCTAATATTCATAAAGTTAATCCTGCTACTCATGGCCGGTTTTCTCCAGTAGTAATATCCCCAACATTAGCCCAGATTGGTTTGAACTTGTTCATATCAGTCTTCAACACTTCAAAAAATTCTTGCCCTGGCACCTTTGAAAGGATCTGGTAAACCGTCGTGATGTCATCCTTTGGATCCATAGTAAACTGCCATGATGTCATATATTCGTTGAAGCTGAAGATACCCTTCATTAATGAGTATCCAACCATCGAGGCGACATCCTTATTAACTATCCATTTTAGGCTCCTCGATTCACGCACTTGTCGCTTATCGGTTCGCCTTGAAAATAGGACCAAGGGTAATTCTCTTTTCCCCCTTCGTCTCTTTTGCTTCTTCTTCCTCCTCGCGACGCCCCTGCACCCGAGCACCGCCGTCGTCGTTGAACTCCGCCTCTGCCTCTCCGTTGGCCGCTGCATCAACCTGGTTGCATGAGAAAAGCGCGGCGCATCGCCGCTACCTCAACCGCTGCGGTAAGCTTCCCCTCTTTTCCCTGTAGATCCGTTAGGGTTCATGCAGGTTCCTATTGCTCTCTTCATGTTCTTCGTCAACCCATAGTCAGTAGAACTTGATCTTGATATATTCCTCATGAAACTCCTTATCTCAACCATTTGATCCAATCATAACTTGATCTGAACCTTTCGTGAACTGCCTTGGGACCAAGTTTTTGAGTCTCAATATTTTTCCTTTTCCTGGCTTACGGTAGATCCAAAATTTCAATGCAATCTTGTGAAACCTGTTTTACCTTACTTAGTCATTCTTGCCTTAGATCCGTACCTTCCGCATCACATAGACGGTTTACCCTTGTAAAAAGTAATCTATTATATACCATTAGTCCCCTTGTAAACCGGCAATACCTTTATCTCCGTTGTCATACTTCGGTTTAACAGTATGCGTATACCTTTGTTCCGTTTATTGCTTTGTCATTCATCATTGTATCAGCTTCTGGTTTACGAAATTTACATACTTGGATTTCTTTATCTCGTTGTACCTTATGCACTACCATGAATGAATTGTAAACCGGCATTTCTTTTCAGCTTTTCTCTTGCAATGGACAAGCCGATTTATTCCTGCAACTGGGCGTCCTCCCGGGTTACCGAGGAGCACCTAAACAGAATGGTCAAGATCGGAACTTTACCAAATAAGAATGAGATCCGGTGGCGAGTTCCTGGACCGAAAAATCCTCCCACCCCTAAGCAAGGTGAGGTAGTGGTGTTCGTTGATCACATAGGACGTGGTTTCAAACCGCCCGGATCAAAGTTTTTCCGGGATGTACTTGCCAGCTTTCAACTCCACCCTCAAGATATTGGACCCAACTCGGTATCCAATATATGCAACTTTCAAGTTTTCTGTGAAGTGTACCTACAAGAAGAGCCAACTGTTGAGTTGTTCCGGGATTTCTTTCATCTGAACCGGCGCACTGAATTCGTAGACGGACCCAATACTGAACTTGGTGGCGTCTCCATTCAGAAAAGAAAAGAGGTTGAATTTTCTCACGCAAAGCTGCACAGTCACCCCAAAGAGTGGAATCAAACCTGGTTCTACTGTAAAGACACCTCCCCTGAAGATGAGAATCCTTTGCCGGGTTACCGTGCCCACCGGTTTGCCAATATTCATCCACTTCCACAACGTCTAAGTGCCCAGGAACGGGCCCCATATGCACCTCAACTCACCAAGCTGAGAGCCTTCTTGGCCAACGATTTAACAGGTGTAGACTTTGTCCATTGCTGGATAACCTAGAGTATTTTGCCACTAAGTCGCCGCTCCTGCTTAATGTGCGAGTACACTGGGGAAGCAGAAGACTCCCAACGTCATATCAATATTCAACTAATAGATGAAGAAGTCACTGAGGCTGTCAAGAAGATATTGAACGAATCGGAAGCTGTTTGTCGCCAAACCGGTTTAGAACCTTTCTACACGCAAAACAAACCGCCTGCTGTAAGAATTGTTCTTCCACTTTACACCTGGTATCTTTAGGTTGTCCAATCTGTGAATACTCTTCTGCTTATTTTTAAACAGGGTGATGATCCGTTCTGGAAGAAGAAACCTCAAGAGAAAGCGGCAAAACCTTCCCGCCCTAAAACCAAAGCCGTCAAGAAAACCACAAAGCGGAAGGCACCTGAACGCATCAGTATGGAACTGGATGATGACCCAAATGAACCGGAAGTTGAGGTAGAACTTGATTCACTTGGTTCCCTTTTCATGCATCTCATTGACAATGATACTTATCAGGAGGACGTGGAGGGCAGCCAATCTGACGATGTAGAGGTAATTATCCTTTCCTCCGGTTCAGACTCTCTGCCAACACAAAAAATCCGTCAAGCGGTCCGAAAATTAAGCTTTTCAGATCCTCTTGCTCACTTGGATCCAACATTTATTTTGAAGAAGCAGCGGCACGAGGCTCGCCGCACAACCCGGCACAGCGGCCAAAAGGTCACTTCGACCGGTTTGCCAGACACCCGGTTCGAAAGCGCCGATCTGAGGTCTCACTCACTTCTGACACTTCTTATCCCAAGGTAGGCTATTTCCGACAACCTCTTAATCCGTCTGATTCGAATTATCAGGTGACACCTCCTTCATCATCTGGTGGGTCAACAGCGACCCAACTCCCTCCTCTCAAAACCGTAGCTGGGTAAGTACTTCAACCCTTTCTTTTGATGTTTCATACTTTATATGTTGTGCTAACCTTTGCATCTTGTTCTGTTTAGAGCCAAAGCTAGACCCAGTAAAAAGGCTCGGGTGAATAACCCACCCGAAGACCAGGTGATTACTGAACCGGAGCAGACTACTGAACCGAAGGGTCCAAATCCTGAAGCTACCTTTGATGAACCACCCCCTCAAGATCACAACACTGATGAACAAGCAGAAGCTGATACCGCTGTGCCTGATGATGAACCGGCAAATCCAATCCGGACTGGTGACAGATCTTCCCGTCCGGTGAGAGCTACTAACACTCCATCAACCCCAGAAAAGGCTGCTGGAGACAAAGAAGGCGATGTTATCATTACTGGTATTGGTCACACCTCTCCTGGCCATCCTGTAATCTTGGCCAAACATAGCGCCAAGGAAGAGCGTGCTGCCATGGAAAAAGGAAAATGGAGCACCGACTTGTCAAGCTACGCCCATCTCAGCGCTCAAGAACTCCACTCTGGTTTTCTAAACCATCTGCACTCAAACCGTGATTATGAAGCCGGTTTGGTGAACCTGATGAAGGAACACTATGAGGTATTTTCATCACTTTTCCTTTCTTAAATCCAAAGTACAAGTATCAACCCAAGTAGCCCCCAAGGGTCGGTTTATGATGGCAATCATAAACCGGGACTTTATAATACGTTAACTCTTGCAAACCTGTCCTCCATATACCAACTGATCTGTTGAAATAAACCAGACATGATTATTGTATTCCTGTAGTTTTCGCCTGTGTAGTCCCCAAGGGCCGGTTTATATTTCCAAGGTGAACCAGGTCTTTAATCCATGCATCCATTTGAACAGATGTACATTAGCCCCCAAGTGTCAAGGATAATGCTTGCATTGTACTTGAGACTTGCAAATAAAATTTTGATGATAGAGAAAATAGGCATTAGCCCCCAAGTACAAAGTGCATAACTTGTTATACACTTGGTACTTCAAATATACATATCTCATTGTTGATATATCTTGCCTTTGCAGGCCGAGCTGAGTAAAAAGGATGCTCAAACCACTGACCTTTAGGAGAACGTCAAATCTCAGCAAGCAGAGGCTTCCAAAGCCAAGGAGGAGTTGACAAATGCCTTATCAGCCATGGAAAGGCTGAAAGAGGCCTTTAATAAAGAGCGTGCAGACTGGGAGACAGAAAAAGCCGGTTTAACAAAGACGGCCGAAGACGCAGAAGCAGCCCTGAAACCGGTGGTTGAAGAACTGACTGGGTTAAAATGGCAGATTAACGCCATGACCTCTGCTTTCTTTGGTAAGTATCTGCATATGAAGCTTTTCCAATCCATAACATCTTGTCAAAAAAACCGGTTTACTAATGCTTTACCATAACATGGACCCGCATTACTCATCTGGGCTCCGATATGTAGATGAAGCTTAAAGCGGCCTATGCTTTGATAGAACAGCTGTATTCTGGATCCCAGCAAGCCATTTGCACTGCAGCTTATAACAAGCCTCCGCCAATGCTGATCAAAGAAATCATCGAAAAGCTGGCCATGCTACCTGCCCGGTTGGATGAACTGAAGAGATCAGCCGCAGAGTCAGGTGCGCTGACCGCGCTAATCCGGGCCAAGGCGTGGATTCCAGATCTTGAACCGATAGATATCATCAAAGGCTATCCTGGTGTGAAATAAGACGGCTTAGACTTCAATAATGACGATCTCCGAAGGCTGACAAAGGAGATGCGGCCTATAGCAAGAAAACTGGCGGAGGACACAGATCTGTCACATTTTCAACCGGTTTACGACGCTAAAGGAAAAAGACAACTCGCGCTGATCCACAATGTGGAACATCTTGGGCCGCCAATCCGTAAGCACACTTACGCTCCTGACATCGATCCTTCCACCCTTATTCATGAAGAAGCTGTTTTTCAAGCCTTAACTGGAGTCGATTGGTCAACGGTTGACTCCCAACGACTGGGTAGAGATGAGGAGAATGTGACCACTCAAGATGACCCTCAATCGTCATGCCGTCCAGATGAGGGATCATAAACCGGAGGCCGGTTTATCAGTTGCAGTCTTCCACTCTTAAAAACAATTATTCAATTTGGGATGTTTAAAGCGCCTTGTAATAGGATAGCATGAACACCTTTATCTGCCATGCCATCGGGCATGTTTGTTTTGCTTGTGACTTAAAACTTGGTCATGCCTTCGGGAGTTATGATATGCATAGTCCATTATGGCTTTTGTTCCTGCATATAAAAACTTAAAAATGTCCTAGTGGTTTACCACTAGATGGGTCACAATGCCCAAAAAATATATACATAACTTGGATGGATAACCAAGATTGTAATAACCAGATATAAAATAGATGATACCAGTGACATACCTTGTTGGCTGACCAACTGTTTGTACAATAAGGGTGAAAAACACCTATCTGGAGTGTTGATGACTCCTTGCCCTCTTGCCGGTTCATATAAAAACCATACCGTGCTATAATAGCCACTGATTTGTTCGTATAATGCTGGTGACATCTAGTCAAAACCAGACCGGAGCAACGTACTGCCGGGTTAGAACTGATCATGTACTGTCAACTGAGCGTTGAAAGCCACGCCGGGTTGTAATAAACACCGGTTTATCAGAAAATATTCATATCCCTTATCAAAAGATTGTAAAATAGCAAAGACAAAAGAAATATGCAAGGCTTTTCATGGGCTTCCAGTCCCTAAATCGAGGCTTTTCATGGGCTGCCAGGCCGCTGAGTTAAACCATTTTGCAAAGCCTTTTAAGATGGAACTCAATCTTTAACCAATCACCGTTTTAACTTTGACAAGTTCAGGGTCTATGAGATTGACCTGTCAAACGTTCGATGGGTCATACCAGGTTTACCTGGACGGAGTGGCTTACTTAAAGAGGCAGGATAACCCGGGGTTTTAGGTGAATACATCTGGTTTCAAAGCCTGGCTTGATAGCCTACTACAAGGGTGCAAGCTCGTTGTTCTTTGAGAAGCAAGGAGCCCCCAAGTAATATTTGATCTATGCTCAGTGGTTACCTATGTTTGAGTTGTGCTTTATTCAACAGACTCTCTTTGGTTCCACACAATTTCCTTTAAGCCTATCAAAAGGTGTAGCTATGGTGTAAATACAACCAAGCCCCCTAGTGATTTCCCTTTTTTGGTTTTTAAACTGATCAAGAGGTGTAGCTATGGTTCGGATACGACCAAGCCCCCTAGTGATTTCCTTTATATCTGGGTGGCTTTATAAGCCAGGCTAATAGAACTCCGCTTTGTAAGTAGAAGCCCCCATGGAACCACACATGATGTAAAAAAGAACAAAGACCCCGCTTTCGCTGAGGCTCCAGTTTATTATATAATATATACATTGTCATAAGTATGTACATAAGAAGAGCCTGTGGCTCAAGTATAGTAAGGCCGAAGAAGAGCTATATTCCACGGTCGCTGGGTCTCCTCCTCTGATTTGCGTGAGTCTTTGTGCTCTCGAACATCGATGAGGTAGTATGACCCATTGTGCAGATTTTTGCTGACCACAAAAGGTCCTTCCCAAGGTGGGGATAACTTGTGCATATCAGTCTGATCCTGGATGAGCCGGAGCCCAGATCGCCTTCTTGAAAAGTTCTGGTCTTAACCCGGCGGTTGTGATAACGTCGGAGATTTTGCTGATAAATTGCCGAACGTTCTGCTGCTAAATCACGCTCCTCATCTAACAGGTCCAGTGAGTCCTGACGTGCTTTCTCATTCTTAGCTTCAACGTAAGCCACCACATGGGGTGAGTCATGACGGATGTCACTAGGGAGAACCGCCTCTGCTTCGTATACCATGAAGAAAGGCGTGTAACCCGTAGACCTGTTTGGTGTGGTGTTGATACTCCATAAAATAGAAGGTCACTCCTCTACCCAACAACCCGGCGTCCGCTTTAAAGGAACCATAAGCCGGGGTTTGATACCTCTCAAAATTTCTTGATTTACCCTCTCTGCTTGACCATTAGACTGGGGGTGAGCCACTGATGCTACATCAAGCCGGATGTGCTCACGCTGACAAAATTCCTCCATATCTCCTTTGGACAGATTAGTACCATTATCAGTTATAATGATATGTGGAAAACCAAACTGGAATATCACCTTTTTAATGAACTGAACCGCCGTGGCTGCATCACACTTACTGACTGGCTCTGCTTCTACCCACTTGGTAAACTTGTCAACCGCCACTAACAGGTGGGTCTTTTTGTCCTTGGATCTCTTAAAGGGTCCAACCATATCGAGCCCCCAAGTTGCAAATGGCCAAGTAATTGGAATCATTCTCAACTCCTGAGCTGGAACATGAGCGCGGCGTGCAAATTTCTGACAACCGTCACACCTTTTGACTAAATCCTCAGCATCAGCATGAGCCGTCAACCAATAGAAGCCGTGACAAAAAGCCTTAGCCACCAAGGATTTTGAACCGGCGTGATGACCACAATCTCCTTTGTGGATTTCTCGCAAAATCTCACAACTCTCTTGAGGAGATACACAACGCTGAATTGCACCTGTGACGCTGTAACGATCTAACTCCCCATTGATAATGGTCATTGACTTGGATTGCTGGATTATCTATCAGGCCAAGGTTTCATCCTCAGGTAACCCGCCCCAGTTCATGTAAGCCAAGTACGGGACTGTCCAATCCGGTATAACATGCAAAGCCGCCACCAACTGGGCCTCCGAGTCAGGAATAGCCAACTCCTCCTCTGTTGGTATCTTGACCGACGGATTATGCAGTACGTCAAGGAAGACATTAGGTGGCACCGGTTTACGCTGAGAGCCTAGACGACTTAAAGTGTCCACCGCTTCATTCTTTCACTGGTCTATATTGTCAACTTGGTAGCCCTTGAAATGACCAGCCACTATGTCCACCTCTCGTAGATATGCAGCCATGAGTGGGTCCTTAGAATCCCAAGTGCCAGATACCTGTTGAGCCACCAGGTCCGAGTCACCGAAGCACTTAACCCGGCTTAGGTTCATCTCCTTAGCCATCCAAAGACCATGGAGTAAGGCCTCATACTCAGCTGCATTGTTAGTGCAAGGGAACATTAAGCGAAGAACATAACAAAACTTGTCACCTCGTGGGGAAGTTAATATGACTCTAGCCCCCGAGCCCTCCAATTGCCTGGACCCATCAAAGTGAATAGTCGAATAAGTGTTGTGTGGCTTTTCCTCTGGCGCCTACAACTCGGTCCAATCATTGATGAAGTCCACGAGTGCTTGAGATTTGATTGTTGTGCGAGGTGTATATTTGAGTCCGTGAGGTCCAAGCTCATTAGCCCACTTAGCAATCCGGCCAGATGCTTCTTTGTTTTGAATGATATCTCCCAGAGGGGCTGAACTGGCCACTGTGATAGGATGACCCTAAGAATAATGCTTGAGCTTCCAGCTTGCCATAAACACCCCATACACCAGCTTCTGCCAATGCGGATACCTCTGCTTTGATTCGATAAGCACCTCACTGATATAATAAACCGGTCGTTGAACCGGATACTCCTTTCCAGACTCCTTGCGCTCCACAACAATAGCCACACTAACAGCCCGGGCGTTAGCAGCCACATATAGCAGTAAAGGCTCTTTATCGACCGGAGCCGCAAGGACAGGCGGTTCAGCTAACGGCCTCTTCAAATCCTCAAACGCTTTATCAGCCGCATCGCTCCAGACAAAGTCATCTATTTTCTTTAGCATCTAATATAAAGGGATAGCCTTCTCCCCAAGACGACTAATAAACCGACTCAAAGCTGCAATCCGGCCCGCCAGACGTTGAACGTCATTGATACACACTGGTTTAGCCAGAGAAGTGATAGCTGTGATCTTCTCCGGGTTAGCCTCAATTCCTCTGTTAGACACCAGAAAACCCAGGAGCTTGCCTGCCGGAACACCAAAGACACATTTGTCCGGATTAAGCATCATCTTATAAACCCGGAGGCTGTCAAAAGTTTCTCTCAAGTCATCTATCAATGTTTCCTCCTTCCTAGACTTTACCACAATATCATCCACATATGCATGAACATTGCGCCCAATCTGTTTATGAATACAATTCTGAACACAGCGCTGATAAGTCGCCTGGGCACTCTTGAGCCCAAAGGGCATGGAGACATAGCAGAAGGCTCCAAAGGGAGTTATAAAAGCTGTCTTATCTTGGTCCTTAACTGCCATTTTGATCTGATGATAACCAGAGTAAGCATCCAAAAAATACAAACGGTCACAACCTGCTGTAGCATCAATAATCTGATCAATACGAGGGAGGGAAAAGGGATCTGCTGGGCAAGCCTTGTTCAAATCTGTGTAGTCCACACACATACACCAAGTGCCGTTTTTCTTAAGAACCAACACCGGATTAGCCAACCACTCCGGGTGAAAGACCTCCACGATAAACCCTGCAGCCAACAGCCGAGCTACATCCTCACCAATAGCCTTACGCCTTTCTTCGTTGAAGCGGCGGAGAAACTGCCTGACCGGTTTAAACTAAGGATCAATATTAAGTGTGTGCTCAGCGAGTTCCCTCGGTACACTTGGCATGTCAGAAGGCTTCCATGCAAAGATGTCCCGGTTCTCACGGATGAACTCGATGAGCGCGCTTTCCTATTTGGGATCCAGATTAGTGCTGATGATGAACTGCCTGGAAGAATCGCCAGGAACAAAGTCAACCATCTTAGTGTCTGTCACTGATTTAAACTTGAACGCCGGATCATGCTCTGTAGTTGGTTTTTTCAAAGAAGTCATGTCGGCTGGGTCAACCTTGTCTTTATAAAACTTCAGCTCCTCTGTGGCACAAACCGACTCGGCATAAGCCGCATCACCCTCTTCACATTCCAAAGCAATCTTCCTGATCCCTTGTACTGTGATGGTCCCTTTATGACCCGACATCTTAAGTTGTAGATAAACATAACACGGCCTCGACATGAACTTGGCATAAGCCGGTCGTCCAAACAGGGTATGATACGGACTCTTGATTTTCACCACCTCAAAAGTCAACGTTTCTGACCTTGAGTCATGATCATCTCCAAAAGCCACCTCTAGGGCTATCTTGCCCACTGGATACGCAGACTTACCAGGCACCACACCATGAAAAATGGTGCTCGATGGTTTAAGATTCTTATCTGTCAATCCCATACGGTGGAAGGTATCATAGTAAAGGATATTGATACTACTTCCACCGTCCATAAGCACCTTGGTGAACTTATACCCCCCCCCCCCCAACTTGAGGTGCCACCACTAAGGCCAGATGGCCCGGATTATCAACCCGGGGTGGGTGATCCTCTCGACTCCATAAAATTGGTTGCTCAGACCAGCGCAAGTACTAAGGCACTGCCGGTTCAACAGAGTTCACGGTCCTCTTGTGAAGCTTCTGATCATGCTTGCACAAGCTAGTGGTGAAGACATGATACTGCCCACTATTCAACTGCTTCGGATTGCTCTCATAACCCGACTGCTGCTGCTGATTCCCCTGATGGTTATAACCTCCCTGATTGCCCTGGTTCCCTTGATTGCCATGTCCGGTTTGATTGCCTTAAAATCCTGAACCGGAGCTGCTGCCTCCATAACCCGGCCCATGAAAACCACCTCCTGAACCACCAGGCTGGCCATTGTCGTATTGAAACATATTGGAGTTCTTGAACTCTCGCATGATGTAACAATCCTTCCAAAGATGTGAAGTTGGCCTCTCCTTCGATCCATGCTTTGGACAAGGTTGATTTAACAGGCGCTCCAGATTGGGGCCTGACCCTCCGCCCCTCTGGGGATGTTTGCCCTTACGATGCAGACCGTTATCCTGAGCATTGGTGTTAGCCACAAAGTCCAAACTATTGTCTGCTTTGCGCTTACCATTGTTCCCATGACCTGCCGGGTTATGCCGATGTCCCTTGGTGTTACCGTTCTTCTTCCCTTTCCCCGGTTTGTCCTCTTCTGAGTCAGGGTCCTTGGTATTATCTGAATCGGCATATTTAACCAAAGAGGGCATAAGTGTTGACATGTCATTGCAGTGACGTTTGAGCCTTCCTAACTTCAGTTTTAATGGTAGAAACCGGCAATTGCCCTCCAACGTCAAAACTGTTGTATCCGCGTTGATGCGATCTGACGAGTGCAGAATAGCTGAGACCCGCTTCACCCAATGGGTTGTAGACTCACCATCCTGTTGAACACAAGCAGCTAGGTCCACAATCGACATAGGCTGCTTACAAGTATCTTTAAAATTCTGGATAAATCGGTGTTTTAACTCGGTCCATGACCCAACAGAGTTAGCGGGTAAGCTCTTTAACCAAGTACGAGTTGTCCCCTCCAACATCATGGTGAAGTATTTAGCACACACCGCTTCGTCCACATCCAGAATCTCCATTGCCATCTCATAACTTTCAACCCATGACTCTGGTTATAAATCGGCGGTGTAATTGGGTACCTTATGAGGGCCTTTAAAATCCTTGGGCACTCGTACATTACGCAACGCGGGGGTAAGACACGGCACCCCTAAGGAACTGAAGACCACGCCTGGCTCCACTGAAGCGGTAGGACGAACTGGAGTGGGTTGACAAGCTACGTGCTGAGCTGCCAACTCGGCTTCTCGACGTGCATGGCCATGATCCACCACATCCTGCGCATTAGCACCACTACCTGCCGGGTTATGCCCTCGCGGCGAGTTACAGTGACGTGCATTGCTTGACACGGCCGGATCATCCTCAACATGCTTGTTGTAGCTCCGACTCGGGCGGGGGGTGGAATGAATCCTCTCGCGGCTATGTGAATAAGCCTGCTGCTGGTTTAAAGCTATTTGAAGGAGCTCTCTGGCCCGCGGTGTCTCAATCGCCACTGGTGACACTACAAAAAAAATACACTTCCGTGATGATACGTGTTTGTCACAGTAGGTCGCGCTTTTAATCATGCATGTACATCCATGACGATTTTATGACAGAATCAAGATAGTCATACCTGTGCTGTCGTAGAAGTGTTCCATGACATTACCAAAATTATCATCACGGAAGTGTCCACTTCCATGACGATAAATCGCGCGTCACAGAAGTGCTTTCGTCAAGGGTGACCGACACGTGGCATCCACCGTAACGGAACGCCGTTAAGCTATCGGGTCAGATTTTGGATCCGATAACCTGTTAACAGCCCTGACCAATGGGAAATTTCCATGTGTAAAATTCTGATTGGCCGAAGGGAACACCCGTCAGCTCGTTAGTAGGCCAGATGTCGCCCGTCCATTGGAGGAGATATGCCTATGATACGTCGACACGTGGTTGGGCCCAATAGAGGCCCATATAGGTTAAAAAGGCCGGCCCAGTCAAAGGCCCATAGAACTTAATCAGGTACTAGTGGGCCAGCCCAATAACGGCGTGCTTAATAAAGGCCCATTTATGGCCCGAAGCCAGTTCTAGCCCGTTAATTGTTCGCCCAATATTTGGGCCCATTTACGGCCTGAAGCCAGATCTGGCCCGTTAGTTGTTCACCCAATATTTGGGCTCATTTGCGGCCCGAAGCCAGATCTGGCCCGTTAATTGTTGGCCGAATATTTGGGCCCAACTACAGCCCAGTGACTTTCGGCATGTTAGAGGCCTGATGTAGACATGGGCCCATTTCAGCCCGGTGTGACTTTCGGCCTGGGAATGGCCCGTGCTGCCCATCGGCCATATATGGTCCGACGGGACATCGGGCCCACTAACGGCCCGTGCTAAAGTGGCAACAATTAAGGCCAACGTGACTTTGGGGCTGTTAAAGGCATGTCGCGTAATTTGGCCCGTTGATGCCTATGCTAAGCTTTCGGCCTCTTAAAGGCCCATGATATTAGTGGGCCAACTAAGGCCCGAGATATGTTTTGGCCTGGTAACGGCCCGTGAGCTAACTGGGCCCAAAATGGCCCGGTCTACATTTTGGCCTGCTCAAGGCCCGTCGACGACTAGTGAAACTTGAGGCCCAACATGCATTTTGGCCTGCTAAAGGCCCATGGTTTCATCTCGGCCGTAACAGGCCAGTACAATATTCAGCCTGTTAATGGCCCAACGCTACATGGGCCAAACTAAGCGCTGGTTCGACAAAAGGCCCAACTAAAATATAGGTCAGTGTAAGTTTGGGCCTGGTGCGATGTGTGAAGGCCCCAATAATTCGGGCCCAAGAAAGACGCAGGCCGGCCCAATTGTGGCCCGCTAAAAACCTGGCCCATTAGAGTCGAATGTTTCGGTCCGGTCAACTACATCTGATTTTTTTCAGATAGCGAATGATGGCAATAACTAGTAGGAATTAAGAACAAACCTACTCTATACAATAAACAAATTACGGCATAGTAACTAAGAATAAACCTACGCTATACAATAAAGGATTTAAGGCATATTACATCCACTGGGCATCGAAGTTCGCCACCAGTGATCATAAAGCGCAACGAAGAAGCAGATTACAAAAACTGGGCACCATTGTAGCGTAACAAAATAATACTGAACCGAGACCACTTCCAAGATAGTTCAAGAAAGGTTAGCCTTGTGGGGGAACTGCTGCAAAAGCTGCTGAGTAAGGCTATGAGACTGGCCTAGCATGTCGGTCATAGCTTCCAGGTGTAGCTGTTTAGCGATGAGGTTCCAATTGGTGTTCTCCGCAATCTTTCTTAGAGATAGGACTTCAAGTCAAAGTTGAGTTGCAGAATGCCTTTCTGCTAGAACTTGGGACTGAAGAAGTCGAACTGATTCAGACAACAAATTATGTGAGCTTGTCTGACTGTTAGTCTCAAGTAACTTGAACACTGCATCAAGACAAGACTTTGGGGTTGTCTCGCTATCTTCAAGATGTTTTGCCTTCTTTGCTGCAATATATGTTGGGTTTGTCTCACAGCCTTCAGCAGACTTGTGCATGCCATCAGGCATATCACCCTGAAACAAAGCAGAGAGATGACAGGTTTTGCACGTGTATAAACAAAGATGATAACTGTTCTATCAATTCTATTCAATTTCAAATTAGAAAATAAAGAGTAAGTTCAAAATATCAATAGCATAATTTGGCATTGTTCATAATGCGGGGAGCTTCACCACACTACTGGATTACCATGTCAACATAACAAGCATAGATGAAGGGCAAAGAAAATCATTGTATCTATTTTGGATAATGTGCATGGCATATTGTTCATATCATCAGCCACATCAGTAAGATAAAACAGGAGATGACAAGGTGCAAACATGGGCTGCTTCACCACACACTAGATTATAGATCCACAAAAACAAGCATACATATAGGGAGTATTAAGTGCATGGTATGAATAAGGAATTTGGTTTTACAAGTAAAACTTAGAACTTACGGTTCTTACGAACATGCATTTTGGTAGAAACAGCAAACTAAACAGCAGTAAACGATAGGGAGTATGAGAAAATTAAACAGCAGTTGAGGATAAAGGCTTTAGAAGGACTAAATTACATTAACAGTTAACACCGGCTTTATAATGCCCTTCTCCATGTCAAGGGAAGGATAACTCAAGAATTTCAGCACAGAATCTTCTTCATAAGCATTGCCTGTACTCTACATTTTGTAGAGAGTAATTATAGATATGATAATACTGGAAGGGATAGAGGATAATGAAGATAAGATGCAGATTGATGCTACATAATCAATTACCAATCCCTGGAAGTACAAGCATTACAGGACAAAATGTACTGACAAGAGCAATGGGCTACACTTCTACACTGACATTGTCTGTGTATTGTACTTGTTGGTAAGATTAAATATAGATCTGATCTTTTTTAGTTAATGGTGGGCGAGGGAGATAAGATGCAGAATTCTACAAAATGAACCAATCCCTCTTCCCATAATACAAGAGTGTTTTGAACATTGGTGTACTGTACAAAACGTTCTTATATTATGGGATGGAGGGAGTAGCTGTTAATGTAAGTACAGTGATAGACCATGTTCAGTCCTTACAAGAGGACTGTAGAGCTAAACCTCTTCAAAAGCATTGGGTTGATTCTAAATTTATGTAAGAGTCCATACGGATCTTATAATGTCCACCAAATGGATGATTACGAGGCTAACATGTGCTGTGATGCTGCATAATCAAACAATTATGAAAGTAAGTATGGTCATACAGGGCAAGAGGTACTCACAAGAGCAATGCAGTGTGCAGTATAATTGCGAGATTCTGTGGTCCCTTGAGAACGAATGTTCTTCTGCTAACAGTTTTCGTACAAGTGAGACATTAAGGCAAATGCAGAAATGTAGTTCAAATTGTGATGTGATATCATAGAGTACCTTACGCTGCAGCCGAGACCAATGTGTAACAAGATTATTCCAGTCACCGTCGGATAAATGTAGCACCACAGACTTTACAGAAATTTCATTCAGAGGCTTGCCATCGAAGTGCGCTTGACTCAGGTAGGAACGATACTTCATCAAAGTGTGCTTGAAAAGTGATGAAGCCATGTACCTAGGGTAGGGGCACGGACCTGTCCAAGGAGCCCTACCCTAGGACATCCCTAGAAGAAGTCACCTTTCAATCGACTTGAAGGTATCCCACTCGACGGGTTCAAGACACTCGACCAAGAAGCTATCACTCGACCATGAAGCCAACCACTCGACCGCCAGGAGACCTAAAGTCACTCCGCAGGCAAACGGTCGGCTATCAAGTAGTCTTTATGGCCATTATAGCACTTTATTAGGGGCGTTACCAGTAACGCCCAACCTTAAATGTACCTTAAACCCTGCATTACTGAGGGCAGGAGGGGGCCGGCGAACTCTATATAAGCCACCCCCCTCCTCAGTATGAAGGGTTCGCACCCATGTTATTCACACGCCAGTAATCCAGTCGACCGCCTCCGGGCACCGAGACGTAGGGCTGTTACTTCCTCCGCGAAGGGCCTGAACTCGTACATCTGGGTGTGTTTACAACTTCCCGATAGCTGAGATCTAGCCTCTCCATACATACCCCCCTACATCACTGTCAGAGTTAGAACCACGACAGTTGGCGCCCACCGTGGGGCAGGAATCTTAGCACCTGATTGGAGAAGTTGTGATTTTTCCGATCCCTTTGATCATGGTTTCGTGCGGAGTTTTGGTGGAGGGTCGCGAGATCCGCCTCGGCGCGCTCACGTTCATCGCCGACGACTCCGCCTGGCTTCAGGAGGCGCCACTCGACATTGACGCGCTCCCCGTCCGCGGTGCGACGCATTTCCGCGCATGTGTTCGTGGCGTCCTCCTGCGGTAGCCGTCGACCCAGTATCGGTCGGCCCTTGTATCGTTTCCCCACTCTGTCTCCCACCAGTGCAAGCGCTCCGGTCGGTCGAGGCTTCAGAGGTGGGTGAGGCATGCCGTGGCTCCCCAGTCGGCCGCCCCGCAAGTCGCGGCAATCGAGCCCGACGAATCCCTCTGCGGCCTGTTCAACCTGTCGACTGGCTCCGCGGAGGCCGCATCCGAGTGCGACAGCAGCGACCCAGCGGCTGAGATCTTGGCGGTCGATGGAACGCACAGTCCTCCCGGTTTCCCTCGCGCTGATGGAGGCGCGGGTGGGGGCGACCCGTCGCATCCCCACGATGAGTATCTCCCCGAACCGCTCACGTCATCACAGCGAGAGGAGCTTCGCCGCCGGAACACGGACGGACTCCGCACTCCTATCGTCGAAGAGTCCCTCGAGGCCCGGGCCCTGGAGGATGCGCGGTTGGCTAATTTGGCCAAGCGCACTCGACTGGAGAATCTCCAGCGAGCACTCGACGAGCAAGCGCGTCGGCGGGCTCCCGAGTCTAGTCGATGCCGGCTCTTCCCGCCGACGCAGGTATACCGAACCCTAGTTTAGAATTTGGCCGCCGCGGCCCGTATAGCAGAATCGATTCAGCCCTCCCAGTCGGAGGCTGGCAGGGGCTTGTTACAGATCAGAGCATTGCTCCGGGCGGCGGGAAACCAGAATTCCGCTGTTTCTCAGTCGCGGAATAGGATCCACAGTCGATCCGTTGTGACAGATACAGTCCAGTCGGCTCACAGCCCGCGGTCGCCCCCGAGGCGTGAGGGACGTGGCGACCGGCATGATCAGTATAGAAGGAATGAGCAGTATGATCACCGATCCGATCGTGATGATCGACGTCGAGTGCCAACCCCTCCCCCGAGGAGTGGGTCATATGCGCCTCGACATCGAGATGACAGGCGCCCTCATAGCATTGGGCAGAGGATTCCCGTCGACCCCAGAGACCCAGGCTTTGACGCGAGATCTGTCCTTGTTCTAGGCTTGGTTGACAGGAACAGGGCTCATCGGGAAGACCAGAACAGAGATGCGCCCGCCAGCAGCAGAATACGTGTTTCAGGGCCAGAGTGTTTCAGTCGAGCCATCAGGGCCGCGGTGATTCCTCCCAACTTTCGGTTGGCGACTGGAGTCAGCAAGTTCACCGGTGAGTCTAAGCCTTACACTTGGCTCGAAGATTACCGAGTGGCTGTACAGATTGGCGATGGCAATGATAAGGTGGCTATGAAGCATTTGCCTCTCCTGTTAGAGGGCTCAGCCAGAGCGTGGATGAATCAGTTAGCACCCAGCAGCATCTACACTTGGGAGGATCTCTCTCGAGTGTTTGTCACAACCTTTGAGGGAACATGCAAGCGACCTGCAGGCCTTACAGAATTGCGGTCTTGCGTGCAGAAGCCGAGTGAAACTCTGAGGGATTACATCCAGAGGTGGATCACTTTGCATCACACGGTTGAGAACATACCGGATCACCAAGCAGTTTGTGCCTTTAAAGAAGGAGTCAAGAACAGAGAGTTGAACCTGAAGTTCAGTCGGACCGGAGAAATGTCCCTGAATCGGATGATGGAAATTGCCACCAAATACGCTAACGGAGAAGATGAAGATCGACTCCGGAGTGGCAAGCAGAAAGCAGTCGCCCAGGAAACCGGAGGCAATTCCAGTCAAAAGCAGAAGCGGAAGGCCGAGCCAGCCGCCCCTGGGGAGGCCCTGGCCGCAACCCAGGGAAATTTCAAGGGAAAACCCAAAGGCCCCTGGAAGCCCAAGAAAGTCAAGGATCAAGATGGAAATGATGTTTTGGATCTGCCATGTCACATCCACACCAAGAAAGATGAGGAGGGTAATTTTATTTACCCAAAGCATACCACTCGACAGTGTCGGCTCCTGATCCAGCAGTTTCAGGGCAAACAGTCCAAAGATAAGGAAAAAGAGTCGGACAGAGTTGAGGACAAGGAAGATAGTGACGATGGATACCCCCAAATCAATTCCACCCTGATGATTTTTGCTGATGTCGAAAGCAAAAGTCGACTGAAAGTCATTAACCGTGAGGTGAATATGGTTGCTCCGGCAACACCCAGTTATCTGAAGTGGTCTCAGACTGCCATCACATTCGACCAGTCTGATCACCCTACACACATTGCCACCCCTGGGAGGCAAGCTTTGGTGGTCAACCCAGTTGTCGAAGGCACTCGACTGACCAAAGTCCTGATGGATGGTGGCAGTGGCCTGAACATATTGTATGCTGAAACATTGAAAGGAATGGGCATTCCGATGTCCAGGCTCAGTGCGAGTAACATGAGCTTCCACGGAGTCATTCCTGGAAAGAAAGCTGAATCTCTCGGCCAGATTGCTCTCGACGTGGTTTTCGGTGATTCAAAGAATTACCGCAGGGAAAAGTTGACATTTGAGGTTGTGGACTTCCAAAGTGCTTATCATGCTATTCTGGGCCGGCCAGCTTATGCACGCTTCATGGCTCGACCATGCTACGTGTATCTCAAGTTGAAGATGCCCGGCCCCAGAGATGTGATCACCGTTACCGGCAATCGGAAGAAAGCAGAAGAGTGTTTTCAGAAAGAATCGAAGATTGCTGACGCTCAGATGGCAGTTGTTGAGCTACAAGAGTACCAGAAGACTGCTGATCTGAGTGAATTGCTATGAGCCAAGAAGCCTGCTTCAGAATCTGCTTTTCAGTCGTCCGGTGAAACTAAGCCGGCTCACATTCACCCGACCGACCCCGACGCTGCTCCGACTCACATCTCGACGACGCTCGACTCCAAATAGGAAGAAGCGCTCATCCAGTTCCTCCGTGAGAACTGGGACGTCTTCGCATGGAAGCCTTCTAACATGCCTGGAGTTCCCAGGGGGCTGGCTGAGCACCGTCTACGAGTCGACCCAAAGTTCAAGCCTGTGAAAGAACATCTTCGATGGTCCGCCGTCCAGAAGAGGAAAGCTATTGGCGAGGAGGTGGCTCGGCTCTTAGCAGCGGAGTTCATCCGAGAGATTTACCACTCCAAGTGGCTCGCCAATGTTGTCATGGTCCCCAAAAAGGACAAGTCACTTCACATGTGCATTGACTTTAAACACATCAATTGGGCCTGCCCGAAAGATCATTTCCCTCTCCCCCGCATCGACCAGGTAGTGGACTCGACCGTGGGGTGTGAGCATTTGTCTTTTCTAGATGCTTATTCAGGGTACCATCAGATCCGTCTGTATGGACCCGACGAGATCAAAACGGCTTTCATCACCCCATTTGGGTGCTTCTGTTATGTCACCATGCCCTTCGGCCTCAAGAATGTTGAGCCACGTTCATGAGGATGATTCAGAAGTGTTTACTCACTCAGATTAGTCGGAACGTAGAAGCATACATGGATGATATTGTGGTTAAGTCACGGAAAGGTTCCGACCTACTGACTGACCTTGCCGAAACCTTTGCTAACCTCAGGGGATAGATATCAAGCTCAATCCATCAAAATGCACATTCGGAGTTCCAGGTGGAAAGTTACTCGGTTTTCTCGTTTCCGAACGAGGAATTGACGCCAATCCCGAGAAAGTTGGCACCATACTCCGGATGAAGCGCCCTGTGCGTGTACACGATGTTCAGAAACTTACAGGTTGCTTGGCCGCTCTAAGTCGATTCATTTCTCGTCTCAGTGAAAAGGCGTTGCCTCTTTACCGACTGATGAAGAAGTCTGACAAGTTCGAGTGGACTCAAGAAGCTGACGCAGCGTTTGCAGAGCTCAAAGCTCTGCTCTCCACCCAGCCGGTGCTTCCTGCCCCAATCAGTAAAGAGCCTCTGCTGCTGTACATTGCAGCCACGGGACAAGTTGTCGGTACAGTACTCGCGGTCGAGCGGGAAGAAGAAGGAAAGGCCTTCAGAGTTCAGCGCCCAGTATATTATGTGTCTGAAGTTTTGACCCCTTCGAAGCAATGATATCCCCATTACCAGAAGCTTGTATATGGGATCTACATGACCACGAAGAAGGTTGCACACTACTTGTCTGACCATTCCATTACAGTCGTCAGCGACGCTCCACTGTCAGAGATCTTGCACAACAGAGATGCAACTGGTCGAGTGGCTAAGTGGGCGATTGAGCTCCTCCCCCTAGATATCAAGTTTGAAGCAAAGAAGGCTATCAAGTCCCAAGCAATTGCAGATTTCGTCGCCGAGTGGATTGAACAGCAACTCCCGACTCAAGTTCACTCGGAGCACTGGACCATGTTCTTCGATGGATCTAAGATGCTGAACGGTTCCGGTGCTGGGGTAGTATTGGTCTCCCCCCGAGGAGATAAGCTCAGATACGTTCTCCAGATTCACTTCGATTCCTCCAACAATGAAGCAGAATATGAAGCGCTCTTGTATGGGTTGCGCATGGCCATTTCACTTGGCGTCCGGCGCCTCATGGTCTACGGCGACTCAGATTTGGTGGTTAATCAGGTGATGAAGGAGTGGGACGTCAGAAGCCCAGCTATGACTGGCTATTGCAACGCAGTAAGAAAGCTAGAAAAGAAATTCGAGGGGTTAGAGCTTCATCACATCCCCCGACTGAAAAATCAAGCAGCAGATGATCTGGCAAAGATAGGATCCAAGAGAGAAGCCATTCCCAGCAATGTGTTTTTGGAGCACATCTGCTCGCCGTCAGTCCAGGAGGATCCCTTCGCAGAAGAAGCCCCGCAACCGAAAAGTGCCACAGATCCGACTGAAGTCGAAATTCCTGCTGTGGTCGACCTAGTCATGGAGGTCTTGGCTATCACTCCTGACTGGACGGTACCATACATCGCGTATATCTTGAGGAAAGAACTCCCGGAGGACGAGGAAGAGGCTCGACAGATCGTCCGCCGATCCAAGGCCTTCACAGTCATAAAGGGACAGTTGTATAGGGAAAGCGCGGCTGGAATTGGTCAGAAATGCATAACACCAGAAGAGGGTCAGATGATCCTTAATGATATCCACTCGGGGACCTGTGGTCACCATGCGTCCTCTTGGACCATTGTGGCTAAAGCATTCCGAGCAGTATTTTACTGGCCAAGAGCAAATGAGATGGCAAAAGTGATAGTCGACAAGTGTGGAGGCTGCCAGTTCTACTCCAACATGTCACACAAGCCTGCATCAGCCCTGAAGACCATTCCACTCGTCTGGCCCTTTGCTGTCTGGGGACTAGACATGGTTGGCCCACTGAGAACAGGCAGAAGTGGTTTCACTCATGTGCTTGTGGCAGTCGACAAGTTTACCAAATGGATTGAAGCTAAGCCTATCAAGAATCTTGATGCTTGCACTGCTATCAGTTTCGTCAGAGGGCTAACATTCAGATATGGAGTCCCGCATAGCATCATCACTGACAATGGTTCAAACTTCGATTCGGACAAGTTCAGAGCTTTTTGCGCCTCTCAAGGCACTCGAGTCGACTACGCATCGGTCGCCCATCCCCAGTCGAATGGACAAGCTGAAAGAGCAAATGGTCTGATTCTTAAAGGACTAAAGCCTCGACTAATGCGTGATCTCAAGCACGCGGCAGGTGCTTGGGTCGATGAGCTTCCGTCAGTTCTGTGGGGATTGAGGACCACCCCAAACCGGTCGACTGGAAGAACTCCATTCTTTCTGGTTTATGGAGCCGAAGCAGTTCTGCCAAGTGATCTTCTTCACAACGCACCCCAAGTCGAACTTTATACCGAAGATGAAGCAGAACAAGCCCGACAAGACGCAGTCGACCTCCTAGAAGAAGAAAGAGAGATGGCCATGATCAGATCGACCATTTATCAGCAAGACTTGCGTCGATTCCACGCCAGGAATGTCAAGAGTCGAGCCTTCCAAGAAGGGGATTTGGTCCTCCGAGTGGATCAGCAGAAACCACACAAGCTTGCTCCTACTTGGGAAGGCCCCTTCATCATCACCAGAGTCCTCCACAATGGAGCGTATCACCTCTACAATGTTGATCGCCAGATCAACGAGCCACGAGCTTGGAATGCGGAACTACTCCGCCCCTTTTACACTTGAGTTCTCCCTTGGACGGGATGTAATAAGAAAAAATAATTCCCGCAGTTCATTTTTATCAAAGACAAGAGTGTTCCAATAATTGCTGTCACTTTTGTTTGCGTGCGAAATCCCTGAGTGGGTTACTTAGCTGCGAATTCGTTTCGCCTAAGTTCGAAAAATCCTACCGAGTGGAGAGCCAGACTCCCACTCGGGGGCTTAGCTGCAGCCCAGTGCTTGCCTAAGTGTTTAAAATCCTACCAAGTGGAGAGCAAACCTCCCACTCGGGGGCTTAGCTGCAGTCCAGCACTCGCCTAAGTTCTCTCACTTAGAGACTTAGCTGCAGTCCGGCACTCGCCTAAGTTTGAAAAAATCCTACCGAGTGGAGAGCAAACCTCCCACTCGGGGCTTAGCTGCAGTCCAGTACTCGCCTAAGTTCTCCCACTTAGAGACTTAGCTGCAGTCAGGCACTCGCCTAAGTTTGAAAAAATCCTACCGAGTGGAGAGCAAACCTCCCACTCGGGGGCTTAGCTACAGCCCAGTGCT
>NC_041382.1:572235502-572249749 GCF_002162155.2 Triticum dicoccoides
TGCAGCCAGGCACTCGCCTAAGTGTTTAAAAAATCCTACCGAGTGTAGTGCAACCCTCTCACTCGGGGGCTTAGCTGCAGTCCAGTACTCGCCTAAGTTCTCCCACTTAGAGACTTAGCTGCAGTCAGGCAGTCGCCTAAGTTTGAAAAAATCCTACCGAGTGGAGAGCGATCCTCCCACTCGGGGGCTTAGCTGCAGTCCAGCACTCGCCTAAGTTCTCTCACTTAGAGACTTAGCTACAGTCCAGCACTCGCCTAAGTTTGTAAAAATCCTACCGAGTGGAGAGAGATCCTCCCACTCGGGGGCTTAGCTGCAGCCCAACGCTCGCCTAAGTGTTTAAAAATCCTACCGAGTGGAGAGCGAACCTCTCACTCGGAGGCTTAGCTGCAGCCCAATGCTTGCCTAAGTACAAGACACAACCCGATCCGCGAGTCGACTGCTACCTTCCCCTTCGGAGCTGCGCCTCAAATACAAGGTTATTCCGAGTGAAGATCAAGATCCACTCGACGAATCAAACCATGAAGATATTCAACGAGAAATCAAGATCAGATAAAGCCTAAGAGGTCCCAGACCTCAAGCCAAAGTAATCGAGCCCTCAGCTCAACGGAGTTTAACGGTTACAAAATCCACTCGGCATTCCGAGGCAAATTTAAAGTGGAGCTTAAAAGTTTTTCACTCCTCAGGTGGAGGACTGGAAGGGGCGACGAACTCGTCCAAGTCGATCCCGTCTGCAATATGGGTGGCAGCAGCGATGAAAGTCTCCATGACATCTTGAAAGTTGTGCTTCCTGGTATTGGCAACTTGGATGGCGGCCAGCTTCTCTTCTCGCGCCTCCTTGCAATGGACGCGGACCAGAGACAGAGCCACATCAGGGCCACACCGAGCAGAAGACTTCTTCCACTCCTGCACTCGGTCAGGGATTCCGTTAAGTCAAGTCATCAGAGACTCGAGATCGTTTTGGAGCGTAGCCTCTGGCCAAAGTGCCGGGTCGATCCGTGACATGGTAACCTTCAGTCGAGCCAAGTAGTCCACGACGCCGTCAATGCGAGATTCCAGTCGAAGTAGATTCATGGCAACTTCATCCTTCACGGGGGAGTTGATTGGATCCAAACCTGTTTCGATACGCCCAGTCTCCTCTTCAAAGTTCTGGCAAATCTCTCCATACACGATCCAGGGATAAATCAATTTTCATAGACTGAGTCGACACAAAAAAACCAGTCGGAACTGAATGTGCACCTTCAAGCTTGATGTACAACTTCTTGGCAAGGCTCCTCAAGTAGCTCTCCAGGTCGTCCCTCCTGCGAGCGATGCCTTCCATCTTCTCGCTCAGGGTGAGGTTCTCCTTCTTCCAACGTGAACACTCCCAGTTGGCTTCATTCAGAGCGGTCTTCATCTTGGTATTCTCTTCTTCTAAGTGGTCGACCGAAGCCAGCTTTTGTACGGCCAGAGCGGTCTTGTCATCAGCCTCCTTACGGGCAGCAGCCAAGCCCTGATCCTTCTTCGCCAGAGCTTCGTTCAGTTTTTCTGTGAAGGAAATGATGATTGAATCGGAAATAGCAGAAGGATACTCAAGCCTAAAAACTAACCAGTCGACAAAGTCGTCTTACCTGCGGCGCCGTCTCTGACCTTCTGCAGCTCTGTTCTGGCTAGCTCCAGATCAAGGTTCAGTTGAATCTTCTGCTTCTCCAACTCAGTATAGCGAGCTACAAGTTCGCAGGATTTCTGTAAAAGCAAAATCAGTCGACAGACGTCCAAGATAAGTTGCTTCCGAGTAACTAAGAGACAATGACGACGTTTCTAAGACCACAGCCGAATCAAAAACATTCGACAGTAGTCTCGGGGACTAGACCCAGTGGGTGCACTCAGCGTGCCCCCACTGGTTCGACCAAAAAAAAGATCTTCGGGGAAAAACCGAGTGAAGAAATACAGCTACAGCAACACAATGTAAAGACTACAGTCGACTGCCAGCAGTCCACCGTAGTCTCGGGGACTACACCCAGTGGGTGCACTTAGCGTGCCCCCACTCGTCCAAGAATTGGCAGACACACCCAGTGGGTGTACAGATACAGATACAAAAGATCTTCGGAAAAGAGACTCTTCAAACAGCATATCATAACAGACCAAGTGTTGAGTCGACTGACCTGGACGTTGCTCTGAAGAGCCGAACTCGCGTCATAGGCTGCTTGGCTGGCCTCCCGAGCCATCTTCACTTGCTCCATCATGATCCCCGCCTGGCGTATAGCCTTCTTTGCAGCAGCCGCTTGGTCCTCAGGGACGGGGTACACGGCAAAAAGTGAAGGTGGATCCGCAGTCGACGCCGAAGGCCGCACGCTCGTCAGAGGAATGGCGAAAGTCACAGAAGCCCGAGTGGTGTCACCACCATCCCGAGCCATGGCCTCAGACGCCGGAGCAGCTTGGGGGGTCTTGTCAGCCGTCGACCTCTTGTTCCTCCTCATTCTCAGCGGTTCGTTGTCGTCGTCATCCGGGAGGTCGACAACATGAGGAGGTGCTACAAAGGAAACGTTCAATCGACCAGGGTTGCAATAAATGTTTAGTCGACTCAAAGCGGAACATCAGTAATCGTACCAGGGTTGGAGGTAACAGCATCCTCCATCTCTTGGTCATCGTCCTTGGCGGAGATCTCAGAAGTAGCAGCACTGCAAGCCTTGAAAGTCAGTCGGTTGGCTCAATGGATCGACCAAGGATCCGTCCACGGTCGACAAAGGATAACAAGTTTTATTATTATCCAGAAATGGTGGGGACGGACATCTTCATCTTGGGCAGAGCCTTGGGCGGCTTGGACGGCGCTGCGCATGGGTGCTTGGGAGCCTTTCCAGTCGACGTAGGAGAAGAGGTCCGAGGGCGTTTCGACGACTGCCCAACAGGAGCAGTCGCACTACCATGCTCCCGCGTTGGATCGTGTGTGAGCTTGGATCGCCCCTCCGGGCAGGGGGGGGGGGGTTCAACCTCCTCCTCCTCCTCTTCGCTGGAGTCGACGTCGTCGCCTCCCTCTCCTTCACCGTCGGACTCCCACTCGCCTTGATCGTCCCCACTCTCACCTCCGCTCGCCTCCCCTTCCTCAGTTGGCCCCTGTGCCCCATTGGGCGTCGAGTACATCTCAGTAGTCGCCTGAAAAACAACAGACAAGACAAAGGTCAATCGACCAACTCAAAGAAGACCAATGAAGAAAAACAAGACCTCAGTCAGGAGCATAGAGACATACCTGGTCCACGTCGTACGAGCTGTCGAGTGGAATTACCCTCCTGGCTCCTCGGGGGTTGTCCTTGTTTCCCGTGATGCTCGACAGCCACCCCTCGAGCATCTCATCAGTGACCTCCTCCGCGTGGATCCGAGTGGTGTCGTCAAGACCCGAGTACAGCCACATCGGGTGGTCACGAGCCTGGAGCGGTTGGATGCGCCTCCGGAGGAAGACCTCCAGCAAATCCATGCCCGTCACGCCCTCACGGACAAGCTTAACCACTCGACCGGCCAGCACTTTGACTTGAGCCCTTTCCTCCGGCGCCACTTTCAGAGAAGCAGGTTTTTCAGCTCAGTCGAGGGAGAAAGCAGGAAGACCAGTCGACTGTCCTGGGGTCGCCTGGTCCTGACAGTAGAACCAGGTCGCCTGCCAGCCACGGACTGACTCTGGGAAAGTAATGGATGGAAAGCAGCTCTTCCCCCTCGTCTGGATCGCCAAGCCCCCGCACAACTGGATCACCTGCATCCTCTCGTCACTCGACTTGGCCTTCTTGAACGATTGAGAACGGCAGGTAAAGATGTGCTTGAAAAGTCCCCAATGGGGGCGGCAACCCAAGAAAGCCTCACACATGGAAATGAAAGCGGCAAGGTATACAATGGAGTTGGGAGTAAAGTGGTGGAGCTGTGCTCTGAAGAAGTTCAAGAAGCTCCGGAAAAAAGGATGGGGCGGCAGAGAAAACCCTCGGTCGATGTGGGTGGCTAGGAGCACGCACTCACCATCGCAGGGTTGAGGTTCGATCTCTCTCCCGAAAAGACGCGCAGCCTCGTGGGGAATGACTCCCCCCTCGACCATGTCGTCGAGGTCCTCTTGCCAGATCACTGACGGCATCCAATCGCCCTGGATCCAGCCCTTGGGCAGAGCAGACCTTGAGGAGGATCCGCCCCGAGCAGATCTTTTCCCCTTCCCCTGCGCCGCCGCCTTCTTCACGCGCTCCAGAGCGGAGGTCTTGCCCTTCGTCATCGTCGCCGGCGAAGTCTCGCACGGGCCTGCTGCGCTGGGGCGAGAATGGAGGTGGCGGAAGGACTTGCGAAGGGAGAAAGGGAGAAGAAAGGAGGAGAAGAGAGCGCACTGCTTGGAAACCCCGAGCCGGTGATTTATAAGGGGCCGCTCTCGAGTGGCTGACTGGTAGGCCCAAACTATCCAGTCAAATCCCGCAGTGGACGCGCGCGCAGTACGTGGCGAAAAAGGCGACGCGGGGATCGAGGAGCTTCCGCTTTATCGCTTCCGATTACTGTGGCCGCTCCCGTCCCGCGCGCTTCCCAAAATCCGAAATCCCACGACATCCGCGGGCTGCAGAACAACTTGTCAAAACGGAAGACCCCGCCTGCGCCGATGCTCGGTATGTCACAAATAAAGAAATTCAGTCGACGAAAGGCCTGGAATGGATCAAGGCGACTAAAAAAGGTTGGCAACGTCATCCGTGACGATTGACCCAAAACGAGGTGCTCACGTAGCCCAACGAACCAGTCGGAAAGATCTCCAACTCTTTCCCCACTCTAACCTCGATCCATTCGGGGGCTAATGATGAAGCCATGTACCTAGGGTAGGGGCACGGACCTGTCCAAGGAGCCCTACCCTAGGACATCCCTAGAAGAAGTCACCTTTCAATCGACTTGAAGGTATCCCACTCAACGGGTTCAAGACACTCGACCAAGAAGCTATCACTCGACCATGAAGCCAACCACTCGACCGCCAGGAGACCTAAAGTCACTCCGCAGGCAAACGGCCGGCTATCAAGTAGTCTTTATGGCCATTATAGCACTTTATTAGGGGCGTTACCAGTAACGCCCAACCTTAAATGTACCTTAAACCCTGCATTACTGAGGGCAGGAGGGGCCGGCGAACTCTATATAAGCCACCCCCCTCCTCAGTATGAAGGGTTCGCACCCCTGTTATTCACACGCCAGTAATCCAGTCGACCGCCTCCGGGCACCGAGACGTAGGGCTGTTACTTCCTCCGCGAAGGGCCTGAACTCGTACATCTTGGTGTGTTTACAACTTCCCAATAGCTGAGATCTAGCCTCTCCATACATACCCCCCTACATCACTGTCAGAGTTAGAACCACGACAAAAAGCGCAACTAACCCTTGCTCATCATCACAATCCAGTTTGCTCCTCGCCTATTTAAAAGAATGAAATCTTGTGTCTTCTGTCAGCAGAAACATATGCAGTAATGACCATGAATAACATTAGTACATTACTTACGTGTAAGTTGCGGAGGAAGACTGGAAATTGTTCTGTGTCTGCGGTATAGTCTCTCCATGAAGGAAAGATGCGCACAAAGTTCCTGACAACAACATAAGCTTCGTCTTCTAAACTGGGAAGAAATGGAACAGGGGTCCTATTTGCTGCAATTGGGGCTCTCTCTGGTTCAAAAAGGGATTTGGCAACTGGATTTGGTGTACTCTTTGCTGGAATGGGGGTTTTGCGTCGTACAGCTGGTGCTATGTCAAATGGCATAATCATACTATTTGCTGTAGTTGGGGTCTGCCGACTTGGGGCATCAGAAATGACCAGTGTAGTAGGGCTAGAGTCTGCTAGAGTTGGGGTATTTTTTGGGTCAGGTGATATTGCAACTACACCTAATGGGCTATTTGATTTATCAGGTGCCACTACCTTTTCCAAATACTTTGCTTGTGCTCCTCCACGATCAGCAATCGCCCTCTTTCTTTTGAACGTCTGATACACAAGAACAACATTTGAATGGATAAATATGGTATGATGACAAATGGAATATGTACTGAAAATGGATAGGCAGGGCGTATTCACATACATGATGTGTAAACTAAGCTAATGGCAGTTCAACAAAGTAGAAGCAATGCAAAGCATCAGTTGCAAGATATGTGCGAGCAATGTAACCTTGGAAAGTTAGAGCAAGTACCTTGATGGGTGAATAAGATAGGGCATCTTCCTCTGACTCCTCCACTAGGGAGCTACATTGACTTAGGTCTCCCTCTAGCTCAGAATCACTGTTAGGATCATATTCTGAGCATGAATCTGTAGGTAGAGAGCGTTTGCATTGCATTGCATCCAGACTTGATTTCAGTCCCTTAATGCCAAGTTTGACAGCCATGGCATTGTTCTGCTTTATTCTTTTCATGCGCACAAGCTCATAATCATTATGATGCTGCTCAGAATTTGAGATTCATGAAAACATAAAAAGTAGTCAGATTATCTATGGAATGCTTTGCGGATTCAACTCGGAGAGTGTCTCCCTATAAACCCATGTCTCCCTATAAACCCCTGCATATGCAAAGTTCACCTCCCCAACCGTGCTGACCAGACCACACACAGAAATACAAACCCCTTATGTCTCTATAACAGGCAGGCACACATTTCAAAACTGAAGCATGAACATTAGAATCATATGAAATTCGTATTTGAACAAATAAACTAAGCAATTATTAGTGGCGTAATGTTTAGCTTCAAGGGTGGAGTGTTGGTAGTGCGACACAAAGCAAGTAGGTAGATTGTATTCCATGTAAAAGATCGAAACCTATGTAAAAGCTGGAAATGACACTTTCTTTCTATACAATGCAGTGTTCGCTACCCACACATGATGGAAGAGATCACATACAGAAATACTATTCACTCATGTCTACGGTTAGTATTTAGAAACAGGGTGGTCCACCCTAAAAGAATATTGACAACAAATATGACAAGGCAAGCATAGATGTAGTGAATCAATCATTTACTTGTGAGCTTACTAGGACAAGTATGCAGAATTGTAACTGCAGTAAGAGACCGTCCAAAATCTGAATGAAGAAGTTTGTCTAGCACTTATTGTTTGCAACTAATCGACGTGAATAATTGGATATTATATCGAATGAGTAAGAAAGACAAGTATAATTGTCAACAAACCTGGCTTGCAGTAGTAATCTGGGTCAATGTCACTACGACCAACAATCCAAAATGACTAGTTTCTGTTCCGAGGGCCGGAATTTTGAAAACCCTGTGAACTTTAGAGGTACTAAAGATTACCGAAATACATCTGAACCATTAAGTGTAGGTAGCACTGAGCACACAACAAACCCTAATGACAGTCCTGCCTAATGAGTAATGAATCAATTAGAAAATAGGTGATGAGGAGTGGCTGCTGAGTGTTGAGGACGTATCTCAGGATAAATCGGGTTGGCTTGGTGGGTGCTGCACACCTGAGCCCTGAACGGACTGGGAAGGTAGGCACGGCGGTGCGCCCGGGCAGCGGTGACGCTGCTGGGCGAGCGGCTCCTGGCCTCCTGTTAGTCCGGCGTCTCCTCCTAGAGTCATGCCATCTGGGGACGGCAAGTCGCCGGCGAGGCAGGCGGCTGGGGGCGAGTAGAGATCGGAAGCACACAACAGAACTTAGGGGAATCGGGGCCTGGGACGACCCAAAATCCCATGGTGGGCTGGCCCACCATGGGCACCCTGTAGAGATACATACCCGAGCGGCGAACATGCATTTTCGAAACTAATTTAGGAACATTTAGCTGACCAATTGAACAACTCTGTTTTGATAATATCAGATTCGTATTTGAACAACTAAGCTTGTTTAGCTTGATGGGTGGAGCAGTGTTATTATGACACGAAGCATGTATTCTGATCGTATAGTGATCATAAAAGGGGGAAACTCTAAGCATATTTTTTATAGCAAAAGAGGGTTTCCCCTCCGATTTCTATTAAAGAAACCACCACGGAACCAACATGATCAATTAAACCCTAAGCATGATCAATTAAACCGTATTATGGCTGTGCCATGGCAGATTTGAAGCTGCAAACCGGAGATATGATACTTAGCATCCATTGTTTGCTTCAAACTAAGAACTAAATTCTAAGAGCTGAAAAGAAAGTAGAGTAACCAAGTTAAGATCTATTTTCTGGCTGAGATCAAAAAGTTGAGGAGATATGAAGTACCACCTCTCTTGCGGCACCGTGTAGGCATCTGGGGTGCGATGGCTGTCGGTGGCGTTGAAGCAGATATGCGACGGTAGACGGGTGCATCGGGGGATAAGTCCCGTTGCGGTGGAAGAGAAGGTCATGTGAGCGGCCCCGGCAAAGAAGACAACGGCGCCGATGAAGCGAGAGGACGTGATGCAAGGCTATTGGTCCGTCGCCGTGGATGATAAACGTCTATCTCTAGCAGTGGATGACGCGGTCTTGGTAGGCGCTCCGGCATGGTGGAGGACAGTGGCGATGGATGTGGTGGAGGGCGGCGGCGATGGATGGGGTGGCGAACGGAGGCTGGTGTGGGGATGGGGTGTTCTAGCGCGGACGGTGTATGAATGGAAAAATGGAGGGAAAGGTACGGGGAACCGTGTTTTTGGGACGCACCTATCTGAAATATGGGAAATTTACAAACTTAGCCCCCGTTTAAAATTTGGACGTCTCGTCGGTTGGGGATAGGACGCTAATCTCGCATCTCGCCAATATTTGCCCAAAGCGATTTCGGGCGAGGAGAGGGTGGTTGGCGCCCATGGTTGGCGCCTACAGTGTATGAACGGGGCTGAAAGGTAGGGAGGTTGTGTCACATCTGAGTGAAGTTGCAAACCTGCCCCTATTGAAAATATTTGCCTACATCGATTTCGGCCGAGTCGAGTTTGTTTTGCCGCCCACCATGTATGAATGGGGAATGGAGGGAGAAACAGAGGTCTTTCGGACGAGTTTGAATCAAATGTGTTTTGCCGCCCATGTTTGACACCCACCGTGCCGGGATGGGATTAGAGGCAGTCGTGTCATGTCTAATTGAAGTTACTAACCTACCCCTATTTAGAACAGCGGAAATCGGGCCGATGGATTGTCCGTGTAATGGGTAGACAGTAATTTCCATCTCCCAAACACTTGGCTTCGGGAAACCGACGTGGGAGTGGACATTTTGCTGCTGCTTTCGAATTTTGGGACAATAAGCATCCACGTTTACCCTGGCAACTACATTCGAATCCATTTTGTATTCCTATATGAATCTTTATAAATCATTCTATGTGTTTTTATATATCTTCAAAAGGACGACAAAGATGTATTCCACTGTCATATATGAATATGGTTTACAAATGCCGATACTCAAATTCAGAAACTAGAATCCAGTTTAATGTGAATTCGAATATTTGGAACACTTCATGTCCAACTCAAATGTCACACGCAGCATAATGTGTACTCCCATTTAGATATGTACACAAGCGATGTATCAAGATTCAAATACCGAGTCAATCAACCAAGAATGTATAGAACTAACAGACATATAAACACTTATAGAGTATATGGATCAATAATATCAACTAACATACATAAGCCAGGCTGCTGTACTTTTTTTGTCTACAACAACATCCTTTTTTTAGCCAGCATCTTGGCCCTTTCCTATGCGTGCCACTTATGGTCCATCTATACTACTACTATTGCTGAATGCACATTCAGCCCGATTGACATATTTGTAGGTCCGGCACAGCAATCCAAATGAAATGTCTCCGAGTCTTATCAATTAATACAGACTTGTGCTCAAATAAAATTACAATCCAAAAAACAAAAAAATTATTACATGATCTCTAAAACAAATGGTTTGATTGATTACATGAATAGACAACACAAAGGTTATTCAACTATGGAAAGAACATTTCACCTATGATTTACCAAGTAGGAATTTAATTTCCTTTTTTCCTTCAGGACCTTAACAATCTGGTCAGTCTCAGCTTGCTTCGTTTTGAAATCCACCAAATATTTAATGGTTGTCTTGAGTACTGCTTGTGATTGTGTTGTTTGCTTCCTCAACATGTCAACTTCATCTCTAACTGCAGAAGCAGAATCTCTTTCTACCACTAGTTTAGCCTCTAGAGCATCAGCAGTTGGCAATTCATAATGCACGATTGGGTCGGTGCCACTGCTGTGGGATGATGCAACGTCCATGGGACCTCTCTCTTTGATCTTGGGCTAACCTGTTTTGCCATTAAAGTTCTGATTGGATTCAGAAGAGTTGAAGTTAGCAAAACATCTCAACTGGGAGTTATAACAGCAAACCAGCTAAACAAACAAGGAATTAAAGAGTTTCAATTGGATGCTGAAAAGTAGTTATTAACATCATTGTAACCCGTTGTTGCAGCAGCAAAGCAGTTAAATAAACAAGTAGATATTTAAGTTAAGACAAACAGGTAATTCTTAACAATAAGTATCAAACACATAGATATGCGCAGTCTACAATATGATTAACAGGCTGTGCAATTATGTAATCAGTAGCAAACTAAATTAAGCCAAGCAACGTAATTGAAATTTTTTGCAATAAGTGGCTAACTAAAATTCTGAGAAGCAGGTAACTAAACTTACGCTAGTTCTTTGTACAGGCACACTGCAACTTCTTTTTCGCCTACAAGGTTGTACGAAGGAGTCCATGGCATCAATTTCTTGGATACGCAGTCCCAATACTTCTTTCTTCCCACACTGCATGGGTAAGTCGAATGGTTAATCTGGTAAGACGGTGCATCCTAGATATGTTATATGAGGACGTGTAGTCAGACTAGTTGTAGCCAAACACATCACACTGGCTTTTACTGTATATTTCATGCAATTACTTTTGGCATATCGAGATCTAAGCAATCTATAATAGGATGAAAAGACTGGCATCCTTCACATTATTGGCGAACTCAGTTCATAGAAACAAGCAATTCAACCATTCTGTGGGTAAATCAAAAGCGACACTGGAATATTTTTCACTATCCAATCATACATGCAAAAAGGGGCGATGCCACCATAGGGGCTGGTATGGGCGGCCGCCTCACGTGGCTGGAAAGTGTGCACCTAGCTTGAGTCGTCCAGGTTGGCCCACACTAGTTTTGTTCGTCCTAACGCACGAGCAGGCAATGTAAAAAATGAAGAAAAATGTTTCAATTTGGATGGGCCAATAACATAAGTGCAATGCAGGCCCTATAGCAGGCTCGCAGCCCAAACGAGCGCCTCCCATATCGATTGACAGCGGGAAAAATCCCAATTCATTCGCTCCAGCCTCCAGTTTGGTTCGCTCCTAACCTAGCCGCCGCTGGACAGACCGACACAACACTTCCTCGTGCCCTCGTTGGAGGGTGGTCGCTGGGCTTCAAGTGAACGGAAGGACAAGAAGATGAAGATCCAACCCTGGGTGTATCCTGCATGGGAGGCAGCAGCGGCAGCACGGGCATGGCATCGAGCTTGCGCAAACGGATAGTCGCAGCTTGCAAGAGTAGCATGCGCAACGAGTAGGTACATCACATCCCTGATTATATCTAATTCAACTCTTCAATTTCTGGCCAATAGTTAAACCTGATGGTTTTGTAAAACTGCTTGTATGTAGGGAATCTATGAGAAAATGAAACCAAATTCTACTTATTTTATAACTCCCCCAATCAATACTGACCTGACTGAATCTAATGTATCTAATCAAGTTTCCGGTGCAAACAAACAAGCTCATGTTGTTCTTGAGCCTGAAGTGTCTAATGAACAGACTGCTAATGAAGGATTTGATGCAAAAAATTTACATGCTTTTGGTGATGAACATATAGTGTCTAATGAGGGATCTAATGCAAGCATTTTGCAAGCTCATTGAAGGATTTAGTGTCTAATGATGATCTACTATGTTGAGAGAGACAGAGATTTGCAGGCATTGATGACAAGCAAATTATAGTGCATTTTCATAGCTTGAGGAAACGTCGAGGCCATCTACCAGAAAGTCCCCGTATCATGAAAACATAGGATAAATACTTTTCTAATCTGTTGTTTGAAACTATTGGCATACTTGTGCAGGATAGATACATTGATATGCAGTTTGCGCACTGGTTATACGTGGAATTACACTTCGATATTTTCAGCCAAAGAATGAATAATTCAAGCAGGTACAGACCATGTTTGTAGTCCTTGTACACCATGTTGCATTTTGTGTTTTTGGTGCTTGCATCATTTAGTGTTTATAATCTGAACTACTTTGGATCATTAGCTGGTTTTCAAAGTGCATGTAGCTTCACATTTCTCAAGTTATGTTGATTTCCGGAGTGCAAGTTCCTTCGTATTTTTTAAGTTAAATGCTCGCCCCTGGTAACTTGAATTCGTGGATCAGCCACTGCACACAAATCATATACGAATGCTAGTAGGAATCAAATGAAATGCAGGGACTTACGCTAGCTCGTTGTATAGGCTCACTGCAGCTCTGCTTGCGCTTGCGATGTTCCATGTACAAGTCCATGTTACCACTTGCTTGGATGTGTAGGCCTTGTGCTCCTTGCATCCCCCTCTGCATTTTTGACACGGCGAATGGTTGACCAATAAGAGGAATCGACCTTGATGTTGTACCGGAGGATAGATACTTACAAGGTTATAAGGGTGTGCAGGATGTGTACCAGATCCCGTAGCGCCGTCATGCTTTGCTAAAAATGGATTTGCTTGTTTTAGATGATATCTTTAGAAGAAATAAGAGTTAAATTCAGAGTTGCATATGTGTGTAAGCTAAGAGAGCAGTGAAAGGATATCCAAACATCGTCGGAACAGTGCACAAGGGAGTGATGTGTGGATACCTAGTTCGGGCCGGCGTTTGGGCATACTCGCCTAGCTAGAGTGCGAGTCACTTTAGAGCCGTTGAGGGTGATGCGTTGGCATTGGCTGGCCGCGCACGAATGCAGATCTTGAGTGGCAGCGGAGCGCTACGATGTAGTGGACGAGACCGTTGGTGAAGCCCCAATGGCCTCGGGGGGCGGAGGTGCGACGATGTGCTCGGTGAAGTAGCCCCAGTGAGCCGGGAGACGGCGTCGGTGAAGCGCACCTAATGCGGTGGAACTCGGTGTTTGTGAGGCACGTCGGTTGCGGCGGCCGACGTTGTCGGTGGACCACCCGGTGCGGTGGACGAGGGCGTAGATGAGGTTGCTCCGGTGTGGTGGTGAAGAGAGACCGTCATCTTCGTCGTTGTCGTCCGGCACAGAGGTGGGGAACGGTGGGGAAAGAGACGAGACGAGGGTGATATGAGGGTTGGTGGCGAATTAGCGATTTGAGCAATCTGGGCGCGGAAGGGGACGGTGGAGAAGAGAGATTTTGCAGGGCTGGAATTGGGGCCGCCAGATATTTCAATCCGAAACGTGGAAGCGCGAACTTATATTGTTGTCGTCCTTTTTTGGGGGGAGGGGGTGGGTGGCTGGGTGCTAAGCGTCCGTCCGACACACGCGACCACCCCGACAGGACTATACTTCGGTGCCTTAAGGCACCTGCCTTTGTGTCCATGACATGTGGGCCCAACAGGTGGCTGGCCCACATGTCAGTGACACAAAGGCAGTTGCGTTTAAGGCACCGAAGCAGCGTCCACCCCGACACGACCCTGGTCTGCCTGGTACGCCTACATTTGAGAATGCAAACGAATCTTCTTTCATTTGCAAACGAATCTGTATGTATTACCATGCCTATGTTTTCCTTGCAATAATTAGTCATTCAAAACGAGATACTCCATCTGTTCACTTTTGTAAGTCGTTTCAGACAATTTAAAATGAACTGTTTTGCACATTGTTTGAAATGTCTTCAAGGTCTTATAAAAGTGAACAGAGGGAGTACTATAAATTAATTAATGAGGAGTTATTTGAAAAAAATCGAAACGGTACCGACGCTAACGTGGATTAGAGTGTGTGTCACATAATTAGTTATTTGAATTAGAGTGTGTGTCACGTAGTTAGTTATTTGAATTAGAGTGTGTGTCACGTAGCGATCTCCAATTCTAACATGGATTTCGCATTTCACTCTATCCACGCTACTTTTTTAATAAAAATTCATATGTATATGATGAACACCATGGTAGTGAGAGAACTTTTGGATGGATTCAAACATATGACCTACAAAATAGCACAACAAACTGAGTCAATGTCAACTTTTCGAAACTTAGTATGGCACGAATTCGAAATAATTACCCATATGCCTGGTCCTCCGTTCAAATCTTACAATGTACACCGAATTGAAACATCGATATTAAGTCTCGTACTATGTACATTCAAATGTTGTTTTTAGCCCCCCCCCCCTCCCCCCCG